>NC_071090.1:27421454-27742287 GCF_027358695.1 Spea bombifrons | reverse complement strand
ATTCTGTCAGAGTGTGTGTGTGTGTGTAAATGTATAGTGCCAGTCAGCATGTATAGTGTATTGCCCCAATAAACATCCTTTAACTGCAGACCAAGGGGTAATAAATGAAAATAAAAACAACCAAATTTGTAGACCCCTGTTAGACATTCATTGGATGTGGCAAAGCTGAGTAATATAGAAAACCTGTTATTTTACATATAGTTTGAAGCTAAGGAACATGGTCACCAAGTATACTATGTAACCATCTGTAATAATCATATGCTGCGAAACAAACATTTCAGAAAAGCTCCTCTTCTACTACACATGTACGGCAGGGGCTAAATCGGCAGCCATGTCAGTAGCTAGCATCTGTTCCACAAACATCTGCTTTATTTTCATCAGCAGGTGCTAGCAAAGGCATACTTCACTTCCGTAAAGGCATGGAACAGGCTTTCTGCCTAGGGCTGTGAAACATACAAAGCTGCACTTTTAAACTAAGGTGCCAAGTATGTGGCAGTCAGCAGAAGCACTTGGCAAGTTTCCATGGCAACAGTAATTTTGTAGCAAAGTACTAATAATGCTGCTATTTGTAAACATCAAAAAGGCTACTTTTCGGGATATACAGTACTGTGCAACAGTCTTTGTAGGATGTGAAAATGCTGTAAAGTAAGAATTCTTGTTTTTAACACCCTTTGCCTTTAAAACAGAGTACAAAACGAGTGTTTGCAGGCAACAGTGAAGCATGGTGCAAGCGCAGCTGGGATTTGGTCTGAATTAATGGTCTCATTAACACCACGAAGTACAGGCAGATATTTATCCATCACGAAGGCCCTAAGTTTATTCTGCAGCAAGACTGCGACCTCAAACATCATTAAGAACCATCTTTTGCGTAGAGAAAAACATGGAGTCCTGGAAGTGATGGTATGACACCCCCCCCACGGAGCCCTGATCTCCACATCATCCTCTGGGATTACATGGAGAGAGAAGCAACGGAGGCTGCAGAAATCCACAGAAGAACTGTGGTTATTCCTCCAAGGTGTTTGGGACAACCTACCTGCTGAGTGCCTAAAAATCTGTTTGCCAGTGTAGCCAGAATAATCGATGCGGGTTTGAAGGTTAACAAACATTGATTTGATTTAGATTTTTCTTCTACACTTTTCACTTTGCATTTTGTCAAGTGATAAAAAAAATAAACTATTGACATGGCTATTTTGGAAAGCTTTCTTACTGCACAATACTATCCATTGCTCAAAATCAGGAACTTAAAACTTAATTATATCCAAAACAAATATGGGAATGCCACAGCCTAATCTCATGACCAAACCTGTTCAAGGTGTTACTCATGCATGTTCTGCACAAAAGAGGACACGCCACACCCAGAATATCATTCTTAATAATTCACAAAACATTTACAGATTAAAAGAAAATCAATTGCAAGATTTTTTAAATAAAATAACCAAGTCAAGTTTAATGTGCATCACTTTTTAATATTGTAAACATGGCCACTAAGCTCCAGGCTTTAGACTGGGCAGGTGAAGAGCATTGAAAGATCTCAAGCAGCCTATGGAAATATCCATAGTTGACAGCTGACACTGACCCTTCCACTCTTGTGGTCAACGATTTTAGGAGAAGCATACCGTTTTGGTATTGGCTGCCACAGAAATAATGAGAACATTTCCCAAACTTTCTAAAAGAAGCACAAACAGCTAGTGTAAGAAGATGGCATGAAGATTCAGATTTGTACCAATACGCATATGCCGTTTCCAAATTCCTAACATGGATAAGCCAGGCATGATCTTGCGTGAATTGTGGGAGTTAAAGCTTGGCTTATTGACTAATAGCATGGGATTATTTTGCACAGAAAAGAGGATGGACACCGAACCACTAGATCACAAGTGGGCAATAATGCAACGGGTCTGGTGAAACTCAACTTTCCAAAAGAGCTCAATATGGTGAGAATCAAGAGAGCATCTAAAGTAACTTAAATATACTATGCAGTATATGTTCCATTGTGCCATGACCAGGCATCCAGACCACATATTTTTCATGCAACACCCCTCGTGACATGGGAGATCTCCATTATGCATTACTACATAGGATTGCTGGGTGGTTTACCAACAGTATTTCCCCCTCCCTTCTCACTTCTTTATTGGCTTTCTAAACAGTGGCCATGGTGAATTGTCATGGCGAATGGCTGGCTATGCTGACATTGCTGTACCGTTACATCACAGCCACATCTTCAGAAGGTACAAAGTGCAAAACCAGATTGTAACAATGTGTTCTACTTTTTACTCAATGGAAAACATACATTGAGTAAACTAGGTACAAACGCTCCTTCCAACATATCACTGTAGAGCTATAGCAGATTTCGCCACCTCTGAGCGGCAGCAACAAAATCTACAGGAAAGCACACGCCATACAAGGCCCAGCTCCACTAAAAAATAATTCGTTACATGGCCTGATGAAGCAGCCAATTAGTGACAGGAAAGGGCTACCGCTGAACTTAATTGGAGTACTTTCCGCACATGTACATGGGGGTTTGAACTGTCCCTTGCTGGCATTTGCCAAGCTAGCCCCCGGAGCGTGCAGTCACCACCGGCAATCTCCAGTTTTAGGAGTCTAACACATCCTCCAGCGTGTATGCTCAAAAAGGGCTCCTATTGATTTCAATGGAAGCGCTTCCCGACCAGCAACAGGCTGCTTCAAGTGGCCAAAACTAGCACAAGATGCAGACAGCAATTTAACCAGATTTTGGTTTTTTTACGGAATACTTCAATATGCATTCAAGAGTGTTTGTATTTTCAGACGCTACACACAAGGTATCAGTTACAGTTTACACGCCCATTAGCACCAGCCCCACTAATGGTTTTTCTTCTAGTCCCGGCAGCAGACTTCATACATCCCAGCACAGAGGACAGTCTCCAAATCAGCCACAGAACAGAGCAATTAATGCCAATATAATCCTGTAACTTGGGTTTAACGTTGACAGGGTCTGGATGGACCAGCCAGGAATGTGAATTTGTGCGTAAAAAAAAAACAAAACAAAAAAAAAAAACACACATTTGGTGTGATGAGCAGAAATCCTCACTCTTCATTTGAAGTGGGGATTCAACTTGCCATGGCTTTAAATGGTAATCGATCACTAAAAACAGAAGGCTGGCTGTGCTATGCTCCTCACTTGTTTCACATGTTAAAAGCGCTAGGCAAAATTGCAGGTTTTCAGGATGCTAGCGTGGCTCAAACTTGCTCAGGTTTCTTTTGCTAAGCGTATAACAAGCAAATCTGTTTTGTGCAGAAGTGTTGATGCAATTCATAATTGTTGATGCTACCTTGTACTGCTTTGGGCAGGAAGCCTGGGCAGTTTATAATCATTGTCTCTACAGCAGCACCATTCTCCTTTCCTTGCGTTACCCTGGTGAAAAAAATACAAAAACGAAGAAAAAAAAAACACGCTGGCAGCCCCCACCAGCACTCACTCCATTTACACATCATGGCACAGTTCAGAGGTAGACGAGATAGGTACCATAAAAAGTGTTCCCCATATGCCACAGGTACAGTGAAAGAACTGGCCCTGTGCCCCCTAAACAGCTCACTAACGCAACACTCTCCACATACATGTTAACATTCTACACACACGTACACACCTGCCAACACCAAAATGTAACAAACATCATACAGGCTAGCACCACACTCTTATACACACACACACACACAAACATCTGGCACTATACATATACACACAAACACACTGACTAACACTATACATATACACACACTGACTGACACTATTGCATACACATACACACACACACACACTACTCCCCCTCATAGGGCATACGGTGCTGGATTCATTATGGCAATCCTGCAAACCCCCCGGGCGCCAGGAACCGGTTTCTAGTCGCCATGGCGACCTGGCACCCAGGGTTTGTTGAGCCCTGTATTAAGACAAATAAAGATGAATACCGTATTTGCTCGATTATAAGACGACCCCCCAAAATCTGAATATTAATTTATGAAAAAAAGAAAAAGCCTGAATATAAGACGACCCTATAGGAAAAGAGTTTTACCAGTAAATGTGAATTCATGTAAACTATGTGAACAATTGTTTGTTAATAAAAGCTATGATTGAGAAAAATATGTTTTTATTTCCTTTTTTTCAACCTGCGCCCGCCCCAGTTATGCACATCTGCCCCCACGCTTGCCACTCTGCCCCAGAAATGCCTTATACCCTCTAAATGCCACTGTGCCCCATGATACGCCTTTTAACCCTCTATATGCCACTATGCCCCATGATATGCCTTTTGACCCCCTATGTGCCACTCTGCCTCCAGAATTGCCTTATACCCCTATATGTCACTCTGGCATTTAGGGGGTTAAAAAGCATATTATGGGGCAGAGTGGCATATAGGGAGGTATAAGGCATTTCTGGAGGCAGAGTGGCATTAAGGAGGTTAAAAGGCATTTCACAGAGCACTCTCCCCCCCCCCCCCATTTAACACTCCCTCCCTCTCCCTCCTCCAAACTTACCGGTGCTTCTGAGTCCCCGGTGCTTAGTCCGGGCAGCATGTAGAGCTCTACGTGCTTGAGCGGAAGTTGTCTACGTGAATCGCTTAGAGCTCTACGCGCTGCCCGGACTAAGCACCGGGGACTCAGAAGCACCGGTAAGTTGGCGGGGGGCATAACACAGGAGGATCTAGGTCCCCTGCATCTGAGTCCCCGGTGCTTAGTCCGGGCAGCGTGTAGAGCGCTACACGAATCGCGTAGAGCTCTACACGCTGGCCGGACTAAGCACCGGGGACTCAGAAGCACCGGTAAGTTGGGGGGGGGCATAACACAGGAGGAAGTTCCAGGTCCCCTGCATCGCTGTGGGGGATCTGGATCTTAGTCTCATAGTCAGAACTATTTGAGGTCTGATTATAAGACGACCCGATTATAAGACGAGGGGTATTTTTCAGAGCATTTGCTCTGGAAAAAACCTCGTCTTATAATCGGGCAAATACGGCATTTATAATAATTGAGAATGTTTGCACATGCACCACTGACCTGCAGAGAACCAGATATTTCTCGCATTTAGAGGGGGAGAAATTATAATGTATTTAAGTACAGTATACAGGAAAGAGTTTTAGGACTGACAAAAACCTGGTTTAATCTCATTTTGTTCCAATAAGCTTTTCCTGCACACCTGGAGGCTACATATTTGTCAATCGCACAATTTCTTGCTCAGACAAGACCACGTTAGATTATTTTTTTTCTGTGATTGGGTGTCCGTTTCCTTATTCTAATTTTATTAGCTTACACCAATTGCTCTTATCACTATCATTGTTTGGCTATTTTATATATTTATAAGGTGACTAATAGTAATTGTTTCGAAGTGTTGATATAACCCAGAAGACCAGAGTATTGCAACAAGCTCTTTTGTTTTCCAAAGAATCATGTAAATATCTTAATTACCTTATTTTCTTATATATTTAACACATACAATGAGGAGTTTATGCAAATAGAAAAGAAAAAAAAAAACAATCGTGTAGGATGCCATACAGAATGGTATGCGTGTGTGAGGGTGTGTAACACAGACATTGGTACACAAGCTCATCTAAAAATCATTTACTTCCATGGTATATAAAAAAAAAATGAAAAAAAAAAAAATAGGAAAATACACCAATGTCTCAGTTGAATATAAAGAAAAGTCCAGAACACTTACAGGAATAATTGAGTGCTTCAGTTCAATCTTTGAATGTGGTGCAGGGCACTTCCATGAAGTGCAGTGAAATTTGAAATCTGCAGAGCCTTGGTTAGCACAATGCCAGGAAGTAGGCACCGGCTGAAATTACTAAATCGTGTCCCTCAGTGAAACCTTGCTTAAACCGTTGACCATTTATAATCTTTTTTTTTTGTTGGTGCAAAGACAAATAGGGGTCTATCCAGTGAAGGGTGCGTTGGCAGGAGAGTTTGATCACTCAATTAACCATCTATGAGGGACCAAAATCTTTCAAAATCTCCTGCCAACTCACCATTTACTGAACAGAGCCGGTTTGTCTTCGTATCCTCAACAATCTCGTATCTTACGGTGCTCGTGTGAGCTCAAGTGTTTTTAGTAGGTCTTGTACAAAGGTAGTTCTTGAGGTTCAAACGAACACATTCTTCAACGCTTCACTTCACTATCACTACCATTTGCCATTTAACAACATTCTCATCCCACACAGGTGTTGACAGATCAGACTAAAGTGTGTTTTGCTGGTCATTGCGGTTGGAAACATTGTGGACACGAGGAGGAAACTACCAGAAAGGTTTCTCCAACAACTGCCATGTAGCTGCCCTTCTCTGTGTCTCAACCAGGAGTGGATGTTTAACGAGTCACCTCACTACGGGTTCTCACGTTTGTTGAAATAGAACAGCACAACTGTCACCAAACCTCTACGCCGGGAAACAGGGGTGTTATAATTGGGAAGTAAATCTTAGTACACTAAAATGTCACTAACGGTGGGAAAGCCTTTAGTCCTGGGGTGATCACAAGCTCAGGTAAAACTAAATCATTCGAGCATCACCAAATGGATTCTAAAGTACACATCACTAGTGGTGTAATGTGGGGCTATCCTATCTCATAATAGTCCCACACTAATAAATTCCCTAGAGTGAAAAATGAAAACAGGAGGCAAAAAGAGACGTCGCTCTTTTTTCTTTAAGACACATCTTTGCTTTGTCCAGATCTATTCAGCAAATGGATACCTGACAGGAGAGCTTGACCCCCCCCCCCAAGAGTCTCCTCGCGTACTGAAATATGCATTATACAGGGTCAGCTCAGCTACTGTCAGCCCCTTATAATGAATAGTGACGCTATGGCAAAAGGTGCCAACTAAACTGTCACCCACCCCCCTCAATTTTCCTAGCGTACCGCTTATTTTAACATTGTGTCACAACAAAGCAACATTATATCCAAAAATAAGCTTCTATAGTATAAAGCATTTCTCTTTAAAATAGAATTATTAATGAGAAAAAGAGGCCGCTGCCAAGAAACTTCATAAACCGTTGTACAGCGCTATGGAATACGATATATAAACAAATATCTAACCCTTACAGAGTATGATTCTCATTGGAACGCCTGTTGGTGAAATATATATATATATATATATATATATATATATATATTATACTCACATCTAGATACATAAGCAATAATGAATGGATAAGTATGCCCACGTAAATATGCCCCATTATTAATTAACACTTAGAGCCATATCTAAGGCAATGAAGGTACACAGGGTGGACGCATCGTCGTAAGTATCGATAATCACGGTGGGAACTCGGGCCCTCGGGTGGGGAATAAGCATGTGCAAAGCGAAGGGCGACAGTAAGCATGGCGGCGCCGGGTATACTCACGGGGTGCTGCGGTCGCTATACTCATTAGCAACTGTTTCAATGCCTCCAGCACGGGCCACGGCAACGTAGCAGCTCTGAAAGCCCAAGTCAAAGCCCACCACAGACATGACTGCAGCAGAGTGAGCAGCGCGAAGGGACACGAGCGGCGAACAGTCAACAGGCCAGCAGCCACACACGGGGATGAATGGAGCCGTGCAAAGTCTCGAAAGATCTCGCTGTCAGAGGAGGAGTAAAAGGGAAAAAACTGTTCCGGTCCGTATCGCGAGATTACACTACGTCACTCTCTCGGACGGCGATAGCCAATCCAGGAAGTGCTGCGCTTCTAGACAACCAATAGCCCTCTCAGAAAGCCCGGCTACCTCACGAGCGGGCGTGGGAGGCGCCTAGTGACTAAGCTTCCTCCTCACGCTTCTTTTTCCCTTTCAAGGGGAGGGGGTGGGCCTTCCGCCATAGTTTAGTGCGTCATACGTACATTGATGCAGTTGCCACGGATACCGCAACGAAGGGTGGGCTGCGGCTCATAGAGTCGTCTGGGCTCTGACGTCACGTCCCCGGGATCAGGTAGACATTCCAGGGAAGATAAAACAAAATGAAATCGTGATGACCGAAATTCCCCCCAAAATACTTTACATCACATAAGGAACATGAATACATCCTATACAAACATTACTCATTGGAAAATGATCTGAAGAGATAAAAATAACTCATGAGCAACATCTGCCAGAGAGAATCCCTCCAAGGTTATAAGTAGTGCATTGGGTCATCAAAAAACAATGTACAAGTCATACATAATGCTATTCTGAGAGGTTCACGTATGGCGGAGGACTGGCATATCTCCAATTGCATGAATTAGATTGTAAGCTTGCAAGAGCAGGGCCCTCTTCTCCTTTGCACCAGTTTGTTATTGTATGTGTTTCTAAACTGTTCTTCTGACTGTAACAGTGCTGAGGAATCTGTCTTTATAAATAAATGTAATGTAAAGAATGGAAACACAATATGGACCAAAAGAAAACTGCTAATCCTAACTCATGGTGTTACCACCACTGACCTCCAACCACAACAGGTCATACAGAATCCTAACTCATGGTGTCACCCCCACAAACCTCCTTTCACAATAGGCCATACAGAATCTTAACTCATGGTGTCACCCTCACAGACCTCATCCCGCAACAGGCCAGACAGAATCCTAACTCATGGTGTCACCCTCACAGACCTCCTTTCACAACAGGCCATACAGAATCTTAACTCATGGTGTCACCGTCACAGACCTCCTCCCACAACAGGCCAGACAGAATCCTAACTCATGGTGTCACCCTCACAGACCTCCTCCCATAACACATGGTGTCACCCCTACAGACGTCCTCCCACAACAGACCATACAGAATCCTAACTCACTGGAAGTTCAACATGGCACCTCATGGCAAAGAACTCTATGAGGATTTGAAAAAGAATTGTTGCTCTACATAAAGATGGCCTAGGCTATAAGAAGATTGCCAAGACCCTGAAACTTAGCTGCAGCACAATGGGCAAGACCATACAGTGGTTTCACAGGACAGGTTCCACTCAGAACAGGCCTTGCCATGGTCGACCAAAGAAGCTGAGTGCACATACTCAGCGTCATATCCAGAGGTTGTCTTTGGGAAATAGACGAATGAGTGCTGCCAGCATTGCTGCAGATGTTGGAGGGGTGGGGGGTCAGCCTGTCAGTGCTCAGACCATACGCTACAAACTGCATCAAATTGGTCTGCATGGCTGTCGTCCCAGAAGGAAGCCTCTTCTAAAGATGATGCACAAGAAAGCCCGCAAACAGTTAGCTGAAGACAAGGACATGGATTGCTGGAACCATGTCCTGTGGTCTGATGAGACCAAGATAAACTTATTTGGTTCAGATGGTGTCAAGCGTGTGTGGCAGCAACCAGGTGAAGAGTACAGAGACGAGTGTGTCTTTCCTACAGTCAAGCATGGTGGTTGGAATGTCATGGTCTGACATGAGTGTTGCCGGCACTGAAGAGCTACAGTTCACTGAGAGAACCATGAATGTCAACATGTACTGTGACATACTGAAGCAGACCATGATACCCTCCCTTCAGTGACTGGGCTGCAGGGCAGTATTCCAACATGATAAGGACCCCAAACACACCTCCAAGATGACCACTGCCTTGCTAAAGAAGCTGAGGGTAAAGGTAATGGACGGGCCAAGCATGTCTTCAGACCTAAACCCTACTGAGCATCTATGAGGCGTCCTCAAACAGAAGGTGGGGGAACGCAAGGTCTCTAACATCCACCAGCTCTGTGATGCCGTCGTGGAGGAGTGGAAGAGGACTCCAGTGGCAACCTGTGAAGTTCTGGTGAACTCCATGCCCAAGAGGGTTAAGTCAGTGCAGGAAAATAATGGTGGCCACACAAAATATTGACACTTTGGGCACCATATGGACATTTCCACTTAGGGGTGTACTCACTTTTGTGGCCAAGGTTTAGACATTAATGGCTGTGTGTTGAGTTATTTTTAAAGGAACAGCAATTGTACACTGTTATACAGGCTTTATACTCACTATTTTACATTGTAGCAGACTTCTACAGCCTGCAGACTTCTAGCCTCCTGGAAAAGCCAGCATGGATTTTCCCCAGAATGGGGGAATGGAGCATCGGCCCACCCTGCTCTCCAATTGCTTCACCCCAGGGACCCATATGTATAATCTGCATAGCAGCTGTACTCAGATGCCATGCTAATCATCTCCCTGGGGTTCACAATCTCACAGCACGTAAAGGTATTATTGTACTAAAGTCTTATTAGTTCACTATGAAGCATTTATGGGAATATATATGAACCGATATTCCAATGGCTAGTTATAATGATTATAGCTAATGATTTTTTGAGTATGGTAGAACGATACAGAGTGTACAATCATAGGCCTTACTTTTTACTTGCTGGAATTATGTCAGAAGATTAGCTGCATCTGATTAGTATTAGATCTGACCATCAAGCACTATGTAAATTTTTATTGATAATGGGTCTATGTGATCTTTTAACACTTCTTGGCCGTTGGAATTGGGTTTATAGCCTGTCACAGGTGATGCACGTAAAGTTACCACTGTCCTAAAGTCTTATTCGTCCACTATAAATGAATGCACTTTTTTTTTTTTTTTGGACATATACTTAGTTATTGGAATAATGACATTGAGTACATATTCGCAGGTGTCAAATTTCATTTGTTGGAATAATGTTTGGTGACCTATACATATATAGTTTAATTTTTTAATATACACTACACTTGACCCCTTGTGAAGGGGTCTTATTTAGATTTTGGACTTTCAGCCTGTCATAGGCGAAGCACGTAAAGTTATTATGGCACTGAAGTCTTATTAGCTCACTATAAAGTAATACACTCATTGGAACACGTTTAATAGCTCACTACATTACAGTAATGATTTTTTGGGTACATATTTTATTATTGGTAAAATGACATCGAACTTATACTCATAGGTCTTAAACTTTTATATGATAGAATTATATCCGCTGACCGGCCGCAGCTGATTATTGAATAGATTTACACATATTGCTTGCATCTTCGACTGGCTTTGCAATGGTATTACATTTATCTAAATGACATCCAATGGCATATTCAAAGTTTTTAGCGGTTTTGGACATATACTTAGTTATTGGAATAATGACATTGACTATATATTCGCAGGTCGCAAATTTCATTTGTTGGAATAATGTTTGGTGACCTACATATATAGTTTAATGTTTTAATTTATAAATAAGACCCCTTCACACTTGACTGGCAGTGTGAAGGGGTCTTATTTAGATTTTGGACTTGTTATAGGCAAAGCATGTAAAGTTATTATGGCACTGAAGTCTTATTAGTTTACTATAAAGTAATACACACATTGGAACACATATGCACTGTTTTAATAGCTCACTACAATATATTAATGATTTTTTGGGTATATATTTGACCATTGGTAAAATGACATCGAACTTATACTCATAGATCTTAACCTTTTATATGGTGGAATTATATCCGCTGACCAGCCGTATTGAATAGATTTACATATATTGCTTGTATATTTGACTGGCTTTGTGATGGTATTACATTTATCTAAATTATATCCGATGAGATGCTATTCAAAGCTTTTCATCAGTTAAGGTGTCTACAATTAACTATAAGTATTATATTAAGTAATTGTCCTATAGGTATTGGACTCATGCAATATTTTAATATTCATGAGTTATTGACATTGGGCTCAAGGCCTGATACGGGAGAAATATGTAAAGTTATTATCATATTGAAGTATTATCAGCTAAATACATTTAATGGAATAAATACACATGGCTGATCTAACAGACTATGATAACGTTTTATATCTAAATGATTTCTTGGGTACATATTTATTTATCGGTATAAGACATTGTGATCAAATTTCTAAATGTTGGAATAATGCCTGTGGCTTAGATGTACCCATTTAATGGACATGTACTGAAGGTATAGCACATATATGATATTAATCTGTATATTACTAAGAAAATCATGAAGGTGATTTCTCTATATGCTCTAAAGGCAGTTGTGATTTTTTTTTTCCCCTCTTCATATTTAGTTGCGTTCTGTATAAATATAAATATCTCACAAAGCTCCTCAATAATGTGGATGTACTATGACCCCGGAGAGATTCCAAGCCAAGGGATGTAATAATTAGCTTTTCTACTTTCAGTGCACGTCAAAAAATCATGGAGGCCTCTAGAGAATTCGCCCCCAAAAATGAAAAGTTTAAAAACCTATTATTCTTTCAGAATCTGTCTTTGGCTACCCGACTGAAAAGGAAAGAATTTAAAAATGTGACTTTAGCCATGAGGTCCCGCCGCATTAGATATGCATGGGGGTTCCCGGTCAAACTAATCGTTTGGACAGGAAAGCAATCGTTGAGCTTGTCCACAGTGGATACATCCTGGAAATGATTAAATGATAATGCAGATGGTCAAGAGCAGACGTAAATTGACTTTTTTTAGCACAATATATATAACTAAAGCTTACACAATGACATAGAAACTTGTACAATTTTAAAATGTATTAGCAAGAACACCTAGTGGTGAATATAGTATAGTATAATTACTTGTTTTTTCTCTCTAAAAATGCCCAGTTCTATCCTATGAACAGGAATTAAGATGAATGCAATATTTAAGATGTATTATGAATTAAGGAACTACAATGCATTTGAATCACTTTATACTATTCAAAACGCACTATGAATTAGGGAGTGGTTTACTTAAGCATAATTTAGTAATTAAAACTTATATTTATACACTCTGACATAAACGCATCTGGGTTAAGTGGATAATCTAGTTCTATAGATTAATGATAGAGAAACGTTTCTGCACAATATATATAATTAAAAAAATAAAAACCAGAATATTTAAAATCATAAACGGGAATAAACACCTATCTAGTACAGAAGATATTGGGAGGGCTTTTGGCGCGTTCTACTCAGCTCTTTATAACATTGAAGGCCAAATTCAAGATAAGCAGCAGATTAGAGAATATTTGATAGATTCCAGATTGCCAAAACTACCTGAAACTGTGGTGGAACAATTGGACATTCCATTTTCAGAGAGAGAAGTGTGGGGCGATAAAAAATACGTAAAAGCCCCAGGTCCTGACGGATATACTGCCATGTTTTATAAAAAACTGTCTAAATAGGTAGCACCATATGTAACTTATACGTAACTTATATTTCCCTAATGGTATGTTAGAAGCTATCATTCTCCCTTTACCCAAGGTAGGGAAAGATTGTATGAAAGCATACGATTAGAGATCAATTTCTTTGATTAACTTCTTCTATTGTCTAAAAATGCCCAGTTCTATCCTATGAACAGGAATTTAAGAAGAATGCAATATTTAAGATGTATTTTCAATTAAGGACCTATAATGTATTTGAATCATTTTGCATTATTTAAAACGTATTATGAATTAGGGAGTGGTTAATTTAAGTACAATTTAGTAATTAGAACTTTTATGTAGATACTCTGACATAAACGCATTTGGGTTAAGTGGATAACCTAGTTTTATAGTTTAATGTACAATATATATAACTAAAGCTTACATAATGACATAGAAACTTGCACAATTTTAAAATGTATTAGCAAGAACACCTAGTGGTGAATATAGTATAGTAAAATAACTTTTTTTTCTCTCTAAAAATGCCCAGTTCTATCCTATGAACAGGAATTAAGATGAATTATCAATTAAGGAACTACAATGCATTTGAATCACTTTGTACTATTCAAAACGCACTGTGAATTAGGGAGTGGTTTACTTAAGCACAATTTAGTAATTAGATTTTATATTTATACACTCTGACATAAATGCATCTGGGTTAAGTGGATAACCTAGTTCTATAGATTAATGATAGACAAACTATTCTGCACAATATATATAATTAAAAAATAAAAAATGTAAAAACCAGAATATTTAAAATCATAGACGGGAATAAACACCTATCTAGTCCAAAAGATATTGGGAGGGCTTTTGGCGCGTTGTACTCAGCTCTTTATAACATTGAAGGCCAAATTCAAGATAAGCAGCAGATTAGAGAATATTTGATTGCCAAAACTACCTGAAACTGTGGTGGAACAATTGGACATTCCATTTTCGGAGAGACGTGTGGGGCGATAAAAAAATACGTAAAGCCCCAGGTCCTGACGGATATACTGCTATGTTTTACAAAAACTGTCTAAACAGGTAGCACCGTATCTAACTTATACGTAATTTATATTTCCCTAATGATATGTTGGAAGCTATCATTCTCCCTATACCCAAGGTAGGGAAAGATTGTACGAAAGTATACGATTACAGACCAATTTCTTTGATAAACTTGGACACAAAAATGTATTCTTCTATACTAGCAGACCACCTGAAACCTTTATGGCAGGAAAAAAAAAAAGATAATAATAAGACTAAGATCCAGATCCCCCGCAGCACTGCAGGGGACCTGGACCCACCTCTCCGGCAGCCAGTGGAGGTCTGTGCGATGCACTTCTGCCGGGGCTTCTGTGATGGAGCGCCGGCGTCACATGACCTTCCGGTACTAATTCATATAAGCCCAGCGGAAGTATCGGCAGAAGCAGCGGAGGGTGTCTGCGCGTATCACACTGGCTGTCCCACTAGACATCAAGGATTCTGAAGCATGGGGAGAAGTCTAGGGAAGCACTGGTAAGCCGGGGAGGTTAAGAATCGCATATGGGGGGTATAAGGGATTTCTGGAGGCAGAGTGGCATATAGGGGTTAAAATTAATACCAGGGAGGCAGAGTGGCATATAAGGGGTTAAAAGGAATATCAGGGAGGCAGAGTGGCATATAAGGGGGCAGGTTGGCAAATAAAAGGAAATAAAAGCAAAAAATGCATTTTTCTCAATCATAGTTTTTATTAAAAAATAGCTTACATGTGAATTCATATTTACTAGTAAAACTTTTTTCTTATAGGGTAGTCTAATATTCAGACTTTTTCTTTTTTTCTTAAATTAATATTCAAATTTTGGGGGGTCTTATAATCAGGGTTGTCTTATAATTGAGCAAATACGGTATTAATATCAGACCCTACTGCCAGCACATTTTATGTTGAAAAAGTTGGACCTTACCGTGACATTGAGAGGTCCTCTCCCCCGCTAATCATCCCCAGTGTCCCCTTATTCACTAAGCCAGGGGTGTCCAACATGTAGCCCGCCGGACTTCAAGGTGCGGCCCGCATGAGCCAGCTGCCTCCACCGACCACTTAATGATTAACCAGTACAAAAGGGGATGGGGCATCAATACACAAGGGAGGGGGGGACTACATTAATACTACAGGGGGGTGGGCTGGCTGGAGCATCAATACACAAGGGGGCAAACACACAAACAACAAAGCAGTGTGGAAAGCATTTTTATGCTGTATGTAGTTTAACCCATCCTGATGCGGGTTTCAGTGTGGCAGAGCCTGTCCTGGTTTGTGTGTCGGTGTGGCAGAGCCTGTCTTGGTGTGTGTGTCGGTGTTGCAGAGCCTGTCCTGGTGTATATGTGTGTGTTTGGGTGTCTTAATCCGGCCCAGCTTCCAGTGTGCGCCATCTTAAATCCAGCTTGTACCCACAGTGTGCTCCAGCCTTGTGCAGTTTTATTTGGCTAAACTTGTTTTAAATGGTTTGTGGACTGACTTTCTTTTACTGTTTAAGTAATTTAATATTGATAGAGCCTGTCCTGGTGTGTGTTTGTGTGTGTGTGTGTGTGTGTGTGTGTGTGTGTGTCTGGGTGTCGGTGTGGCAGAGACTGTCCTGGTGTGTGTGTCTGGGTGTCGGTTTGGCAGAGATTGTGCTGGTGTTTGTGTGTGTCGGTGTGGCAGAGCCTGTCCTGGTGTGTGTATCTGGGTGTCAATGTGACAGAGACTGTCCTGGTGTTTGTGTCTGGGTGTCGGTGTGGCAGAGACTGTGCATATATTTGTGTGTCGGTGTGGCAGAGCCTGTCCTGGTGTGTGTGTCTGGGTGTTGGTGTGGCAGACACTGTCCTGGTGTTTGTGTGTGTTCGTGTGGCAGAGCCTGTCTTGGTGTGTGTTTGGGTGTCGGTGTAGCAGAGCCTGTCTTGGTGTGTGTGTTTGGGTGTCGGTGTGGCAGAACCTGTCTTGGTGTGTTTGGGTGTCGGTGTGGAAGAGCCTGTCCTGGTGTTTGTGTGTGGGTGTCTGTGTGGCAAAGCCTGTCTCGGTGTGTGTGTGGGTGTCGGTGTGGCAGAGCCTGTCCTGGTGTGTGTTTGGGTGTCGGTGTGGCAGAGCCTGTCCTGGTGTATATGTGTGTGTTTGGGTGTCTTAATCCGGCCCTGCATCCAGTGTGCGCCAGCTTAACTCCAGTTTGTACCCACAGTGTGCTCCAGCCTTGTGCAGTTTTATTTGGCTAAACTTGTTTTAAATGGTTGGTGGACTGACTTTCTTTTACCGTTTAAGTAATTTAGTATGACAAGGTTGACAAAAAACTGTTTGTCCACTGCTTTTTTCATTATCGCCAAATTAACCCTGTATTAATATCCATTATAAAGCTAAAAGGCCATATTTTCTCTCAGTGAAAAATGAGTGCGGCCCACGCACACATACGTTTCTGATGAAGTGGCCCACTGCAGAGAAAACTTGGACACCCCTGCACTAAGTCATACCTCTCTCTTACTTACTCCCTGTAGTTCAGGTATAGATCAAATATACAACACATGAAACAGTACTTGCATGTATAGATCAACTGAATAAGACATACAAACCCTATATTTGCAAGTAAACATAAATAATGTATGGAAACATAGCATAGCAGGTATAAACAGAACACACAAACACTGCATTGTAGGTATAGATCAACTGGAAATTACATGTAAACTCAGCACTGAGGGTATAGATCAAATAAACAACACATGGAAACAGCATTGCAGGTATTGATCACCTGAAAAAGACATACAAACCCTGTATTTGCAGGTATAACTAATGTATGGAAACATAGCATAACAGATATGGATCAACAGAATAACACACAAACCCAGCTTTGAAGGTATAGATCAATTGGAATTCACATAAAAACTCAGCATTAAAGGTATAGATAAAACCCTAAATTACAGGCATAAATCACAGGTTGCAACCCCCAAAGCCATCCCTGGCATCCATACTGTTCACATAGAACCTGACCAGCACCCAGATAGCACACATAGGACTTGCCATCTTTGTCCCTAAACAGCCCAGCATTAGTCGACTTTATCCCCAAGGCTCAACCACCTTGCTTGTACCATCTTTGCCTTTCTACAAATAAATTATACATCCTTGATATAACACTTTTACAGTCACTCACTAATTCACACTTTCGTTCACATCATTCATTCATTCATACAATTATTAATTCTCTCACTCATTCACACAAATCATTTACACATATTCATTAATGCATTCTCAAAAATTCATTATCTCACTCATTCACACAATCCATCCACACATTAAATCATACTCTCACTCATTCACATAATTCATCCACACATTCATTCATTCTCTCACTCATTCACAAAATTCATCCACACATTCATTCATTCATATTTGGCACCCACCACACACACACACACACACACACACACACACAAAATGATTGTTGGCTAGAATATTTATTTCACAAATTTTTATCTGTATGTCAATCTGGAAAAATAAATTAACTCATAAATAAATTAAATAAGTTTAAATAAATAACATTTTCTGAACAGATATGGTACCACGTAATTCCCACTACTATACCCTGACCCAGACATTGACAGTAGTGCAGCATAACCCCTATTTTTATACACTAAGCCAGACATTGACATAGTAGGCCTCTGCCCCTAAAACAGCCTGTCTGTGCCACCGCTGTCCATTTAGCAGCCTGCCTGGGCCAAGTCTGCCATTGAAACCGCCTGTTTCTGGAAAAAGCCTGTCTGTGCCAAGTCTGCCCCTGAAACAGCCTGTATGTGCCAACCCTGCCCCTTTAGCAGCCTGCATGTGTCACCTCTATCCCCCCAATCAGCCTGCCTGTGCCACCTCTGCCCCCTAATCAGCCTGTCTGTGCCATTTCTTCATAACTGCATTCATTCAATCCATCACCCACAAACTAGCATTTATTCACTCACTCACCCTTTCACTCTCCCGCACCCACTTACATCTCTTGCTGATTTCCCCGGTCAGGGTGAGTCAGATCAGGTGAACCAGTGAACTTAAAATAAAACGCAAACGCTGACAACATTTTGGGGACTTTTGCCATGGACACACCGATACTGAAGGCATCGCCCAAATAACACAACAAAACTTCTTCGAAGGACCATCGGAAGGACTCCTAGCAGTAGTCCAGAAATGTTCCCATTCCGTCCAAGCCGTACAATAGGCCATCCAGGTAGTGGGAGCCAATGACCGCTGGAGCAACTCTATTGCTGATCAACCCCGAAACTTCCCATCCGAGCCGGGCAGGAATGACCCTTCATCTCCACATCCTGTGCCAGCTGCCGAAACCGAGCCCATTGCTGCCGAGATAGAGCGTCAGCGATGTCGTGAATATGAACAGCCCGAACAAACATGTTTAACTGTAAACATTGAAGGACCAAATGTCTGAGCAACTCAATCACCAATGGTGAGGAAGCTGAAGCCTTATTAATCGCGGAAACCACTCCTGTGTTGTCACACCGAAATTGAATCCTCCTGTCCCGCAAGAAGTCCCCCCATAACTCAACAGTCACCACAATTGGAAATAACTTGGAAAAACAAGATTCATCACCAAATCCAATCTGAAATAATGCGCTGGCCACTTCCAGGCACACCACCTACTCTGAAACCTTCAGAGTCGGACGCATCAGTAAACAAACTAATCTCCTGATCCTAAACTTCCTTCACCATCCACACTGATTTTTATTAAAATCGGACAGAAAAACATCCTAAACTTCCAAATCATCCTTCAACCCCTTGGAAAGTCGAACAAAATGATGCAAAGCCTTCATATACCTGCTGTCGCCAGCGCCATACGCCTGCAGAAAAACCTCCCCATGGGAATAATCCTGCAGGTGAAATTCAGTTTTCCCAGGAACTAATGCACCGAGAGAAGCCGAAAAGATGACTCTACATCAGTTGTGGCCAGCAGTGCCCCCTGACTGTAATGCTGCACCCAATGCAAAGCACTGTCAAAAAGTGCCGAAGACACTTACACAGGTCCCTGTCAATGCCATCATTAACTGAGTTGCCCTTGGGATACAACAGATAATGTGAGCCGAAACTTCCTCTGCTCCTTCTTGGGCACAACACCCAAAGGAGAGACCCTCAAATTATCAAAGGGGGGTGAAGCAAACGGCCAGCCATACTCCCCTATTCAACTCCCCTTCCCTAACTTTACAGACACAACGTGAGGATAAAAGAGCGCAGATTTTAAATTCCTAGAAAATGGACAAACCGGAACATCCTTAAACAGATTCAGAAAACCATCAGAAAAACCATGTTCCAGCAACAGGCCCATGTCCTTCAAACCATATCGCCTAAGCCATGACACCATTGTGCATATGGTTACTAGAGTCTTCCCCTTTTCCTGAAGATCCAGAACCCTTGCCTTACCTGCCCTTTTTAAAACACGACAAGAGACGGGAACCGGAACAGCCTGAGCACTCATGCTTGTACTCCCCACTTGCATAACCCTGCATTATACTGCCAGGAGTAACCCTTTCGCTGCACAGCTGATGATGTCACGCTGGTACCGCCGGCACCCCCTGAAAGGGCTGATCAATAGCCCTGACAGAGGCTGTAACCTTCAGCCATAGCGCAATGTCCTTATGATCCCAGTGTATCAAATGACGAACTGCTTTGCTCTGCCTAAACTGCTCCATGACCCATGTGGTCACGTAGCCACGGGGTGCTATTCTCAAGGGCCAAAGCCCTGATCTGTAAGAACAGACTCTCCAAGCCCTCATCAGCCGTAATGGCTATTTTAGGTGGTAAATTCAAAAGAAGGGGGGTGTTCTAAGACCGAAAACTGGACAAAAAAGGCCCCAAAAAGAAAGGTATTGTTGCCTGATTGCCCCTGGACAGCTGCTTGCTTCCCCTGCTGTCTTCAAGCAAAGAGAGTGGTCCCTGTGTATCAATAGCCCTGCCTGACCTCCCCCACCTGTGACCACACCCTTGTCCCAACTACCCTCCCAACATGAGCAGGCTGCCGCCCCTTCATTCATTTTTGGCCTATAGGGCTCTCTATACTTCTGTTTGGGACAGGAAAGCACACCTCTGCCCAGGAAGGGATAAGGTAACCCCACCCCACTTGGTGGCCGACAAGGGGAACACCATGTGAGGGGCAAGCTAGTGAGACAGTGAGATCAAAACATTGCAGACTTGGACAGGGCACCAATATCGGACGATAATTTTAACCCCTTAATGACAAAGCCCGTACATGTACAGGCTCAAAATACATAGTTTTCAATGGGTTTAGGGACCGCCCATTGTCCATAAGGGGTTAAAGAGGTATATGGAAATGTCAGGTTCTGGGTGGGTTGGGGATTCCAGTGAAAGCAGTGGGGTGGAGTTCAAATACGTGCACTCCACTGCAATCCTGGCTACCACCACACCCACACCACCTAGCGGCTGACAAGGGGAGCACTAAAAGACCAGCCTTTTGTAGACGGATATACATAAGAGGCAGGATGGCAAGGGAGTGAGATCCAGAAAATTCTGTTAAACCCATTTGGTAGATAAGCACATTGTCATTTATTTACGCTATTTAATGCCAATGACCATTCTACTCATTTATGTGATATATATGCCATTGATCACTCCACTGCTGTCATGGGTATCCCCACCCAGCAGCAAACAAGCCGAAGTTGAATATCTGTAACGGGCAGGCTAGCGAGTTTCCTTTATCTGGTGCACTGTGAAGTTAGGGTACCTATTTCACTTTTCGGGAAGAAATGTGCCTCCCTGTCCCATTCAGGAAGATTCTGCATCTGGCCTTGTCATCTTCCTTGCCCCTTACACATTCCTCACCAGCCTGTGCCTTATATATATAGATATATAGATATATAGATATATATATCCTGGGTGAGGTACCCAGAAAAGCAGTGCCTCCAACCTTAGCCCTCGACCTATATCTGGCTTTTATACGCCGGTCAAATGTTTCAAATCCCTTTATCAATTGGCGGCCGACAAGAGGAACACCCAATATATAGGGGCAGGCTGGCTGGGAGCTCTGCAGACAGGGTATCAATGTCAGCCGACGAGTTTACAGGGGTATAACAGTGTAGTATATATTGTTCTCCAGGTCAGATATTGCAATATGGAAATGGTGGGTTGTGGGTGGGTTGGGGTTACCCGTTATAGCAGTTGGATGGAGCTCACCCCTGCCCTTGACGATGTATCCCTGGGTCCCCATCTAACAAGGGGATCTCCCAATATATGTAAGGGGCAAGTTGGCCAGGCAGTGAGATCCAGAACTCTGCAGACTGATAAAGGAAATACATGTGAGGGGCAAGCCAGCATGACAGTGAGATTCAGAACTCTATTAACTGAAATGGGTGTGATGGCAATTAAAGAGTTATAGCAGTGCAATGGAGATGTGTTCTTTGGGCCAAATGTTGCAATGTGGAAAAGATATGACAGTGTTTTTGTCTATGAACGGGTTATGGGGGTCTTTTGGTGCTCCCCTTGTCAGCTGCTGGGGGGGTGAGAGTACCTGTGATAGGAGCCGTATATGGCATATATAGCATAAATTAACCGAATATATATGTGAGTTACAGAACTCTGTACACTGGGGCAGGGGACAGTCTTTGGTTGATCAAATTGTCGGGCTTCTGGGTGGTGCGTGGGTACCTGGGAAAGTGGTGAGGTGGAGCTCACCGCTTTCCGGGAAAAGACAAAGACCTCGGCTGCCAACAAGAGGGACACCCAATATGTGAGGGGCAAGCTTCAGGTTAGTGAGATCTGCACTCTGCAGACATGGAATCAATGTTGGTCGACAACTTTAAAGCGGTATAATAGTGTAGTATATTTGTGCTCTCAGGGTCAAATGATGCAATATGGAAAAGATTTGACAATGTTTTTGTACATAAACGTGTTACACTAGGCTTTTGGTCCTTCACTTGTCGGCTGCTGTGTGGGGTGGTGGTATCCTTGATAACAATGGGGCTGAGCACGGGCTTACCACTGCATTGCTTGCCCAGGGAAAGGAAGCAGGATCGCAGCAGGGTCATGAAACGTGAAGTAATGTGACTCTGCTGTGTTCCTGCATCCACTTAGAAATACAAGAGATGTTGCTTGCCCGTGGAAGCGATCGCTGTGGTTGCCCGTGCCCGCTAGAGTGGTGGGCCCAGTTGCAGTTGTGACCTGTGTAAATGCAGTTGCTGCGGGCTCAAGAGGCAGCTGCTATGGGGCACCCAGGAATTACTGGGCTCCGGGCAGTTTCCATTTTTTGCTCCGTATTAGAGACGGCCCTGCTCATCCTCATGTCAGGGTCAGATAATGGAAGGTCATGTGACCTCACAGTAAAAAAAAGTGACTGTTCACATAAGCAGGTAGAAAGATGGCGCTTTGAAGGTAAAGGGGTAAGAGGAAGGAAAGTGGAAGGAAACTGTGAGAGAGGGGGGATGAGGGAGTGAAAGAGTGTATAAGAGAGTTAGGTAGGGATTGAGAGAGGGCAAAGGAGTTAGGTAGGGATTTAGAGAGAGGGCAAAGGAGTTAGGTAAGGAGTATGTATGTATGCATGTATGTTTGTATGTTAGAGGGTGTATGTGTTAGAGAGTGTGTGTTTGTTAGCATCAGTGTGTATGTGTAAGTATGTGTGTTAGCACACGTGTTTAAGTGTGTGTTAGAGTGTTTGTTAGTGTAAGTATGTATTGCATATGCATGTTAATGTGAGTGTGTGTAAACTGGTGTAGCAACTGACTGGCACAGGGGCAATTGTGCCATAGACCAGTCCAGAATTCTATAAACACAGCCAGATGGAGTTAGACTGCTTGATGTTGAAAGCCAGGGGGCACTGGGGGCATTTGACATGGTTTAAGAGAGATAGATGATAAGGGAGTTAGATAGGGAGTATGTATGTATGTGTATGAGCGTGGACGTGTTAGAGGGTGTGTTTTGTGTGAGAGTGTGTAAATATGTGGGGAGGGCAGCAAGGGGATGATGTTTCTTCAGGTTATGGTTTATTTATTGTCTCCATATGGCTTTCCTCTGGCTGAGTGGGAGATGCTGAGCCTTTTAAAGTTGAAGTAAGTTTTATTGACCTTAGTGGTTTGACCAAGGCTGTGTCCACAACATCAGATTTATGAACAAACATATATGCTGCCCTCAAGTGGTAATAATAATGCAGTACAGTGTGTCTGGTTTTCAAAGATACACCACAAGAAAAAAATGTTCCTTATTAAAAATAAACCCACTTATTGCTAAGAAAATTGATGAAAGAGGAGCCCTTATCCACAATTTTGCCATGTCAAAAAATATTTTATGTACTTCTTTTGCTTGTGTGTAACACACAAAACAAATCAAGAATTCAGCATACACCCAGCAAAAAAGACGAGACAGTTAAAGTGTAACAGCAGTGATGTATTTACTTTTGTGGTGGCTCTAGGCTCAACCTAGAGCAGTGCCCCCAGCCGCCTCTTCCTTTGATCTTGGTGTACAGGTACAATAATGACGCCGGGATATGTTGTGTTTTAAAGACACACAACTCCTTTTAATGAGGCCTATGGACATGTATGGAGCCACCACAGCCTTCGTAGTGTAAATAGGCCGGTTGGGGAGATCAAAGTTCTCTCTTGTACCTGGCCAATTGTGCAATTTAGTTTAAATTTAGTAAAATTCATCTCTGGGTAAGAGTGGTCACGTAAAGTCTTGCACGGAGGCACTGGACTAACCAAGTTTTCAGCATTCCTGCACATTGCCTATTTTCTTTATACATTTGTATGGGTGCAAGTGCCCTCTCCTGTACAGCACGGAGTACGATGGAGGCTTGCCACGATGCCTGTCAGGTATGCTGCGGGAGCGTCTCCAGATCACGACAATTGGCATGCCACACCCCAGTGAATTTCAGTTGGATCGGTTCTACATAATCAAATGACTTAGATGGACAAGCCCTATAGGACATACTGGTACATAAGGTAGGAATGACATAAGGAAAGTCCAATTGTGCGATCAGGCGTTCTCTTCTGGCAGAGGTCACTGCTGACGTGCACTGTAAGTATTGTTTAAAACTGTTTACATGCACCCCAGAAGTTCTTTATCCTATCGTTTTATTTAAACAAAAATGAAGTGGGGATTGATATATCCCCCGGCTGCTGTGATGTCTAGGAAACAAAATGTAAATGTTACCTTTGTGATTAGATAATAATGATGTAAAATGCACTTTATAAAAGAAACCTGAGCAGTTTTGTACCTCACTGGTTTCCTCTCCAAGTACAGAATGCTGATTTGTACCTGCAAGATAAGAATGGAAAGCAAGCTTTGGTAATCCTGAATCATGTTATTCTGTGCTTTGGTACCTTACCTGAATAATCATAAAAATACATTCATAACCGGCTAAAATTAGCCTACCTGGCACAGCCTCCACAGTGACCTTACACCGCGGCTCACATGCATCGCGCTGGGAAATGACATTTCAGTATATCCTGGCTGGCTGGGGTGACGCCGTGGGACAAGCCTAAGGTAGCGCCCAACCATGATGGGGGGGGACGACGACGACAAGAAGCATACTAAAAATGAATATCAGCAATATATATAATAAATACAAGTTAAACTATAGGATTTAATATTAACGTTTCCAAATTTATTAAAAGATGGGTCTTACATTTCTTTACTAGTGAGGCTTATTTACACCACATCAGAGCTGGCAAAGTACATTAAAACTTGTACAAAGGATGCAGAGTACAACTCACTATATCGCTTCGTTATAAACAGTAAACTGTGGCTTTCAGACACCCTGTCACACGAGCTCAAAAACAGAAAACTATTTCAACTATTGGACTAATCCTTTCACATTCTCAATATGGAGATAACCAAGACCCAATCTGGAATGCATTGCTTTTCACATTGGATACTTTTAGGATGTTTTATTTCTGAAATCTTACTGTACGACTGACAAATAAAGTATAAAAAAAAAAAGACTCCCATCCATATTGTTATATACTATGACCATTTGCTATATATACACACACACACACAACCATTTAAAAGTTTGGGGTCATTTAGTAATTTCCTTCTGAAAGAAAAGCAAAATCGGGCCATTAAAATATCAAATGGATCAGAAATACAGTCTAGACGTTAATGTTGTAAGTGACTATTGTAGATGGAAATGGCTGATTTTAATGGAATATCTTCATAGAGGTCAGAGTCCCTTTTATTATACCCATGTTCCAGTGGCACGTTGTGTTCACTAATTCACGTTTAAAAGGCTAATTGATCATTAGAAAGGCTTTTTGCAATTATGTTAGTTTTCCTGAAAAACAATATAACTGAACCCAATTTTTTGTGTGTGTATGTATGTATGTATATTATATATAGAGACCCCCCCCCAAAACAAAAACCCAGCAGTTTGAAAGTTAAAGATAAAGCACCAAGCTGCCTCTGGGTCCAACAAGTTAAATTTAGGGACAATTTTTACATTATAGACATTTTAAGGCTACACATTCCTTAAAATAAAAAGGCACACTGTTTGAAACCCAAAACATTTTTACAAGGCAATTATATTTTAGTGCTAAAAATTAGATGCGTCACCATGTGGAAATACAGTCAGTTATCTGTTCCACTGCACAAAGAAAATGTACTTGGACTTCTCATTCATTGCACAAAATATAGAACTAGTAGAAATATTGTGGGTATAATATCCTTTCTCCTCCATTTTAGCGTTTTACTAGTAAACTCTTCTATGCTTTTTTTGCTAAAAAAATATTTGACAAAACACTTATAGTATTTTCCAGATACAAGGTCAAACCTGGCTTCATAACTTACACCCTGTTAACACTTTTGGGAAAAAAAGTTTTTCCAGTTTATGTACAACCAGTGAACACATTGGCTTAGTCTCTCCAGATATAGCAAACGAATGCAGCGGGGCCAGTGACATCCACTTGTCTAATCTGTAATCTTTCACAAAGAAGGAATTAGAAACCAATTTGCCAATGTAACCTGTTAGACTTTTCCAAAGAAGTCACTTTAGCCATGTCTTGAAATTAAAAATAAAAAAGTTCTAAAAACGTAGGTGCTTCTGAAACGTGTACATCAATCAAGATATACATGGGATTAGATACGAGCTAGGACAAGTCTTTTTTGAAATCTCAGATACAAGATCTTGAATTAACAGTTTCAGACGCCATTCTCTGGTTCTTCCTCTTCTATTTTTTGATTTTCTTTCTTATTGGCTCATCTTCTGAGCTGCTGTCGTCTCCACTACTACTGCTGCTCTCACTACTGCTGGTGCTGCTGCTGGACTCTGTGTCCGACTCAGAGGAGGAAGATGAGCTTTGTGAGGAAGACGATGAGCTTGAAGAGCTTTTGTCACTGTCCTCAGAGGATGTGGAAGAGCTGGATGAATCGTCACTCTCTGAAGAAGAATCGCTATCGGAGCCGCTGCTGCTGCTGCTACTAGCACTGCTGCTGCTACTGGAGCTTGTAACACTTTTGGATCTGAAAAATGATTGATAGTGCTTTAAAAAAAAAAAAAACAAAAAAAAAAAACATCCATGCAAGCATTGCGCAAGCAGAGATCCATAGATAGGAATGGTTACATTATGACCAATAGCCCCAATCACACCATATAAGGACAAGGAACTCTTTCACTACACTGTACCACAGAAGGTTCTGATTCACCATCCCATCAAATATCCAGGAGCTAGGTAGGAAATCCATCTCAATAAATATGCTTATTTTGGGTGGTATGTTATATTAACCTCCAGGGAAGCCACCCTTCCTTGCTCCTCAAAATACACAAAATAAATATTTAAAACATACTAGATGAGAAAAGAAAGGAACTCACCTTTTCTTCTTTGCTTTTATTTCTGGAACGCTGTTACCACCACTTCGATATAAAGAAAAAATAATAATATGTTAGTTTATTTCACTCGGATATCATTCATAACACAGATCATAGCACCCAAAATAGCAAAATTAACAGCAAGACAAACTGAATTTGAATGTGACGATTCTATTAGTACATTGAACCTGGGACCTCTAGAGGATACCACTGGGTATAAAGACAGGGAGAGATTCTCATCTCAAAGAAGACGGCTATTTAAGGTGTGATTGGAAGAAATCTACAGCTCTTTCAGCGAACAGATTTCACACTGGGAAATCTAAAGACAAAGTGTAATAACGGCTCTAGATGGAGAACATGCAAGCAGGAACCAGGGACCCATCCCCCAGTGATGTATCCAGGCCTAGGACAACTAGGCCTATGGCGGGCAGCAGTCCGCGCTGCTGTCAAAATGGGGGATAGAACGCTCTTGGGCCATAAGGTGCCCCAGTGTCCTGCTGTTCAATGGGATATCTAATTTATCTTCTCAGACAGCTCATTTACACTATAGAGGCTGTGCAGATCGCCTTTAAGACACAGCGCCGGGATATGACATCATATCCCAGCATTCCGTGCCTTAAAGGCTCAGCACGTCTTTTGAAGCAGTCCAGACCTGATGAGGAGAGGGTGGCTGGGGCCGGAAGGTAAATAAATCACTGCTCATCCCTCTCAGTTTACATGGTTTAATGTGGAACCAAACCAAAGTTGGACTTTTTCCCCCAGTGATGGAGGTGATAGCCTACCTTTGACCCATAAGCAAGCGGGCCTCTTTTTCTTTTAAGGCTTTCTTTAGTTCCGTTGTTCGGGAAGGTCTGTAGAGATATTTCCTTTTGCCTTTACATTCGTAGCTCCAGTGACCAAACTCGAGGCACTTCTGGCAACGTACATTTTGCTTATTAGCCTCACTGGAAAAGAGAAGTAGACAGCTGAGAAAACATTTTAGTTTTAGGTCTGACATGTGTTAATATTCTCCTTTACCTATAATCTAGTTTTCTGAACTCCCAAAACATTTCACCCGTTTCAATAAGAGTAAGTTAAATTTATTTAGATATTATTTAATCAAATGCATTTTTTTTGCTATCGTTAATGTTCAATTTATACAAATCTGTAATACAGCCATATACATTAGCAACAACAGAAGTTACCTTCTCTGGGACAGAGTTACTGCTCTTTCAGATGGTATACAAGAGGTATGAAAAATGCTTTATAACCCTTGATATGTCACTCTGCCCGATACTCCCCCCCCCGGTATGCTTTAATAACTCTTGATAAGTCACTCTGCCCCCCCGCCGGAAAGTCACGTTACGCCGGTGCTCCATCATAAACGCCAGCGTAAGTAGAGGGCAGTAACGGAGGATGTCTGCAAGCATAGCACAGACACCCGCCGGTTGCCAAAGAGGAAGATCCAGGTCCCCTGCAGCGCTGAGGGGGATCTGGATGTTAGTCTTATAGTCCGACCTCCATTTAAGGTCGGATTATAAAACGAGGGCTATTTTTCATCGCACTTGCTCTAAAAAAAAACCCCTAATCCTATATTGGAGAAAATCGGTTCACCTAATCGATCATAAAAATCGTTGATAACGACTTTCATAATCGATTAGTTTCTGCAGCCCTAGTCGTACTTACGCCTGCCTCCGAGCGATCAGCCGGTGCATGGGAGTAGCCATTTTGGCCAAAAGTAGCCCCGTGGCATTATGGGAGATGAGTTGCTGACGGAAGTACTCTCATAGCGGGGTAAAGGTCATCGGTGAAACTAGCGCAGCCATATTTGTTAAGGGACGAAGTGACGCAATAAGGTTGCGCACATGCTGTTAACGAAGCGCGACGCCATTTATTTGTTGGTTTTACCTGACCAACGGACTTTTTTTTAAAGTTTATAAAGTGGGAATGAGCAGGAGGAGTTTATTTCCTCCTACAAGCCAAGTGTTTGTTTTGTACGGTATGTCCCCAATTGGATTAGTAATGCAAAGCTGGCATTATACACGGGCTGTACAGAATAAACAGTCATAGCATAGTGAAGCTTCAAAATGTCCTCTATTTAATATTAATACGGATAGCAGTTTCCACAAAATGGTAGCTTACTTTAATGTAATTACAAGTCTATTTAGAACATTTATAAAAGAAGCAAGGCACGTACCGTGAACAGAATTCCAAAATACTGGACAATGTAATTTAAAGTACAATAATTTTACTATTAAGTAAAGTCTAAAAACTGCCTATTTACAGAGCAAATATTAGCGCCATGTCTGTCTCACAGATCGGATTGACAGAGATGGACAATGTATGCAAACAATATGTTGGCAGAAGTAGTTTTCCATAACAAATAGCTGACCTGACACTGTTATCATAGAAAAATACATTGTATAAAAGTAGGTGTACATTTGCAAATGTGACGTTGGAATATATGGGAGAATCTGGTAGGACGGGGTTGAGAGTTCCAGAGAATAGCTGCAGGGCGAAGTCCTACAGACATGAGTGGGGAAAGTGATAGATTAAAGAAGCAAGCAGTTCGTATGGGTAAGAGCAGAGATAAGGGAATCATTTTGGTAAGGGGTAGACATTTAAACTTTAGCATGCACAGTGAACCACTGGAAGAATTTAGTGGGCAGCAGCCAAAGGGCAATGGGAAGAAACAACTAGTAGGATTGTTAAGTCATCTATCATGTAGTCGGGATTTTAAGATTCTATTCTACTTTTAGAGCCAGTGTCATTTGAGCAGGAGAGCCTGAGGAGCAGCGTATGGGATGGCGGATACTACATTAGAGTATATGAGGTCAATGTCACCCCCACATCCTCTGTTCTATCAATGGCAGGCACCTTTCTGGAGCTCTGCTGACAGGCTCACCTACTAAAGCCACAGCTTGTCTGGGTCCATGGCATGTGTCTCACCAGCCTGCCCCTTACATATATCTGGCTTAAAATTCCCAGTTTTTTGGTGCTGTCCTTGTCGGCTGCTGGGTGGCGTGGGGGTACCCAGGATAGCAGTACCTTACCAGCCTTCCCCTTTTGCAGTGGGGTAGGATTGAGGTCACCTGGGATAGTAGTAGGGCTGCAGCAACTAATCGATATAATCCATAATGAAAATCATTGCCAACGAATATCATTATCGCTTAGTTGAAGCAATTTTTATTGATTATAAAATGAGGTTTTTTTCAGAGCAAATGCTCTCTAAAATACCCCTCGTTTTATAATCCGTTTCATTCAGTGTGACTCACAGCAGTTACTACTTACAGTCCCTCCCTGTACTTACGATTGGCCCCGCCCCTTTCTTTCTCCCTGTCCCTCTCTGCAGTCACACTGATGATTGGCCCGCCCCTTTCTTTCTCCTAGTCCCTCCCTGCAGTCACACTGATGATTGGCCCCGCCCCTTATTGCGATCAAAATGCTCAACAATTCATCTAACTGTGAGTATAAAATTAATATCTGGGTTGCTGTGGGGCAGTTGTGGTTAATGGGGTGTTTAGGGTTAATTTAGGGGCAGTTTTAGTTGATGGGGTCATTAGGGTTACCTTAGGGGCAGTTATGGTTGATGGGGTCTTTAGGGTTAATTTAGGGGCAGTTATGGTTGATGGGGTCTTTAGGGTTAATTTAGGGGCAGTTATGGTTGATGGGGTATCTAGGGTTAATTTAGGGGCAGTTGTGGTTTATGGGGTCTTTGGGGTTAATTTAGGGGCAGTTGTGGTTTATGGGGTCTTTAGGGTTAATTTAGGGGCAGTTATGGTTTATGGGGTCTTTAGGGTTAATTTAGGGGCAGTTGTGGTTTATGGGGTCTTTAGGGTTAATTTAGGGGCAGTTATGGTTAATTTAATGCTGAGGACTGAGGGTTAATTTAATTATGTTAATAAGGTTAACTTAAAGTGCAGTTAGAGGTAAAGGTGGGCAAACTAAGGGGAATCTAAATTATTATTATTATTATATTTTATTTATATAGCGCCAACAGTTTATGCAGTGCTAAATACAATACATCAATTCAAGGGGTATGGCAAGATGAGAATTGACAGACTAAGACAAATCAATACATTAGGTGGAGAGAGCCCTGCTCACAAGTTTACAATCTGGAGGGAATGGGGCCTGGGGGCAGTGAAGATTAATCCTGTATTTATTTATAAAAGTATTGTATCAGTGTGCTGTGAACAAGTCTGTGAATCTGTGGGGGCACTCTGGGATATCTGGGGGGTATAAGGCATATCTGGGGAGGACGGTGTGACATATCTGGGGGTATAAGGCATATCTGGGGTACAGTGGCATACAGGGGAGGGCTGGCAGCCTACGGCCTGGGGGGCAAGTATAGTCAAGTGGCCCATTGCGCCACTGAATCAGCCCATCATCCATGCACATCTTTTCCTGATTTTCTAACACATGTTGATGTGATGTGATATAATGTAATGGGATTGAGGGTACCTACAGAAAGTAAAGTGCCAGGAAACAGATGATCAAATACACACCAGGACAGGCTCTGCCACACCGACACCCAAACACAAACACCAGGACAGGCTCTGACACACTGACAGACAAACGCACACCAGGACAGGCCCTGTCACAATAACACCCAGACACACATACCGGGACAGGCTAAGCTACAACAATAATAATAAAAAAAGTATTTTCCACACTTTTTCATTGACCCCCCACTTAGTTATTTTGCCCCCTTTTGTGTAATGGTCCCATCTATGTCCCATGTGTTATCTATCTCGCCAGCATAGATAAAATGCTGCCCTGCAGTAACCCCTTAGCACCCAGATTTCACTCACAGGATCTGCCCAACACCCAGAATGGAAGCATAGGACTTCCCACCTTTGCCCCCAAACAGCCTGCCTGTGGTATCCTCAAACAGCCTCCCTGTGCAATGCTTTCTCCTAGTTACACCTCCATGCAATCACACAGGTATTCATTAATTAATTTATTATTCACAAACATTTATTCACTCATTCATATATTAATTTCCTCATTTACAGATACTAATCATTTACAGATACTCATTCATTCACTCATTGACAGATATTCATTAGTTCCCTCAATCACTCATACCCATTCATACAACCTCCCCCACCCCCTTACCTGAGCTGCAGATCACTCTGTGCCACTCGCAGACTTCTGCAGGAGCCGCTGCGTCCCTCTGGATTCTTCTCTTGTACCACCCGGGAAAGCAGGAACGGAGTGGAGTCAGCGTGACTCCGCTGGTTTCCTGCTTGTCTCGGGTGGAACAAGAGACGCTGCTCGCATAGCGAGCAACATACAGGTAAGTGGCAGGGCATCCTTGGAAGTGATTGCGGGGGTTGTGACCTCTGCCAACACGGTTAATGCAGGCTTTTGTCCCGCATTTAAGACGGCCATGACGGTCGTGGGGCCGCATCGGTCACTCGGCCGGCCGTTTTATTAGTATTTAGGGTGGCCTGGGGGGCAATTGTCCCCCTGCCCCATGGCCCAGCCCGCCCCTGGTGGCATATCAGGGGATATAAGGCATATGTGGGGAGGGCGGAGTGGCATATCTGGGGGTATGTGGCATATATGGGAGTATAAGGCATATGTGGGGAGGGCAGTGTGGCATGTCCAGGAGGCATGTGGCATATCTGGGAGTATGTGGCATATCTGGGAGGCAGTGTGGGAAGCCTGGGCTCAAATGTGCATAACTGGGGGGGGCAGGTTTGGAAATAAAAACAAGAAATTAATTTTTCTCAAAGTTTTTTATGTTTGTTTTTAACATCCTGTTTGTTTATTAAATTATTTTAAATAAATGAAAAAATTACATTAATTTTTTTTATCCGATTAATCGAAAAAATAATCGGCCAACTAAATGATTATGAAAATAATCATTAGTTGCAGCCCTACATTTTTCTCAATCATAGTTTATGAAAAAATTGTTTACATGAATTAATATTTACTGGTAAAACTTAGTTTGAGACATAATGTGTTTTGGGTTCTTGTACCTTTAAAATATAGTTTAAATTATATCGGTAAAATAAGAAGGTGAATAGAGAAATGCCATTGTGATAAAGAGAAAAAAGTGTTAATGACACATCTTAATGTAAATTACAAGTTTTTATTTTAAATAAATGAAAAATTTGCATATTGCTTTTTTTATCCGATTAATCGATAAATCGGAAAAATAATCAGCCAACTAATCGATTATGAAAATAATCGTTAGTTGCAGCCCTACTTCAAACCCCATTATTCTGCTGGCTGCCTATACCCCGTTAATGCCCTTACCCCTATCCACGTTCTATTCCAAGTACAAATATAGATAGGCTCTTTTACTTGCATGTGACGTTGTTTTCATAAAAATATGTTGTTCATGAAAATATTAAGCTCGAAAAAGTTGAATGTTTTATATTCCCAGGGGATTAAAGAGAAACCATGTGGCCCTGGTGCAAAATTTGCCCCGGGGGCCCCCAACTTCATCAAGCAACATGTCCTGTCCCACAGTGCCACCTTTGCCTCAAACAGCTTGTTAGTGACTTTGTCCCAAGCAGTTTAGCAGTGCCATCCTAACCTCCAAACAGCCTGTTTGTGCCATCTTTGCTCCAGTTTGTAGGTGCCTCCACACAGCTGGTCTGTGCCATCTTTGCCCCCACACAGCTTGTCTGTGCCATCATTGCCCCCAAACCCCGCTTCCAACATACACTCTGGCACACATATGTAAACACACTTATACAAATGACACACTTACTCATACTCACTAACACACATGTGCACATTCATTCTAACACACACTCCGTCTCACCACTTAAATACATGTCCATACACAAACACTTACACATCCATGCTCACAAACAGAATAACACATCCATGCTCAAATACACCTATACATACACATTCATGCTCACATACATACATACATAAACACAAACACATATACATACATACATACCTCCTGCCCACCACTACAGGAGACAGGAACGGTTGTTACACCACTGTATATACCTTTTCTTAGTTGGGAAACAAAGTCTTTCCCTGAGGATTAACATTCTTTCTGTGATTAACTTATTATAAAATAATATCTACTACACTAAAATTTCTAAATTTCTAAACATTTAATACCTATACTATAAATAAAGCTTTTGTTTACATAAGGTGAAATTTCAAAGCTTCTGATCTCAATGGATGACCTTACAAGACCTGTGCATACCATGACATGACCCCATCCCCCATTCAAATTCTTTCTATTTCTTTCCAGATGACTTGTATACAGTAATCACATGGCATGGGGGAGGGGTGATGACCTATCACTCAAGTGAATCTAATGGGTATATAAGAAATAAGATATTATCTGCTCATTACTCTTGCCAAACACTAGTGTTCTTCTCTGGTGGCTGAGCTTAAATTGCTATGCATGACAGCCATGATCATAATGTGAATGAACCGAAGTTGTACTTTGTGTATAGGTTTATTTACAAAAGAGGACATTTTTAGGATACTTACAGTTAAAACTCATTGGCCTTAAACATTTCAACTCCTGTGCATTACGAAGGACAAAATCTGAGTGGGCAACACATAATCATGCCTTGGAACTTTATGGCTCTGGCTACCTGGAGCCTGCTCCCCCTTGCAGGTTGCAGCTAACAGTGGGCTTTCCTGCTGATGGTGACTGTTCCTGCTGACACTGGTGGGCATTTCCGCCGACGTGGAGAAGTGGGGCATGTCAGAATGCCGCTCCTGTGGCTCACAGTTTTCAAATGATGACCCAGAGAAAAAGTGATTATCCTGGAATCTTTGGGCAACAGCCTGAGACTTTCCAGATATACAAATAATGCATGTGTGGCTATTTTCAATAAATCTCATTCAGAGACTTTCCCTATTATACAGGTGGCAGTCCCAAAGATATGGCCTGTCCAATAGCGGAATGCACGGCCACAAGAGAAAAAGCAAATCACAAAAACAAAATAGTATTTTTAACTTGTTCTGTAATACGTTTTACTTTGATATAAAGTGGATATAGATGCAATATGATTTTTTTTACAATTTTTTTTACCTCTGGATATCTTTACTAGTGCCCTGGAGAACCTGCTCGAAATCCTTAGGCAATACACAGATTGATGAGGAGCTGGATGAGAAAAGCATCTACAAACCGCATTAAGCTTGTCAGGAAAGCATGTTATAAGTTGGTCCTCCACTGTCTACGTACCATGAGTAAAAATGTTACAAATGCTAAAATGCTAGATTTGATTTTCAGGGAGCAGGGGTAGTGAACTGGTTGGAAAGAGAAGATAGAGGCAGTACCCTTTCCTGTTGTTGGTAGTAAAGTGGTGTTTTTCTGCTCCAAGTTGGTGGCCACAAAACACCCACACGTTATTTACGGTCCGAGGGCTCAGCTAACAGCACAGACCTGTGGGATATGACAAGCAGTGTGTCCTGCATGAATTGCCTTGTCTATTTTGTCACATTAACAGCTCGGTGGAGTTTGCTATCCCAGTTTGGAGTGAACGGAAGTATGGAAAATGCTACACCCAATCACAAATGAATGGAGTCTTGCTGAGCCAATAGAGACTTAACTCCAACCTAGGAAGTGACTTGGTGTGGCACATTAAGGAACGTCTCAAATTTTTTTCTTTTATGGAACTAAAATGAATTATTTAAGTGTGTGTATTTTTTTTTCTATATTCCTTTGCTTTGTAGTTGTCACTGCAGAGGATAAGAAGTGCTAGCACCTGCGCCTTTAGAGGGAGGCTATAGAAAATGCTAATTTGGTTAGTGAACCAGCTTGGTGAAGCCTTCTGGCTGCTGTTTGGTTAGCTGGAGTCAGCTGACTAGGCTCAGCCAATCAGCAGCTGGCCCTGAGCCCTAGCTGCCTGATTGGTGGGTGGTGTCATCTGATCAGGGCTGACCAATCAGAGAGAGGTGAGCCAGGGCTGGCTGCTGATTGGTTCCTGGAGTCAGCTGACTAGGCACAGCCAATCAGCAGCAGGCCCTGAGCCCTAGCCTCCTGATTCGTGGGTGATGTCACCTGACCAGGGCTGACCAATCAGAGAGAGGTGAGCCAGGGCCGGCTGCTGTTTGGTTGCTGGAGTCAGCTGACCAATCAAAAACTGGTAAAACCAGCTTAGTATCATATTGCATGCGACTTTATTATTTTTTTATGAGCAACTAAATTATCTTTTTTTTCTTGGTTTTATGGGCAACATGTTTACCAATTACCACTGCTTTTGCCAAGGGGAGTTAACACCCATCATTACCGGGGTGGGAAAAAACTGGCCGGATTTGAACTTACAAGCAATTGGGTGAAAGCCAACACCTTAACCACTACTCCTAGCTAGAGATTCGGGAATATACTGGAAACTAAAGGATAGTCTCCGTAGTGTAACCGTTTAGGTGTTCATCTTGGATTCTTGAGTTTCTGGGTTCAATTCTCTGAGGGTTAAATTTCATTTTTTCCTGGATGCTTTTTTGTGTGCTTTTTTGCATTTGGTAAGGGAGAAAAAGCGATTTTCAGCAACCACGTAGACCAAAACATAAGACATCTTGTCTTTGCCCTTACAAGCCACCATTCTTTAGTTTATTAAGTGTGTTTGTTTGGGCGTCGCATCAGCTTAACCCCTTAATGGCAAAGCCTGTACATGTACAGACTCAAAATGCATTGTTTTCAATGGGTTTAGGGACCGCCCATTGTCCTTAAGGGGTTAAGGACTGTATTGGGGATTGTTTCTCCAGTCCCTTATGCCAGTTCTCTGGCATAAGGGCCTTGGTTTCTTGAGCTTCTGAGTTCAATTCCCTATGTCTTCATTTTTACCTAGATCTGTTCAGGTTTTTGGTTTTTTTTGTTTTTTGAGAAGAAAAGCGATTCTTAGTAACCATGTAGACCAAAACATAAGACATCTTGTCTCTGCCCTTACAAGCCACCCTTTTTAGTTTATTTTTGTGCGTTTGTTTGGGAGTCAGGCTAGGTAAAGGACTGTATGGGGGTAAAAACTAAAGGATTGTTTATGTCGGCACTTACCCTGTTCTCTGTGGTGCAATGTTTGGTTCCTGAGATTCTGGGATCAATTCCTTCAGGCTTTACCTTTTCCTGGACATAGACCAAAACATAAGTCTCTGCCCTTGCAAGCCACCATTCTTTTGATTTATTTTGTGTGTTTGGGAGGAAGGCTAGCTACAAGACTGCATTTAGGTAAAAAAAACAACAGATAAAAGTGTTGCTAGTGTCTGGAGTGTAGTGGTTAAGGTGTAGAACTAGGGTGCTAGAGTTTTTAGGTTCAATTCCTTAGCGGCCCTTTTTTCAACTGTCTCTCCTCTCTGTTTTGTTTTTGTTTGCATTTGGTGAGAGCTCCTGCTGGGACCTTTTTTCTGCCAAGGGACATTTGGATATTTATATCATCATTCACAGGCCATACAAAATCTTCAACTTAAAAATTAGCCCTGTATTGTATATTTATCCCACCAGATAGCCCTATTTTGTGTATTGTTTTTATGTGATGACCCCCAGCCAGCTCTGCATGTAAATGAATGCCCCACTGCCCCCCACACACCCTTGTGTATTGTCCTCATCCAGCCCCACATTGTATATTTATCCCACCACCCAACGCCCCCCTTTAATTTATGTGACGCCCCCAGTAAGCACCCCCTCATAAATGAATGCCCTCACATCCTTACATATTGCAGCTGCTGATTGGCTGAGCCTTGTCAGCTGACTCCAACAGCCAATCAGGGGCTGGCCCTTACTCCTGCCTTCTGATTGGCTGAACCTGGCCAAGTGACTCCACCATCCAATCAGGCATTGGGATTGAGTACCAGGGGGTTTTGAAGCTTCACTTTCAGGCCTTGGTTCTTTTGTGTCCAGGCTAGGGCTTATCCTTTTACAGTATTTCCCCTGTCTCTGGTTTTATATTGCCATTGGCCCTATTTTATTTTGGTGTTTTTCCTGCCTCCACCTTTGCTCTTACTGAAGGCACAAGGTTTATCTGACCCTATTGTCTCCAATAATGCTAATGTCTTTTCCTTAGCTTATCATGAGTAGTTCTCCATTCCATTGCTTGAATGTGTAGTGTTCAGTATGGGGGATGACTCAAAGAATGAACAAACTAGTCAGATATACATCCCCCATACTGCAAGGCAGCATTTTATCTATGGTGGCGGCATCAATACACAAGGGTAGCAACTGGCATCAATACACAAGGGTAGCATTACACAAAAGGGGGCAAAAACACTAAGGGGGGTCAACGACAAAGTGTGGAAAATCCTTTTTTTTTTTTATTGTAGCTTAGCTTGTCTGGTGGGTGTCAGCCTGTCCTGGTGTATGTGTCTGGGTGTCAGTGTGACAGGACCTGTCCTGGTGTGCATTTGTCTGTCTGTCAGTGTGTCAGAGCCTACCCTGGTGTGTGTGGGTGTTGGTGTGGCAGAGCCTGTCATGGTTTGTGTGTGTCTGGGTGTTGGTGTGGCAGAGCCTGTCCTGGTGTGTGTGTGTCTGGGTGTTGGTGTGGCAGAGCCTGTCCTGGTGTGTGTGTTTGGCTGTTGGTGTGGCAGAGCCTGCCCTGGTCTGTGTGTGTGTGTTTGGGTGTCGGTGTGGCAGAGCCTGTCCTGGTGTGTGTGTTTGGTGTGACAGAGCCTGTCCTGGTGTGTATTTGATCACCTGTTTCCTGGCACTTTACTTTCCGTAAGAATAAATTGAACCATAGTCACTTTAAAAGACAAAACTTTCTAGGCCCAGAAATCAGTGAGCAGAAAAGTGAAGGTTTTGTGTTATTTCATCTATTTCAATCATGTCGTGTTAAATTGTGGCTTAAGGGGTCCCATGTATGATGACCTTTTTAGTGTACTCCCAATCACATTACATCAACATGTGTTAGAAAATCAGGAAAAGATATGCATAGATGGTGGGCTGATTCTGTGGCGCAATGGGCCACTTGACTAGACTTGCCCCCCAGGCCGTAGGCTGCCAGCCCTCCCCTGGATACAGCATCTCAATCAGATTAAAGTCAGGCCTTTGACTAGGCCACTACAAAGGTTTCATTTTGTTTCTGTTGAGCCATTCAGAGGTAGACTTGCTTGTGTATTTCAGATCATTGTCCTGCAATCCAGTGGAGGCTTCTCCATAGGAGCACATGCGCACGTGAACCCCCAAGCAAAACAAAATTAGCAAAATTTATAAAAAATCCATTTTAATCTAAATTAAATCGTAATTCTATATAATTTAGATTAAAATAGATTTATGATGAATTTTGCAATTTTTTTTTCCTTTTACGCGTTGGGGTTCACGTGTGCATGAAACCACCTCTCCCCTGATTTTTCCTGCCTGCCTATGCCAAGAAAGAGCTATGAACAGGCTCCCAATTTGCTAAAGCGCCGGCTGAGCCGCCCATTTGGGAGAAGCTCCCAGCTGTCAGCTCCCAGCCAACACACTCACCGCCCAGCCCGGAGTTTCCCCGCCCTCCCCAGTGACTGAGGCGGGGCTAACAACACAAGGCACAAAGTGCCATTATTCTGTGTGTTCATGGAGAGGAAACAGCAGCATGCGAACCCCCATTGGAATTACCCACCAGCCGCCACTGCTGCAATCACAGCCAATTATGGGCCTCTGTTGGTACCATCGATCTTTGTCCCAACTCCACTTCCGGCCCCTGTATGCATCTGGCCCAACCATACTATTATGACTGCCCTTCCGCCTCTCATTGTCAACCAATGCACCATAGTATTTTGCATGTTTACAGCAGCAAGTCGTTGATAAAAATGATGTTATCTTATCAGAATTACAATAAAAATAATTGAATAAGATTTTCTACATTGTGGACAAAGTCCATGGTACAAAATTGCCAAATTTCACACTTCTGTTTCTTGACATTGACAAGATACAATTTTTTTAGTACGCTATCTCTATTCAGATTTTGACCTTTTGATTGACTCAGGTCACCACCATGTTTGACTGTGGGTATGATTGCTCTTATTGTGAAATGCTGTGTTAGCTTTATAACTAACGTAACAGGACCCATGTCTTCCATAAAGTACCACTTTTGACTCATCAGTCCACGGAATATTATCTCTAACGTCTTGGGGTCTGAACGTATAAATCTTTCCCCTTAGCAAGGCATTAAGGGGTTAAAGCCTCCAAAAAAGGGAAGAGAAGCGGGTTTTTAAATTTCTACCTGCAGTGTAGAGGCAGCAGATGCACAGATGGATCATGGAAACTAATCGATTGGAAGTTTTGAACCTAAGGGAGAGGGCAGTGTGAGAAGAAGTCTCCAGGTTTTCAGTGGACACTACCTGATGGTTATACATATACCTACCTATGTGTGAACTCAACTGTTTTCTTTTATTTGCTATTTACTAATCAAGTTGTGAACATCTAAAGTTAGTCTGTTTATTGGGCTGTAGAGTAAAATTAAACTGTCTTTATTTTGAAACTTCTGTGTCCTGTCCTGCTGTGAGAGTATCCCACAGAGGCACACACTACTACAGGGTCATCAAGATATTTTTTTGGCAAGCCTGTGTGTTTTTTTTCTTTTAGTCAGCAGTGGTTTTCACCTGAATGGTTTCCATGGATGCCATTTTTTGCACAGTCTCATATTGCACAATTGTGAACACTGACCTTAACTGAGGCAAGTGAGGCCTACATGTTTGTTTGGGTGCTTTTGTGGCCCCCTGGACGAGTCGTTGAGCTCTTGGAGGTATATTGCTAGGTCGACCACTCCTGGGAAGGTTCACCACTGGTCCAAGTTTTGTAGATGATGTCTCTCACTGGCGTCCCAGAGCCTTAACACGGCTTTGTAACCCTTTCCAGACTGATAGGTGTCGATTACTTTGTTTCTCTTCTGTTCTTGACTTTCTTTAGTGGTAATGTGCGCTGCATTTTCAGACCTTTTAGCCTACGCCATTTTTTTTATTTGTTTGCTGTTTAGAGTCAACAGGGGTGGCCATAATCATTGATTTAGTAAGAAAGGGGGCAATTACTGGTAGCCAGGTAGGGTTAGATAGCTTTTTCCTTCTATACATGAAATTATCATTTAAAACTGCATTTTGTGTTAACTCTGGTTATATTTGTCCAATTTTAAAAGTTTCACGATCTAAAACATTTAAGGGTGACACATATGCAAAAATAGAAGGAATCTGGAAGGAGCAAATACTTTTTGTTAAAAGCACTGTAAAGTTATTAACTGTACCTATATAATAGTGTTTACTAGTCAGGGTAGTAAGCAATGGATGTGTATTTTAATATAAGTACGTTTGTTTAATTGTTTTCTGAAGAGGCAAATAAATTGCTGATTGTTGTTGTAAGGTTAGAAATCATTGGTGATGTGATCATTTTAGAATAGGAAATTGACTTAATAATGCCGGCCCTGCCACAAGCAGAACCTTCAGCTAAATATCTACAAAATAGTTACGCTGTTATAGAAGAAAAACATAAAAATCACTGGTAGTTTTAATAAATGATTATTGTTATAATGTTTTCTTTGAAACATTCAGGTACAGTTCAACAAAGCTACACAGCAGAATTCTTGTATTACTGTGAGTCTGTATCATAAAGTAAGCCACATGAATAATGTGCAGAACTTATTACAAGTTGTAGGGAGATAATTGGATTGTGTAGTTGAAACTGGTTTTAAACCTTGTTTTTCAAGACATAGATTAGTCAAGTAAATCATGATTCATTTTTAAGGAACGCTGGTAACTATAAGCTGTAGTATTATATTTCCACCCTGATGTCACATGTTCAATTATTGTAAAGTGTTCAGAATGCATACCCCTGGCGATTGGGCCCAGGGTCGGACCTTTCAGGCAACTTTCTGTGTTGACGATATGCAAGCCTGTAAAATAAGGCAGAGTGTAAGGCAATGAAATGGTATGGTTCCAGCGTCAATATATGTGGCTTCCGAAGAAATGTAATAAAGAAACAGAATCCTAGTCATTGTGATACAGTAGATATAGGTACAGTTTGTGAGCCCTCTCTTACTCCCAGCATAAGTATTCATCAGGGTGTGACAAGTAAATATCAGCTTGTAAACTCTATTAAAGAACGCTGGAGTATTCATTTCCCTCAATTTATATTACATTTTTTTTATTTGCCAACAGAAATTTGAATGGGAGTGACATGAACACATCGCATACCATAGCATAGATGTAAAAGTTGTAGGGGTACAGCTCAGTGGTCTACTTTGGCAAAGAGCTTGGCTAGGCCTAACCCAGAGAAATGTACCAGCCACTTCCAAGCACTGTGGAGGCCCAGTGTCACAGACCTCCATCATGTAACTGAGTGATTTTAAAAAAGGAGATCTCTGATCATCCCAACTACCCATAAAGCAATGCCACCCTCTGGATCTGCCCCCCTTAGTCCACCTTCTGCTTTTGGTGCCCCAGTGAGAAGAAGAAGAGAGATCATATGGAAAAAATATGATCTCATATTAAGAATTGTCCTTTAGCACTATGTGTGACAACCAGAAGGGGACTGGTTTGTGCCTACACTGTAAAAATGAAATAAGTTAAGACATCAAATACTTTTAAATCCTGTATGTACTGTGGCCAGTAGCTCCTTCACTACATCCTTTAAGAAATATGGGCCCTTCAGCCCCTTACAATGCTGGGGCCCAGTAACAAATGCTCCATGTGACGCGGTCTTAATTTTGTGCCCATTTAACTAAAAGAACATTTGCGTGGTCAGGCATTGATGTTGGACAAGAAGGCCTGGTTCGCAATCAGTGTTTCAATTAATCATAAAAGGTGTTCAGGGGGTTGAGGTCAGTGCCCTGTATAGGCCACTTTATGTGAACAGGGCCATTAGCATGTCAGAACAAGAAAAGGCCTTCCCCAAACTGGTGACACAAAGTGGAACTAAGGGGCCTATCTTAAATTCTGGAAAAAGCTTTAGACCATTATCCCTCCTCCATTAAACGTTACAGTAGGCACTATGCATTCCAGTAGGTAGCATTTTCCTGGCATCTGCCAAACCAGATTCATTAATCAACTTCCAAATTGTTAAGCATGATTCATGAATCAAAACAGCATAGTTTCCACTGCTCCTGGCCCTAGTGTATGTGTGCTTTACACCACTTCAGCTGTCACTTGGCATTGTGTATATATAACAATTTCATGAAGTTCGCCACGCGGTGCTTGTACTGATATTGCTTCCAGGAACAGTTTGGAACTCTGTAGTAAGTGATGTGCCAGAAGTTAGGTGACTTTTACGTGCTTCAACACACAGCATCCCCGCACTTTGAGAGTGGCTGGTCTCTCTCTTCATGACTGAGCTGTTGTTATTCCTAGATGCTTCCACTTCACAATAGTAGCACTTACAGTGGACCAGGCAGAAAGTACACAAACTGGCTTGAGGCAAAGATGGTATCCTGTGATGTTTAAAGTCACTGAGCTACAGTATTTAGTATTACCCATTTAACTGCTAATGTTTATTTATGGAGATGGCTGCCTATGTGCTTGATTTTATACACCTGTAAGCATTGGGTGTGACTGAAACACCTAAACTCAATAATGAAGAAGTGGTGTCCACATACTTTGTCATATAGTGTGTATATAATGGTGTTTACAGATTAAAATACGCAATTTATAGGTCTTAAAAACTCAAGTTATACCTTACCATCAGAGAAGCTGCCTTAATGTTTTCTTGTAAGGATCTTCATAATTATTCATCCTGTGACGGGACGCCCTGTACCCCGACTGGGTACTCCCGCCATACGTTGCTTCCTTGCCGGGTCACAAACAATTAACCCCTTCAGCGCCAGGCAGAACCAGTGTTGTAGATAGAAGGGGGGACGTCGCTGCACCGGACCTGCGTTGGCACTCTGGCTAGCCGAAGCTTAGCTACACAGTGGGGCTGTTGTCCTGAAAAGGACAATAAAGGATCATAGCAGCCCACTCCAAGCATCAGGCAGCACTCATGTTGAGGTGAAAACAGGACAAGGGGTAATTTACATACAATAGACACAACAAGCCATACAAAATTCTCCATCAGGTCCTCCTTTACACACGGCTCAGTATTTGCACTGAGCCCACCTCAGCCCAGTAGGAGGTCACTATTGTAGTCTGTGGGGAGGATGGTAAACACTGGTGTCTCCCTGACTTCTGTCTGAAACCTGCTGGATATCAGATCCAGGTGCACATACTATCTCTGTCCTGTCAGCCCTGACCCAATGGAGAGTAAAACCACCCATAAACTCCCTCCCAAAATGCAGGAACCCCAAATCTGTCCAAGCTCCACAGTCTTTAGAGTGTCTGGTACTTTGGGAAACCTGGCACTCCGTACCAGGGCCCATAGTCTGTAGAAAGGAGGCTGGCACTCAGTCCCCTCCAGAAGCCCATGGCACGTAGGCTTCCGTGACACATCCCAATGACTTCTCTCTGCCCTAAAATTAAGTTGCTAATAATTGATTAATTTAGTTAGTAAGGAGAAAGGTGAGCATTTCAAGACTGGATATTGATTGATATCAACTTTGCCAACTTTAGACACATTTCCTCTTATAATTACACCTATTGACAAACAAAGTAATTTAGTTATGCCAAATTCTATAAATGTGGCAGTTGCTCTTTAATAATCAAGCGAGTGCCCTTTTTTGTTCACTGCTGCCCTGCAATAAATAAACAAAACACACACATACATATGCCCTTGCACATTAATACATGCCAAGACACACCTATACATTCATACGCACACACACTTACACATACACACTCATGATAATAAACACTTACACAAACACACTTACTCACTCTTTCACACAAATAACCATCACAGCCTTGCCTTCACTGTAGCCTTTTTTAATAGCTGCTCTCACACTGCAAGCCGGTAAACCATTACCGCAAGGTCAGTTTATGTGACAGCCTCCGCAAGTTCAAGTCAGACCAACTCTTTTGGACAGGCCCAGGGTCAATTTCTTACTGCTCTCAGGGGAGCGTCCACCCTTGCCTAAAATGTATTATTTAATTGAAAATGTATTATTTAATTAAACCTGTTCTCTGTGCCATAGTTCGATGATTTTTGTAATATACATTTTCTCGGCCAATTAGTCCTCTGATTTCCTAAAATATATGCAGAATATCAACACCTTAACTGGCTGGTCTGCAGTGTTCCAGGGTTGGATTTCAGCTGATGTATTGCACATAAAATATATAGCTTCTATATGACCAGTAGAAACCTGCTGACTTGATGTAATTGAACTCACTAATGCGAACCAAGGCCATTAATGTTATGGAACAAAATGCCTCTGTAATGATGGATTTCTGCATAGAGAATGTATTTAATTCAGCGGTCAGCTGTCAGTCATATCCTATTTTAGTTACAAAAAATTACATATACATAGATGGCTGAACATATCAAGTTAGTCACCAATAGTAAAAGGCCTGACAATTTGGATTTGTTTAAACCAATGGTTTCCAATCTAGTCTTACTACTATTGGAGAACAGCAATGGACCACCCACCCACCTCCATACAATTGACAGCTATCTGGGGCTGGTCCCACCCTTATCTGCAGCTATCCCCGCGCTTCGTGGGACCAACTCTGCCCCCTTCACAAAGCAGCTCCACCAGAAGAGGAAGGGTTCCAGGTAGCCTGACCTAGGAAGTTAACCTGATTTAACTCCTCTCACCTACCACTGCCAAGCCTTTCCTAGCCTCACTCTTGCAGTCGAGCTGTATGTATGTCCAGCGATATTATTTACTTAATTAGTGTTTACATTGAGATATACTTGTGTGGTTAGTCTATCTCAAACATTGGCACTTTTACCTCTTGTGTAATCCCCCCACCACCATCTCCTTCATGATTATAAACTTGTTTCTGCTGTGCTCTGCTTACTTTTTGTTTTGTAAATTCAAATAGTTATGTGAAACACTACTTGTTAAGTCCTCTTTACTTATTGAATAGTGCTGAGCTATTTGATTGCGCTATATAAATCATTTAATAAAAATGGACTATGTTGAACTAACAATTTCATGATCTACCAGACTATAAGCATCGGACTCAGTCTCCAGCTTCATGACTAAGTATAATATGGGTTATGTACAAAAGGCAGTTCTGGTAACTCTTGGCCAAGTATCATTGCTACCTATCATATGCATATCCAGAGAAATCCGGGAGAAGTGCCGCTTTTCTGGTTCTGCGGGTCAACACATGAATCCTCTTGATTTGCAAGTACTGTACAGCGCTACGAAATATGATAGCGCTCTATAAAAAATAAATAATAATACTGCAAAATTGTTACCCAAGTAACACTATTAGGTTAATGGTTTGGATTTCATAAGCAGTAATTTGTTCTTTTTAGAATTCACATGGTTATTTGGGCACTGTACTTAAATATTTCCTGAACATATCATATTAACAAAACAAAGTATTTTCTTTTCTTGCTGATTCAACTACTTCATAGTTACATAGCTTTCATTATCGTCTCTTGCGGGCTTGCAAGTCAGCTATAAGGAAAATGGATTAATATTACTGTCCATTTGTATATTGTCAATGTTTAATGTTGGCACTCTATGAGTAACATTAATTTTCAGTCTCAGTACTACCAGGTTTAGAATTACTTCCTGATGTTCTATAATGTCTAATGTACAACTTTTTGAACCTGGTGTCATACTGCCTGGGAAATGAAAGCTGGTGGAACCCATGCCAATTATAAGGATATTGCCGGCTCTATCAATCTTCTTCTGGGTTGTATAAGGCTACAAACTTATTTTTCCCATTGCATTGTAGTTTGCTATAAGTTCTTTCTTGGTGTTTCCACCTTGTTATGTGTTTTTATAAGGTCTAATAAACCACCTTTCGAACCTGGTCCCACACTACATGGGAAATGGTAGCTTGAGGAATCCTTATCAGTTCTAAGCATATTAACTGCACATTCTTCTTCTTCGTTGTCTCGGGTGTACCGACCTGTGTACTGTTGCTATGTATTGTTACTTAATGTTCCTACCTTGTTAGATATGAATCACCATACAAGTCACGTGGCCCAATGACCATTTCCAAACCAGCTGATAGTAACAATTATTTGTCGCCTATGTTATCAGCAATGTTGATATACATAGTTGAAGCTGGACTCTCCCGCAGCATAAAGACAGACCAAAACACTGAAAAGAAGGAGAACTTTGAGTTGGCTCAGCTCCAGCTTACATTCCTTTACGCTTTAGGAAACAGGCCAAGGCAATCAGCTTTTCCATTTGTGCATTCTCGCAAAACTCTAGTCGAGGAGAAAACAGTGAGGGAATTTAAACATGCACAGGGCAGAGATATGGCTACCAAGGATTAAATAAAATGTGAGGTTGTTACCCTAGGGAAAAAATAGGCAGCCTTAATGGTCCAAAAGGCCGTGAAATTATAGGTTTAAATGTACAACTTTCTGCATGTGCCACTACTTGCCCGTACCTGGTGCAGACAACTGGCTTGCAACTGATGAAGTCCCACATGCTGACTCTGGGGAGCAGTTTGGTAACTCTCTAAGGTTACACCCACTGTCATCTACTTCACACCCACTTGCCTTGCTTTCCACGTATATTTGGACCTAGACCTGGCCCAACCCCTTCCCTGAGGTCAGCTACACCACTAAGAGAGGGGGATACGATCATACCTGGGAACTCTCCGGGTTTGACACGCCCCGCTCCCTGCCCATTTTCTCTTTAAATGGGGGGTGTTTCCCGCCGACGTCAGCGGGAATGCCCCCGGCGTCAGTGGGCAGTCCTGGCCGCGTCCCGCAAGGGAAGGCTCCGGGTAGCCGGAGCTCATAAGTTCCCAGGTATGGATATGATACAGTGAATATAAAACATCTATACACCCCTGTTAAAATGCCAGGTCCTTGTGATGTTAAAGAATGAGACAATTTTATTACAGCAACCAGTCTTTTTGGGTAGGAGTCTATTAGCATGGCACATCTTGACGTGGCAATATTTGCCCACTCTTCTTTGCAAAAGCACTCCAAATCTGTCAGATTGCGAGGACATCTCCTGTGCACAGCACTCTTCAGATCACCACACAGATGTTCAATTGGATTCAGCTTCTGGTGAAGCCATGCTTTTGTGGATTTGGAAGTGTGCTTTGGGTCGTTGTTGTGCTGAAAGATGAACTTCCTCTTCCTAACTACCAAAATTGCCTGGTATTTGGAACTGTTCATAATTCCCTCCACCCTAAGGCCCCGGTTCCAGCTGAAGAAAAACAGCCCCAAGCCATGATGCTGCCACCACCATGCTTTACTGTGGGTATGGTGTTCTTTGGGTGATGTGCAGTGTTGTTTTTGCACCAAACATGCCTTTTGGAATTATGGCCAAAAAGTTCAACCTTGGTTTCATCAGACCATAACACATTTTCCCACGTGCTTTTGGGGGACTTGATGTTTGTTTTTGCAAACTTCAGCCGGGCTTGTATGTTTTTCTTTGTAAGAAAAGGCTTCCGTCTTGCCACCCTACCCTATAGCCCATTCATATGAAGAATATGGGAGATTGTTGTCACATGTAGCACACAGACAGTACTTGCCAGAAATTCCTGCAGTTCCTTTAATGTTGCAGTAGGCCTCTTGTAAGCCTCCCTGACCAGTTTTCTTCTCGTCATTTCATCAATTTTGGAGGGAGGTCCAGTTCTTGGTAATATCTTTGTTGTGCCATACTTTCTCCACTTGATGGTGACTGTCTTCACTGTGTTCCATGGTAAATCTAATGCTTAGGAAACTATTCTGTACCCTTCTCCTGACTGATATCTTTCAACAATGAGATCCCTCTGATGCTTTGGAAGCTCTCTGAGGACAATGGCTTTTGCTCTAAGATGCAACTAAGCAAATGTCAGGTAAATCCTACTTTAACATCACAAGAACCTGGCATTTTAACAGGGGTGTGTAGACTTTTTATATCCACTGTATGTACACACACCTTAACCAAAAAGCTACCCTGGGACATTCAGCTTTGGCAGCATGGGAGCACCAATCACACCTATATAGGCCTGTTAAACATCCCATTCCAGATGCATTGTTATTAATATAGTGTTGCCCCCTTTGCAGCTATAAGGGCCTCCACTCTTCTGGGAAGTCTTTCCACATTTTGGAGTGTTTCTGTGGCAATTTGTGTCCATTCGGCCAAAAGAGCATGTTTAAGATCAGGCGCTGATGTTGAACGAGAAGGCCTAGCTTGCAATCTCTATTCCAATTGATCTCAAAGGCGTTCGATGGTGTCAGGCCTCAGTGTGGGCCAGTCAAGTTTTTCCACACCAAAATCATCCATGTTTTTATGAACCTTGCTTTGTGTACAGGGGTAAAGTCATGTCTAAACAGAAAAAGGCCTTCCCCAAACTGGTGCCACACAGCTGGAAACATACAATTGTCTAAAGTGTCTTTGTAAGCTATAGCATTAACATAAAAGCCAAGCCCAAACCATGGAAAACAGCCCCAGACCCTTACCCCTCCTCCACCAAACTTTACAGTAGGCCCTATGCATTCTGGTTCTGTGTGTAGGGTTATTGTGGAATCCACCAAACCCAGATTAGTCCATTAGACTTCCAGAGATTGAAGTGTGTTTTATCACTCTTAACCACACATTTCCACTGCTCCAGGGTCCAGTGGCCACTAGGCATTGCGCATCGTGATCTTTGGCTTGTGTGCAGCTGCTCAGCCATGCAAACCCATGAAGCTCCTGACAAACAGCTCTTGTGCAGATGATGCTTCCAGAGACATTATGAAACTCTGTAGTGAGAGATACTACAGAGGACGGGCCATTTTTATGTGCTTTGGCACACGTTGGCACCACTCTGAGAGTGTGCACTTTGTTGCTGATCTGTTGTTACTCCAAAATTCTTAATCTTCACAATAATAGTACTAACAGTAGAGAGTATCGGAAGAAACTTATTTCCATCCTGAAAAAACATAGCACACTCAACTAATAAAGAGGGAATTCACTGTTGAACAAAGACACGGCAAAAATTGACAACAATACTTTTAAGATGAAACGTGTCCAAAGCCCTTGAATGCTCATTTAAGTAAATATTGTTTTCTTTGAGACAGTTTATAGTGAATAGTAGTCATAACTTGAGTAAAAATGTATAATGAGGAAATATATAGTTCTCAATGTGGCGCAGCCGGCGTAGAAAAAAGTGTAAAAGTGTCATAATGGCTATTTCTAACCATGGCCCTTTTAGTAGTAGTTAAAAAAAAAAATAAAAAAAAAATGGAAACCAACAACATGGCTCTTATTACAACGTCCTTGCAGGCGACATGAGCTACGTACGCTTTGGTTGCACACACCAGATTGCGATGACCCTTAGTATTTAGTGCGCAGGCGTAACCTTCTCCTCTGTAAATCAGCTCGCGCCAAGGCCACGAAACTAACCATTCCCGGATAGTGGAAGACCCGCCCTTCTTGCGTCACGTGACGTACAGGGAGCCCCTCCCAATGGTCAGTGGGAGAGACAGACAGACATCCACAGATACGGAGACCGTGAGAGGTGTTTACCCACCCGGGGATTTATAGCCACCGCGCGAACACGGGCGGCTATCGCAAGGACGTCGTGAGTCTTCTGTAAGAATGGAGAAGACGAGAGACGGGTCACCGGAGGGCCAGTATAGCTGCTGAGGGGGAGAGACACTGGGTTAATCCCCGTACACACGGTGGGGGAGGAGGAGGTGTTGTCCCTGCTGTGGCAGCGCCCGGGCCGGAGGCCTCAGAGGAGGAGCAGGAGGTAAAGAAAAACACTGCTGAACCCACGGTAATCACTACGTAATCCCCGGCCTGGAACGCCGGTAGTTTAGTCTAGGTGTGGGTTGTCGGAATTCCACCGTCACGGCTGCCTTGTGTGACCACATCTCCCGCGGCTCGCTATTTATTGCAGCGATAGCTGAAACACAGTAAGGTGTATTTTATTGAAGCGGCGATTAGAAGTGTGAGCTTCGCGGCCACTCTGCCCCGCCTTCTTGCATGATGCTAACCTGATTATCTCCCAGCAGGGGGTACATCTCATCTTTCCACCCCCCCCTTTACCCATTAGTATGTTGTCACCAGGGTAATGGGGGTGGGATAGAGCTTTACTGGCCCAGACATCAGTGGCCCTCAAGTTAATCCTTTCAGCCAGAACGACTTCATCTGTTAAAAGACCTCTTGGGAAGCAGAGCGTAGCAGTCTCCAGTTTGACAGAAGAATTTCAATGAATTAGAAGCTGATTGCCATCTCTGTTACCCCTGAGGTTCTGCAGCAGCTGCTGGCATTTTTAAACTAAGCATGTGATCTCTGCAGCCATGGCACAGGCATTAAAACCTGTGAAAGAGGATAGAATTGTCCCCTGTGACCAGCAACCACCTTGGTTGGTGTTTAGTGCAAGGTACATGGCAATCATGGTGTTAAAGGGCAATTAAACTTGTAGTCTGTATGACCACATCAGGGTATGCTATGTCTACACCTCCCCCGATCCCTATTTATAACGCTCTTGGTGTGAAGTCCCTTAGTCCTGTGGAGTAGATAGGGGAGACTGTGCTTTTGACCATGGCCTAGGTAGACCCGCCGTGCAAATTGTCCTGAAATAACTCTTGTCTCGTGTGGTGTTGACGTAAAATGACTTTGGCTGTAAGCTTGTGAGTTGCCATCTTGGTTTTAATTGAAGTCTTCCTGTATAACTAATAACTAACACAATGCAGTGTGTCGTTATGTGAGATAGGATGGTGTTCTCCTCACCCGTTTTATCATAACCCAATGGACTTCTGTGATGCCATCTTGGTAGGAGAGACACCGGTTGAGTTGGTTTGATTTACTGTCTTAAACCGATCTCATCTCGAGTGATCCACACCACGCTGGACCCTCCTACTTGCTTGTTTTGTTTAAACTGGAGATATCCGAGAGAAGCTGGTTCCTTTTGTGTGGCCCCAAAGCCTACTAGCTGTGATGATTAGGCCTGTGAAGGTCTGAATCTCCAGTAATTGACGTCAGGGCTTTGTTCCTTCACTTCAGGCCAGTGAGCATGTCTGTGGCATCAACTGATGGGGGATGCTATGAAGACGCGGTACTAGTATGTCTAATGCATTTCGCAACATGCCTTTGCCACTTTTTTTGTTTTTTTTGTTTAGGGAAAATTCGATTTTCAAAGCTGTTCTGTTAATTCTGTTTGAGAATTGGGCATTGTTTTCCAGCACAGTAGGGTAGGGGTTGACAAATTCAGTTTGGCTCTAGACAGCTTTTTTATTTTTTTCCCCCAATGTTTGTTTTCATATCCCCCCCCCCCAGTCTTGAGTTAAAGTGTGTTTATTGGGGCAATATGACATAAAACGCACCTTTCTCCAGTGCTTCACCAAGTTGTACACTACCACGGTTAACCCCTTCGTGACGAGGGGTATTTTACACAATAACGACTCAAGCTTGTGTGTTTAACCATTATTCATACGCTTACACACTAACACTAAGCGTGTTACTTACACACTAACACTAACATGCTACACTCATACACGCACATGCTAACGCCATATACTAATATACACTTTACGCTTTATGCAGACATACGCTAATGCCATACTGTAATATACACTACACCATACATGCACACACTGAATCAGGCACTACAATACAGTAGAAATAATGACACTATACTGTTACACATGCTGACTCTAGAACTATATATGTACCCACTGACACGATATCACTAATATATATTATACACACATTCAGTATCTACCCACACATACTACCTCCAGCACTATACACATAAACGCGGACTCTGACACTACAGTATACCAACATGCAGTCACATATTCTACTCCCTCTCCTTACCCCTTTATCCTCGTGGAGACCTGCCGCATCAATGTTCTGCCGTGGCAGCTTTCCGTGTGTAGGGGTGAAACGGGTGCCTTGAGGTGCCCAGCTGGGTCATTTAACTCCCTTCACAGTGCCCCTGCAAGAAAAGCATTGGCTGTTGGGTTCGCAGTGGCAGCCCTGGGCACTGTTTACTCCATTGTCATACAAAACCCTGGGCCCCAGGAAGTGGCTTCTAGCCGCCATGGCAATCTGCCGCCCTGGGTTTGTTGGGTTCTGCATAGGGGCTATATTGGTGGCTATTACTTTTAATGTTTGGAATCTGTGTCCTGTTGCTTTAGCAGGTCCCCACACTTTTGTATTTCTTGGTAAATGATTTTCCATACTGTGGTATTTCTGTACGCAACAAGCTTTAGGTTGATTTGTGGAAAGTTTATTGGACTCTAGAACCACCAGCCACACATTTGAAACCAGTCCGGTTCTAATGCGGTTGTGTTTTTTTTTCTATGTCCCAACTTTTGCCTAGGCATCTTCATGAAAGTTCTGCCCCACATAAGTCTACATTTAGTGTCTCAACATTTCATGTGTCCTCTTCTAGCAATAGGTCGGCTGTACATGTGAAAGTTTGGGAAACAACAATGACATCATTAATGTATGTAAGTGGATTTATTTATTTTTGGTCTATAGAATTTTCCAAGCTATGTATGAAATGGAAGGTATTGGCAGATGAGCTAGTCCATGTATCAAAACGTGATATTCTGATGTCCTTGTATCCTGAGATGAAATGAGAACGTCGCCGTAAGTGCCCTCCGATGCAGAGAGGAAAATGAAGCTGACGTAATCTGAAGATTACTTCCCAAAGGGTATATTTACTTGGAGCCCACCTTGCATGTTCTCTTCATGTATGTTCCTATAGAATTAAGTGAAAGACTGTTATGTCTGCATGTGACAGGTCCACGTGTTGGTTGACCATTGCAGGGTTGTTCTTATATGGAGGAAATTCCTATAAAGATTATTTCTGTCTAATTAACAATGTGCTAAACGTTTCAACCTGAAAGAAAGGGTCGTATTTCATGTTCTAATAAACACTCCTTTATCTGAAGGCTTGTGATTGTAGTCTTGATGAGGTACTAATGAAGATCCAATTAAGTAATTTTCCTGTAAACTTCCTTATTAAGATGGTCTTTTTTAGTGGTTACAACTGGGATTTTCTACTGGTTAGATAATTGGAAGACAATATGAGAAGGAATAAAAAGGGCAATATAATGTACTCTAATGTGCTTTCTTAACTTGTAATATATGCGGAGGTGACGTGGGGAGTATACCAGGCATGCACACTGGCAACAAAATCCCTGCATGTCAAGATGCTGGAGATCCATAGATGTGGGAAAACGGCTATTTTACATCTCGGCTATGATATGCATTAGGGGAGTCTATATGGTGGTGGAGTGTTCCCCTTTCTCGTGCCGGATGTATATTGTCAGTAGGGTTTGCAGCAGTGAGTGTTAAGGAAGTTTTTGTTGCTTGAAGCAGAACAGGAAAAAGTTACTTAACATGACATAGAGAGTTCTGTTCTCCCCGGCGTAGTTCACAGGCGGGACATCTAGTGTTCGCTACGGTTGTGTCTTCTAGCCGGGCTTCACACTGGACGGGGTGGCACTAGCCTCCGCTGGTGCAAGAAGTGAAGGGATTATCACTGTTGCAATACCACGCGGCTTGTGTAGGGGCATTTGGTGCCATTTGTGCCCTCGATATTTACATGATTACATTGTACGCTGTGCCAGGTGCAACTTCTCGATAACAGAGCAACTACTTGCCCATTATATAAACACACAGTTGTCTTGTCGGTGACACTGATTGTGTTGGTTAGTATGGATTCCCACTTGCTTTAGTTGCATCCATCGCTGATTTTGATGTTTCACAAGTGGAAACATTAGAGTGGTTGGCATATAACGCCTTTGCGTTTGTGCGCAGTAATACCGTGACGTCATTGCTGCATCCTCTGTCATCGTTTATATGTGGTGTCTTATATATAACATGTACTATTGTGTAATAACTGTTCTTTAGTAAGGTGCTATGGCATCATGATAGTTGGTAGACAGGATGTATGAGTCACTTTTTTCCTCATTCTGCACACATGCATTCCTGCGAGCTCAAAGGATTGTATGAAGTACTATTTTCATATTCGGTAAGTAATCTGATCTGACCTTTCGCTTGACTTTAGACATAGTTCAGTGTGTAAATGAATGCACGTTCAAAATAAAAGGGACAGCTTCAAATTGCCCTAGTATATGATTGAATATGTGTATATATGGGTGTTTGTATGTATGTGTATATAATATAATGTATGTGTGTGTGTGTGTGTGTGTGTATCCGAAGCAGAAAGTGTATAAAAAGTAGTTTATAAGAACATCTAAGAAGCAGCACTGTGGTTCCAATTGTCCTCGCCTTGGAGCCCCTCTGTTTAGTTGTTTGAACAGTATGGAGATCTAGGTGCCGGCTGTGGAGGATGACATGATTTACGGCTGCGGTAGTGTTAGTCACTGTTTCTGTGTTGGTGGAGCTACGTTCACGTTGTATCCATCACAAAGTTTGTCACTAATTTAAAATTTGACGCAGTCGGTGTTGGGAAGCAGCTGTAAACTGTATGATCCCTACGTCTTCCCAAACTGCTTTGTACACAGCTGCTATAAGCCCCGTATTGTTTGTAAATGAAAATGCTTTCCAATTAGAAGTGTTTTAGTGGGGCGGTTAAAAATTGCCTGTGGGGTGCAAGTAGACTTGAAGAGAAAATTGCGTGGATACGTGGGAATTTCCAATAAAGAAACGTTACTGACAGGAGTTGGCAAAGCGCTCTTTTGGTCTTGTCAGGGCTGAAGGCCGTTATGGTGTCCGAGTACAGATTACTTGCTGTGTCACTTCATCTGATCCACCTGTTCTAACAGGAATAGCCTCCACGCATGTGTAGTCATGGGGTCCGAAGATCATCTTTGCCCACTCCAGTAGAAAGCTGCATTAATGCTGTAATGTTCTTGGTGAGGTCGCCGTGAAGATGGATATAGAAGGTGGATCTGGTATGTTGATTATTGGATCCATTTTTGTTGTAACTGCGTAGTCCGCAGAAACATTTTATACGCTTTGCCGCCTGGCACCTTGGGCTCACAGCCCTTCCTATGGTTATTTCTAAATGATTTTTCCCGTTATCTTTTAGATTTGTTCCTCCATATGTCCGAACCTTTGTTTCCGAAGAAGGCTTTCTTTCTTCCCCGTTATGGGACGGTTAATTACTTGGGGAGAGTTAAAGGAACGCCCCAGCCCTGTTTACATGCAGAAAATGCTTATATTATCTGTTTTTACTGTAAATCGCAGCCAGTGCATGTGCCAGTAGTGTACTTGAGTATGTTTACGCTTTCAGGCAGTGAGGGGAGGGCGTTTTATTGTGTAACTTGCTTTTGAATCTTTTGGGCTCAGTAGACCAGCAGTGCATGGGGAGGCTGAGGGAGCTTTTGTTTCTTTTTCTTGGAAAAAAAGTTATATTGTATATAATTTTGACACAACTGTACTTTTTAACACCATGAGCTTTAAGGCCTTTCATAGTCATATGCAGTTTCCACTGGTTGGAGTCCTCTTAATATGTCAATACAGAGCAGTCCATCGGTTCACCATCACAGTGAGGAATATGAAAACCAACCGTAACACTAGTTGTGCGACTACATGCATGTCGCTCGTCAGCATATTAAGAATGTAAAAGCCCGGTCTGTAAACAGAGGTTTATCTACAGCATATATATCGTTACAGTGAACTTTGAACACTCTAGACATAAATACACATTTTGATCGTGTGATTAAACACTGTCAACGTGTGGCTCTTCTAGTGCTAGGAAATTTCCATTCCTGGGCAGTCCCTTGATGTTTCATCCTCAGTCACGTGTTGAGTCATGGTTTTTAACTCTTCCTGTCTTTGGACATGGTGATGCATTGCAGAATATCTCAATGGGCCAGTATTTATTCATTATGAAGGGCCAAGCACTGGAAGGCTTCCCCAGCAAGAATGGCTTTTCAGCCCTGCCTAATGCACGATTCAGAGGGCGAGGAGACTTTGACGTGAGTGCACTGGGTTTGGCTTTTTATAATATATAGTAATGCCAGTGAGTGGAAATTGCAACTTTCCCTTTAGTGAATAGACCCTCGTGTGCTGCTTTCATGTCATGAGGGGGTCGATTCTGGTGTATTTTGGAGACAGTCCCTTGCCGGGCTGTGAATTATGGTCAATTTACAGTTTACTCAATTCATAGCTTTAGTATATTTGTTGCTTTATACCAGAGGCAGTGAAATTCTTTATCGATGTGTTCCAAATATGCAGTGAGGGTAATGGATCTAGCTGTCCAAGAGAGGAATGAATCTTTAGTCATTGGACATAACCTTTTTATTGGGGCAGCACAGAAAAACATGTAGACCTGCATAACCTTTTTGAAACTCAGTGGTCTCTTCTTTCTGCAGGATGCATTCAGTCTTCTTTATCCTTTTGTAGCCCTGACAGCCGCGAGGATTGGCATGTGAACTCTGTTTGTTCACAGTAGACTTTAATACCATTAGTCCTTTTATTGCCACAAGAGTGAATTACTGAATAAATTATAGTGAGGTGATACTTATAGATTCCATGGTGTGTGTGATCAAAGTACACAGCTGGAGTATATTCAGTCTTTTTCCTCTAAGTTGGGCCTGTCAGCTTAATAATGTGTATATGTTCAGGTTCTTCAATGGCGGCTAACGTCACATGATGCTTCCAATATGTGTTGCCATGTATCCCTTAAATATATTCTGAATAACTGCAGAGGAATCCGTGGGCGCTTACGGCTAGTATACTGACCATTAAAACAATTCAAAGCATAGCTGTGTGTTTGCCCCCATCTGCTTTTCCACTTACTTTTCTCAGAGAAGTAGCCCCCTCTGCCATGAGAGACCCAGAACAAACATGGGATTTATGAACTCTGACCTAAGTGAAGATGAGAGATCTGCAGATCCCTGGGTATTGATCTAGTCTTCTGTGGCTGCCTTCATCACCTTACTGTTTGAGAGAATTTGCCAGGGCTGCTACTTGATGGTTCACTACTGCCCCACACACCTCCATTTTGTCAGTATTGCCCTGACGTTTCTTTGTCACTCCCATGCCTTACGAATGGCTTGTGTAACGTTTACCATACTTGTGTGCAGCAGCTGATTTTTTTTTTAGGCTGGTCAGGCTGTTGTCTTTGGAGCGTTGGTGTCGAGTGGAAACCTTGTATGCTGGCATATGCAGTGCGATGGTCCAAATCAGGACTGACCAAGTTCTGCACGCTCACATGTGCCCCCACGCTTTGTGCTGATATGTTGCAAAACATTTAAGTGTTTAAAGTATGATTTTGTCGTGCCTGGAATATGACATCTAAAGATTACAACGCATGCACTGTAAAATCTATAAATAGAAGGCAAAACCTTGTTTGATTACGCAAAAGAGGTCACCTAGAGATCAGACATAAGCAGCTTGCACGAGGATGTGCGCTACGTTGGTGGCGTGTCCGTGTTTAGCTTCTGTCGCTGGGTGGATTAGATCACACTGACCTGTGAATAGTCGCGTTTGTTGGACCGTATTATGACTAGCCAATGAATACATTCGGTTTTGAGGCATATTTAGACATCACTTTATAGCCCCTCTTCGGAGAGATTTGACGTCGGACCTTAATATAACCTCTTAAAAGCAATGTTTGTATTTAAAATCGAGAAATTAGAATATATTTGTGCAGGACTCTAGTGTTCTGCAGCAATAAACGCTGATCATGATAGAAGCATCAGATACACATGATATTGGAAAGCTTAGTATCTTTCACTTTAGGGATTCTTTAATTCATAAGGGCATTCTTCAGTGGCCTTGCTTCACCCCCAGCTATTACCTGTGTGGGAGATGTATAGAGCCAAACACATGCACGGCGCTGCCTCTGGGCGGGTGTCTATACATGGCAAATATTTCGTTTGACTTAAGTGAGAATGCTTTCCTGTAGCTGATTGGCTGCTTCATGGAGCCAATCATTAGCTAGAAACGTTGTTGGAGGAGAGCAGCTGCCACAGCTTCTAAGTCAGAGTACTACATATGTTTTGGGTTTTTTTCTTGTAAAGAACACACATGGAAGTAAACAGAGTAGCTTGCTATGCAGTCATGTTTGGTAGAGCTGTCAGGTACTCAAAACTGCTCCTTTAAGAAGAGATGTGGAGGATTTTTTGGATGGCCTATAAAAAGGAAGACCTCCTTCATACTCAAGGAAAGAGCTCCGTTGCCATTATTTCTCACAATTATGCCACAAAACATATGAGGGCTTAAAGGTAGAAAGGGCTACAGGGGAGCAAATAACTGGGAGCAGCTACCATTGAGTAGGTACGGTTGGTAAGATTTAAAGGGTTTTTACCCCAGCTGTACCGATGCAACATTCCTTTCCTCAAATCTACTTCAGAAAAAGCTAAACGTTTTACCTTAGGAATAATAGATGAGCTATAAAAATGAGTCCTCCATGTGACTAGACGTGCGACTTTCTGCAGGAGGCTCATATAAGAAAAAGTATATTTTGTACTGGTACCTGTTTTATAAATTAACGCGTGACCTGTGCCTTCACAAACACTTTGAGAGTGGTAGTCTACGTGAATGCAAGGTAAAATATTAAGATCCTGCTTTTCTAACCTTTGGCCCAGTGCGGAGCTGGCTTCCTGTCCAGACAATGTGACCACATGAAATATTGTGATCATAATTCATAGTCGTGTCTAACAATGCTTTCGTTATCAAGAGGAAGGGGTCATAGAGAATGCAAGATTACATTATTGTGTAGTATGAAAGAGCGGCAGGGACCCAGTCACCAATTTTGTTCTAAGCATGCACAGTCTCCTAGTCTTCAGCATCTCCTGAGCGCAAAAGGTTGTTGACTGTGACAGATCTGCTTATATGTTCTTGTGTGAGTTGAAGCCTTTAGATGTGTTGGGCTTCTGGTAGGGAAACTTGGCTGTGTCTTACAAATATTTGTCATATACATTTTTTTTTTGGTTAGTTGCAAATACACTTAAAGGATAGTAAAAAATGACATTTGGGAGAAGTCTTGAGGAAGTCTACGCTCAACCTCTTTGTTGATATCACCGTAAATTGCCCAGCAGTCGCAACAGTTTGCTTCACCAATCCACTCAAGTTTTAAGCATTAGTGTCCCGTTACACGGAATGTTTTCATTTGCAACGTGATCCACGCGCAGCAGTTCAGCCTACCAGACCTGGCTTTGTGTATCTTGTATCTTTGTATAGCTTTCGTCATGAGTCTGTCTTACTGAAAACTAGCGTTGGTATCAATACGCAAACTTAAGTTAAAGAATATGAAATGTTTGTATACCTTTTATTCCCTTTGCAGGGTGATCTGTCCTCGGCGTCACCGTGCTCTTAGCTTGCGCTGCATTAAACCCACATAGGCTCATCCTCCTAACCATGCTTTCCTAGGATTGTGTGTTCTGCCTTTAAACATGGCTTTGTTTCTATTAGGTGTCCAATGCTTGGTGTCCTGGTTGAAAATGATATTGTAAACATTATGAGCTGTAACTAGAGTCGTGTCTCCTTACCACACAGTCATGATACTGAGCAGCGATCGTAGCCGTTTAGCAAAAGGATCTCGCTCTCAAACTCTCTGAACCTCCTGCCGTAAATCTCCAATATTTGTACAAACACTTGTTTGTCTATGAACGTGTGTTTGTTCTCATAGGAACGAGGCAAATATTTAAGGCAGCCATTAGAATTGTACGGGCTGTCAACTTCAACATTAATTTGTCAATAAATGTAGCTTTTTGCCCGTTTAAGCACCGCAAATACCGGATTCATACATTTTGTAGGAAGAATGTCTGATCGTATCAAAACCTTTTACTCATTTCTTGCCATGAGTGAGATTGAAGATAAGCATTTCACTGCTTGTTGATTGAGATCACATTTCTCTGTATTAATATTAAAATCATCAGTGAAGTTTATTGTTGTGCTTAGTACTATATTTATATGTATTTATACATATATATTATCTATATTTGTAGAAAACGCATTACCTGCAAAACAATGAGTGGGGTTCTCTGATTGGTGGGTACTAAAATATAAAGTTCCACTTTAATGTCAGGCATTAACTTAGTATTTAACATTTTGTTTCTCAAGAAAATGATTGTTTCTTATACTTTGAATAGTCTGCGGATCAGTTCCCTTGACAGTATAGCTTACAACCCAGCCAAAGTCAAGATTTGTTTTTCCAGCAGATGACCAAGTATAAGTCCTATACTCTTACTGGGAGGTTACACGTCTCTAGTTCCCAAGTTAAAATAATGAAGATGTTTTTTTCGCCGTGCGTTTAATGAATGTGATAGCTGTAATGCTTTTCCCCCCTTGCAAATACGTGGCGTGATTTGTCAGAATCCTCCTCGTTTAACGTGCCCTCATCCCCCGGCTCCTTGGCTTGTGTAAGATGTGTTTGGCTGTACGCATTGGTAAATACACATTATACTTGCCCTGAGCCAGCTCCAGCACTGACTCGTGTAGGCGTTCCAGGAAAACTGTAAATACTTGAGGCATTCTTCAGTTTTCTAAATAAAACAAAGTACTTGAAGTTGCATCCTTTGTTGTCGTGTCCCTTTAAGGGCACGCACCTCGTCCAATCATTACACCCCAAATTCTTCCTGCGCGTGATGACTTCTCAGACTTGTGGAGCTGCTGTTGGTTTTAGCTGTGAGGTGCAGGCAGATCTCCACCATCCTGTCTCTTTAGGAAACGCAGGAATGTTTATGTGGTTGCTTCACACAGCCTGCCCAGCTCTGCTCGATGGGCCTCGTTCCAGCTTGAACTGGATTTTCAGCTTGCTCAGCCTAAGCCTCACACTGGCGATCCACGCTCGGTTACTTTTCATCTTCTGAAGGATGCAGGCCGCTCTTATGTCTTTCGGTGTCTGTGTTGTGCGCTCCTTGCTTTTTATGCATCTGCAAATGTCTTGTTAGAGGTTTCAGTGTCTTGTCCCCTTTTTGTAGCAGGGTGTTGGGGGTAATACTTGCACTTGGTTACTTTCTTACAGTTTTGTGAGTTTTTGGGTCTTAAAGTAATTGAAGGTACTCAATGAGCTTGGTGCTGATGGATCTTCATAATTGGACAACCCTTTAGATATTTTAGGCTCCCATAGAGATTCATATGGGGGGAGGGGCAGCAGTTTAGTGTTGGGGGATGTGGGTATTGGTCCAGCTATGCTCTATTGTACTTGTATGCTTTTCTTTAAGTCTGTTTGATAAGTCACCTCGTTGTATGTGGGAACATACATCGTGAGGCAACAATTAGTCTGCTGTTTTCGGGGCAGTTGGAGTCTTACCTACATACGGGAAGTGAAATGATTCACATCCTATTCACGAAGAGGAATGAGTTATAAACCTATATTTATAACTACGTGTTTTGTATTCTCTGTATACTTTATGTTGGGCATTAACTATGTAATCGCCTTCTGAACCAGGTATTTAAAGAGAAAAAAACGAGTGCCGTGTTCACAAATCATTGCAGGATTAGTATTTAAATGTACCCATCGCGCATCCTCTGTATATATGTGAATTTGGCTTAGGGCAGGTTCCGTTTGTCGACATGTTTCACTGCTGTCTCACGTGGCCGGTAATATGATGCTTTATTTTCTTTCTCTCAAAGGTGACGGCTTGGGAAGGCAAATCTCTCCAGACAGAAGCATGGTTGAAGCGCAGGTATTCATTCTGCAGACAATCGGCGAGGTGGCGATAACTGGTAGGAGTTTTATTGGCATTTTCTTGGTAACGGGAGGCTATTAAACGCTAAACTCCAGAAGGTATCCCAGCTACTCTCCTCAAGGCCCCGGTTTGAATATTTAGTATGTCCTTACATCTGCGCAGGCAGATAGTATTACAATTCAAATAAATATTTTAATTAAATATTTCTGTATGAAGAATTATTCCATATAACAAACAATTAATTACACAATAGTGTGGATAAGTTTAACCATTGTTGCTTCCCTCCAGCAGTATGTTTTGTTTACCGGTCATACATAATATTTTTAATGTTGAATGAGATCAATAAATCGCATCCAGTATAGTGATGAACTGAGCGTGTTCTTTCTTCCTCTTTCATATTCCCACACTAATCTCACTAATCATAAAACACGATGTTTGATGCAATGACGGTATCAACCCGGAGAATGCACTTATCATTTTACACCAGTATTATTTGAATCCCAACCTTTTGATCCCATATCCTGAAACCCTATTCTGTTGAATGGTTCTTTAGGACAGGAGTGGAGACCACTGTCATAGCTAGTGCCTTTTGAAGCTGAAGCTTCTTAATGTGACTAGTGACAATAAGCCATTCCTCACATTTAATTTAGCAATTATATTTAATATTTTATAGGAAAATATTTAAAAAGTAACCTATTTCTTATAATGGACAGTTAAAATGTACTTTAGCGACAACTAAAGTCTTTGCTGCGTCTGCGATTTGAAGGCGTGACGTTACAGTAACATCTAATGTTACCTGTATAAAAAAACACGGTTGGTTTACAGCGTCTTAGTCACTTATGCGATGGACAATTATTTTACTTGGTTTTGGCATGACGTGTTTAGACCTCACAGGCATATTAAACAAAACTGTTGACAAATCTCCAGCCCCTGTACAGTATGACGATACTGGCGTGACTGATTAGTGACATCTACTGAACTGGTTTGGTGAGACTGAGTTTGTAACTCTTGACGTGTTTACTGACATTGTGTAATTACGTTTCTGGGTTTGAAGCCCCCTTCTACTTGTATAATATGATTATTTACATTTTTACCAATGTATTTTTGACAAAGCACAGAGTGTTAGCGTGGCTGAGGTAGACTTATTTTTTTTTTTTTTTTTTGTCATGCCTTACATGGATATATGGACGGACCATGAATAAACTTTTTTTGTTTTGTTTTCTCATTTTGATTTGTTGCAATTTGTGAGTGCTGACTGCGAACATCATTTTTCCCCTACTGTGATTTTAGATGCAAGGTTTTTCACTTTGGTTATATAGTACTACGAAGGGCTGGAGGAAATGTGCGTCGGGGCTCCTTATCTGACTATAGAGGAGAAGGCTTTGGCACACGCCATCCACTGTTGAAAGGAAAGGGCAGTTCTTGTTAGGGAAACTCCATCGGTTTCACTGAAAGAAAGGCCTAGGTGAAGCAAGCGCCTGCTGAGAGCCGGTGTCATCGGAGGGAGTGAAGATTAATATTGTGTGTTCCCTATTTACCACAACGTGAATTTATTGGACTGGTGCAGCATGTGATCATTACTTCCTGAGCAAACATTCGTTGGCACACGGCCCTGTTTACATGTTAACCCATTATTGCACTAAACTCTCCTGAAAGGAATGCAGCCACCCGACCTGCAAAAGAGCGTCTGTTTACCCTAAAATAGTTTCTGGCCAGCAACAGCCCGTTGTGTATTAGCGCATTGTTCAAAAGGCCTATTTCTAGTTTTAGCTGTCTGCTTTCATACGTGTCTTGCTGTTTTCTCTTTTATTTACCAAGTGTAATTTCCTGCATTTCTGCAGCTTTCCTGGAATTCAAAGTTTTGTAGTTTTATATTCCAGGTGGGAGCTGAGAGCGAGAGTACATGAAAGCCCTTCCTTGTAAACAAAAGGGGTTTAAAGAGAATTCTTTAAAGGATCGTCCATATTGGAGTCCATTTTGCGAGTGCTTTAAACTACTCTGATCATCTTAGTAGTTGCTGCCTTTGCATGTATTCCAGGGAACGCATGGGGCAATCGTTTTAATAGAGACATACATTTGAGTGGCTTTTGTGTCTGAGGTAGGAGCCGGTTTCGGGCTGGTGCATAACCTTAATGCTGAACAGAATCCAGCAGTCCAAAGCTGTTCTTACCAATAACCTTTTCCATCATCTTTTATTGTGCAAACACTTCTGGTTTACATTCTAATATCCATACAAAGACGGTGACTTATATCACCTTTCAGAGAAATCATTACATTTCACTTGACGTTTATTTATAGAGCTCTGGCCAATTCTGCAGCACTTTTTTAAAAGAGCGGGTGAATGAAGATTAACAATTAAACCTATAATAGTACGCATGTTAATGCTGAATGAGAAGAGGATTTTGTTCTTGCAAGCTTACACTCCATGATGTGTTATGAATTACAGTGGGGTGAGGAAAGTGGGATGTGTGACATCTAGCTGTAAGTTTGATCCCCACAGTCAGGCCGGGACTGGGACAAAAAATAGGCCTGGGCATTTAAGCCTGAGCAGCCCATTTTTATTTATTGTTAAAGCCCACCCTTCGTGGACCATCTTTGCATTCACACAAATCATTAACAGATTCATTAATGCAGTCTCACAAATCATTCACACAATTCATCCACACATTTATTCATTCATTCTCATACGCATTCACACTACCCCCTCTCCCCATCTTATCTGCCCCTTCTCGCTATGTTCCCCTTTTCACTGCACCTCACCCTACTTACCTTGTTGCTGGAGCAAGCAGCAACTGCGACTGGGCCTGCGGCCGGGCTGGATTGACGTAGGGGCTGATGGAGCTGCAGCTCCAGGCCCCCACCTTAAACTAGGCCCAGTCAGGACTGGACTGACTGGGCCTATGCGGCCTCTACGGATAGGGCAAGTCAGTCCGGTCCTGACTGGGCCTATTTTAAGGTAGGGGCCTGGAGCTGCAGCTCCATCAGCCCCTAAGTCAGCCCGGCCCACCGGGCAAATGCCCGATGGCCAGTCCGGGCCTGCCCACAGTCTTAGTTAGTTATTTCTGTGTTTGTAAGTGATATATCATGCTGTTTAGATGGAGGTTGTGTTTTATAAGCAAGAACAAACAGGACAGTCACATTGAATTAATAGTGCCATTGATATGTGTACCAAATCATATGGTATTCTGCTTTACTCTAAGTGAATTGCCATCTGTTTTTTTTTTTTGGTACTTTATTGAGTTTGAGTTTGACGGCGTGCAGTGGGAAATAAAGTCTTTCAGCTTGCTTTACAGTTTAGATTTTTGAAGCGGACTGTTATTGCACAGTCTTAGTCTCAAATTTGTACTTCGCTATATTTTTGTGTGAGAGTATTTCATTTGTTTAATGTTTATGCACCACAAGGTGTTAGCAAAAAGCGCATGAATGAAAACTTTGCGACGTAAGAGCTATGGAGGTTTGCAGTCTCGTTGAGGAATCTATCCAGTACAGCCTCCGCATTGCCTCCCTCTAGAATTAACATTGTAATGTTTAGTTATTCAGCTTGTTGACTATAAGCCTAGCCTCATAAATTCACATATAGCTTTTTTTTTGGCTATACCTGTTTATGCCATTTGTATATACATGGTTTTGCTTGTGTGACTTTAGGTTGTGTGGCCTGGTAAAGAATAAGTAGGCTTAGGGTCTTGTACATTAAATAGCATCATTCAGGCATTTTGTGTTTTTTTTGTAGGAGCAGACGATGACAATGTCATGGAAAATAAATCCCATTTTCAGTCATTGTTCATAAATTCCAGCATTTACGTGACTTTTCCCTGATATCTGTCTGTAAATGTATTTATAAGTTGCAAAAGTACATAGTTGACAACCTTGGAATGCTATCGACTCTATGCTACTACACTGTGTTGGTGTCTGTAGCGATTTCATCACTTCTTTGTATATGTTTCTAAGTGAGGGTTGAGTTGTATCGGCTCAGCGTTTTTTTTTTTTTGAGCTTGCCTTTATCATAGTGATTAGTTGTGTAGCAGTTTGTAGCGTTCTCGTAGACTTACAGACTTGGCAGACATGTCGCAAACCCACCGAATAATCCCCACATGAAGGAGGGTGTGAGATGATTTAAAAAGCTTTCCACCCTACTGACGAGGGATTGAGCGTGCACTTGATGACACCCGTCTATGTCAAGTTAAACTGTTGAACAGGCTGATGTGCCTTTCCAGTAGAAATGATATGGCCGAGCAGGATATTCCATATAGAAATGTTCTCTGGAATATGGACAGACTTGGGAACAACTGCAAATTTCAATATGAAAGCATTCCTGTCATTTTGGTGCTTAGAAATATGACAATCATTGAAATCACTTGTCGATGACCAAGGTAAAAACTGAGTCGTTCAGAGGGGTCTTTTGGTTCTTTGTGCAGTACATTTGCCAAATACTTCTATTTCTTTTATTTACTTTGCTAGCAATATGAACCGTGAAGATCGGAACGTGCTGCGTATGAAAGAAAGGGAAAGGCGAAATCAAGAAATCCAGCAGGGTGAAGACACCTTTTCATCTAACTCTCCTCTCTTTGCTGAGCCATATAAAGTTGTAAGTTCACATTTGACTCATTAACTGGCAATTGGATCTTATGAATTATCTGAATATTTTGTAAATCAAACAGGGCAAAAGTGGTTTCATCGGAGACCCTAGCGTCGAATGGGCCTGTGACCGTAGAAACAGGTTTAAATATACAGGTATGGTTTCCATACGATGTATTACAAAGTTCCATAGTGTTGCTGACGTATAAGTCTGTCATATCAGCGCTATTCAGTGTAAATGATGGACATAGAAATAAAGAAAGGCGAGGTTTAGACCAGATGAAAAGAGATTTTGGATCAGTCCTTCACTTCACATAGTACTTCACATAGTATTGCCACGTATCAGTTTTTTTTTTTTGTAGTAGTAATTTAATTTGTCGTGGGGGGTGGAGAAGTAAAAAAACTGGACCTTACATGAGTTTTGCAGAACTTCTGGAGAACTTTTTAATAATGAAGGGGATGGAAAAAATCAAGAACTTGAAAAAATATAATCTGGCATATTTTCATTAGCTACAACAAGCGTACATATTTAACTTGGCAGGACTATTTAGACATCATACAGAAGCAGAATAGATTGTCGCTTAGCATCACTACTATGCGTAATGTAGGTTTTCTGTCTGCTGTAGAGCTTTAGGCGCATTGCTCCTGGCATTTTTCCAGACTTGGCCACTGGAGTGAAACTAAGCCATTTTCGATATTGACCAGCAGTGTTGGTAAACTTCCCCTTGCGGCATAGACGTGAAGAGAATGATGGCACTCTCAAACTGCCCCAGCCAAAGCAAGAATATATATAAAAAAGTGTTTTAATCATTGGCATATTATGAAACACTATTGGGCAAGGAATGCGTCTGAGTTGACCTTTTGGGATGCAGAAATGTTCCATTATACAGACCCAATTGTCTGAAGGATAAGCAGCATCCTTAACCTATACTTCAATATACAGCTATACCAGACTTTCATCGCTTTCTCTTTGCTACTAAATATCTTTGCAGTAATTTGCTGTAATAGCTTATGAAAAAAGGTGTTGTGTAAAATCACCTTGTCTATCACCTTGGCTGACAATAGGATGTCAATTGGCAGATTCCTTTGGCTGCTGTGGGGAGAAGACCACTTTTCTGAATTTGTGCTTGAGCACCTAGTTATGCATAACCCTGTCTTTTTTTTTTCCCCCGTTCTTTGCTTGTTTGGATGTGAAATGACAGACGAATGTGTGACACCGTTTTGAGTAGCATAGATTTAGGGGCTGTAAATAATTATCTCTTTGTAACGATTCCTTGCTTGTGAGACTCAATTTTCCTCTGTATATTAAAAGGATAGTCAAATATCCCTGACACCCACACTATAGAAGAATGCTTGTTAATGTACTCTGTTAATACTTTTAATAAGCATTCTTCCAAAAAAGTGCTTGCCTGACACGGTAGCGGCAGCAGCTGCCTTCCTCCTACGTTATCCAACTTTCACACATGCACCCGCAGCGTTCCGAAATCCCCCCCCCCCCACAGGCCAATGCTGGAGATGGCTGGAGGTGAGCATATTCCATGCTGAACACATCTCCTGCGCAGCATTTAGCTGGTTGGTGAGGGTTCTCCAGAATCCGTTCTACATTAAAGGGACCCCACATTTATTATGTGACTTAAAATGTGCTATACACAGTTATATTTACTTTCTAGAAACTGTATATATTAGTGTACATAAAAAGTATATGAAGTGTATTAATGTTCTTGATCCAGCTGTCTCCGGGATATTTTTAATGTATGTACACTTTAGACTTAACCAACAAGCCCTGACTTGTAGTTTTTGCTCCAAATTTGATTTGTAAAATTCTAGTTACTGGAATTCTATTACCACGAAAAACAGGTTCAGCTGGCTTTTATTAAATGTATGTTTATATCAGGGCTTGACAAATTTGTTTTGAATCTAGAAGCCAACTAAAAAAGTTAGGAGCCATTTTTCTTTTTTTTTTTTTTTTTCCAAACAGTTTTTTATTTTCAACGACAAAAATAACAGATCTTAAATTTACACGTAAAAAAGACTAGAACCAAACGTCATGGGCATTTCAGTTATGCAGATAATTTGTGACACACCAAATTTTTGATATATTAGTGTTTTTCATGTGGCTTTTTTTTGCTGCCAAACCGACACCCAAACACACACCAGGACAGGCTCTGCCACACCGACAACCACATCAGGACAGGCTAAGCCACTACGAAGCATAAAAAATTTATTTTCTACGCTGCTTTGTCATTAACACCCCCTTTTATTTTTTTGCCCCTTGTGTATTAATGCCCCAGCCAGGCCCCACTTTAGTATTGGTTAATGTCTTCTGCCTCACAACTTTCTGTATTGCCCCCTTTTTGTGCATTTATGCCACCACTTCCATGTGCATTGATTTGTGTTTCCTCCAGCCAACACTGCTCCCTTGTATATTGAGCCCCCCACCCCTTTTATAGTGGTTAATGTGATGCCCAAACACCCTTTTGTCTATTGATGCCCCCACCACCATGTGTATTAGCCCCAGCCACACACACCCCTGTTTATATAGATTTTGTAATTTCAAAACCCAGCCATCCCCCTTTTGTATTAAAGTTTTAATGATGTCCCATGGAAATTCCCCCCCTTTCCCTTAAATATAGGTCCACTTTCCTCGAACCCCTGTTTTTAAAAAAAAACGTACATTTTGGCTTTTCTTTTTCCCCTGCTCTCCTCCGATGTGACGATCCTCTCCCCGTCACAAGGTACTCTTCTGTGAGCCCCGCCCCCTTGAGCGTCATGTCTTGAAAGGGGCGGAACGAAGAGCCTCACTGAGGCACTGCCACTTAGCAGCACCGTGTGTGCAAGCCGGCCGCCTAAACACATTAAAGCAGCCGGCGTGCACACACAGCGGTCTTACCACCTCGCCTCGTGGCCGCACTACATGAACATTCATCTGTCAGCCCACCCGGTGGGCCGGTCGCAACCTGGCGCCAGGGATTTGTCAAGCCCTGGTTTATATTATAATGTTGCACTTAGATTGTCCACAAGTTAAATCCAACTAACATTAAAACGTAACACTGAGGCACAAGTGTACAATTTTTATGGTATTCTTGATTCAGGTGACCTGCTCCCACAAACTACGTGACTCCTAAGTGATCTGATAGACCTTACTTTTGATAGAAACAAACTTTGAGGCTTTGTTGTTTTGTCCGTTCTCATCCCTTCCAAGTGCGAGTAGGTAGATCCTTTTATAATTGTTTACTTTTAAGTAGCCTTCTTCGTATTATAATGGCAGATATCTATAGCAAATTCAATATGAATTAACCCGTGGGATATGTGCATTGTCCAGTATGTTTGTTCAATATCTCTGCTCAATAATAAATCTCTTGTACGTCATTGCAAAATGTTGGTTGTAGAGTGGTCCTTTGTGGGAAAACCAGAGGTGAGTGTGTGATTGCCAGGCATAAACCTACAGATAGCATTGCTTATTCAGCTTGGTCATTTCAAGAGGGTGTGAATTTGGAATTAGAAGCAAATGTGTTCACATAACTTTGAGTAGCTGCCTTGACCGGTAAACAAGGACCAGTTTTATTGTTTTGGCCCATGAAAACTTTAGATTTTTGTTTGTGTTGAATTCTAATCTTTTATTTATTTTTTTATATTTTTTTATTAGACTAGCAAGGAAGATAAATTATCAAATCGCATCCAGAGCATGCTGGGAAATTACGATGAGATGAAGGAAATGATAAGTGACCGTCCTTTGATCGTTGGAATTCCAAAGCCAACAGTTCCACCACCAGATGATAAATCTGGACAGGGCTTCTTTGGTGATCAGAGACACAGCAGCTCTCATCAGAGCAATAAATGGACTCCTGTGGGCCCGGCCCCCAGTACTTCTTCCCAGTCTCAGAAACGATCCTCATCCAGCTCACAAGGAGGACACAGTAGAAGCAGCGGTAGTAGCAGCAGCCAGAGGCACGATCGAGAGTCCTACAGCAGCAGCAGCCGTAAAAAAGGGCAGCACGGGTCAGATCACTCCAAATCCCGCTCAATCAGCCCAGGAAAACAGTCTGCATTAACCTCTGGTCATTCCCGCCCTCACGGGAATGATCACCACAGCAAGGAACGCCCCCGTTCAAAATCCCCAAGGGACCCAGAAGCTACTTGGGACTCTCCATCTCGAGCACCTTCTTTCTCAAGCGGGCAGCACTCTACTCAAACCTTTCCCCCGTCCTTAATGTCAAAGTCTAATTCGATGTTGCAGAAACCTACAGCTTATGTACGACCCATGGATGGGCCAGAGTCTATGGAGCTAAAACTGTCCTCTGAACACTACAGCAGCCAGGCTCAAGGAAGTAACATGAGTGAACTGAAACAGAATAGCAAAGCACACCTAACGAAGCTGAAAATACCCTCCCAGCCGCTGGATGTAAGTTGTGTAGAACTTCTTTGATATGAAAAGTAATAGACATTATAGTATAACTGGATATCTTACACATTGTGGGCTTGTTCTAAAATCCAGACGGGTCTTAAGTGTTTATTTTTTTTTCTGTATCTGAGATCTGGTTTCTTCTTGCTCAAAAGAAACCTGAAAGTTTGTGTAACTTAAAGTCCTGCTGTGCTCTACAACTGCAAATTATGATGGGCATCCGAGAAAAACCAATATTAAAAGGATAAGTGTCCTTAATGTAATGAAAGCGCTGTAAAGGAGCACATGCTTCATAATAAGTCTCAAACTTCCTCTCTACTTTTTGGCATACGTTGTGCCGTTTAGTTAAACTGTGTCCTTTTTTTATGCCCATTAAATGAAATTGTATGGAACATCCTCCGAACATTACCCTGTTTCAGCGTAGATTAAACTGCGCTTGTCATGATCAGGTCCTGTTTGCTAATATGATGCAATATCCTTTGGTTATGGAGGCCAGACAGTCTCTTTATTATGTGTTTTGTCGGTCGCCTGGGTTGGAATGTAACTAGGCTGATGGCATTAGAAGAGTTTGTCGAGTTTATTGATTTTTGTCTTAACATAAAATGAATCTCCATCCTTCGCTGTGTACCCAGATTACGTGTGTTTAAAGTATGATCGCTTATGTTGACTGCTTCTTGGCAAATCTTTATTCTCTGGGGAGTTGTTGCATATTTCGTAATGTTTTTTTGCGTGTGTTTATTTGTTGCCACTTAATGTAACCCACAAGTGTTTCATGGTACAACTCTGTTCTTTTACTGAAGTGTAGTCGGTAAGGTTCTTTAGCTTTTTAGATTTGGCCGAGCCAGCGTTTGCTCATTAAGTGTAAAAGGAGCGAGAGCTGAGCTGAATCGGACTCCTCCTTAAGTTACATTGAGCCATATGGAATTTGTGAAAACTGTCCGTCTCAGACATAAATATATATTTATAAATGTTTTGTTTTTTTCAGGCATCTGCTTCTGGTGACGTAAGTTGTGTAGATGAAATCCTCAAGGTAAGTCCTGTGTAATAGTTAACATTTTCTATTTTGACAGCAATAATCCTGTAATTATCTTTGGTATTGGGTTCCACCAAATTTAGCATTACGTTTTTGTAAGAGAGTCTGGTTTGCCTTTAGGTTCCAGCTGACTAAATCCAGCTGTTGGCCAATAAATTCAAACGCTTTAATCCTGTGCATTTGCAGTAAACATACGTTTATCTAGCGCAATCACCGTATCTTTGGTGTGAGTTCCCTGTTAGCGCCTAATATTGTTTTTGTAAACAGGTCTACGTTTTCCATTAAGTTTTCATGCTTTCTGTGCGTGTTCTAGCTTTGTTATATCAGATATACTGTATAGTAGTAAAGAATAAAATGACCCTAATCCACTAGTCTGACATTCTATGGCAATGCTAATGAAGTCTGCTCATTCCCACAAAGTATCGGCTCAAAATGTCACATGACCACCAGCAATGGCCGCCTCTACTTCTGCATGTTAAAGCTATAGTGTCGCTATTACCAGATCCTACATTTTACAGTTTTATATACTAAATAAAATCTAACTTCAATCATGACGGCAATCGTTATTACATGTTTATTTTCTGTCTTCAGGAGATGACCCATTCATGGCCTCCACCTCTGACTGCTATACACACCCCGTGCAAAACTGAACCCTCAAAATTTCCATTTCCTACTAAGGTTTGTAGCACTTTGCATCCCGATGATGCCTTCTACCCGTACACACGCTAGAAAATGTTGGTACGCATTGAATGGCAAAAGGGTCTCGGTAGCTAGTAAGAATGGAGTGCCCATCATAAGTAGCGTGTAAGAGTTTAACCAGAAACTGAGGCTTGTCATTGAATGTATGTGTGCGGAAATTACTTTTATTTACAACCTCTGCGGTTTTGGGTACAATGAATGAGTTTTGTAAAGCATACATGTTGGAAGAACATCTGCCATATCCGCCAAAAAAAAAGTACACGTTGCCACATACTGTAAACAAAATGCTGCTGGGGATATTATATACACCTATGTGCTGACATAAGGATTAATTGTGCTGTAAGGTAATGATATAATTACCAGATTCCTTTCTGTCTGCCTGTGCTTGCAAGACGATGCCAGGCTGTGCCGTGTATGCGCCGATTAGTGCTATACGCCCACTTTTTCCCCCGATGAACTATCACACCCCTTGGGCAATCTTGCATTACTTTGTATTTATTTCTATACACTTACCATGTATATCTTTTTTTTTTTATTTATTTTTTTTTTTTTAGGATTCGCAGCAGGCTAGCTTTGCCACCGGTGAACAAAGTGAGTACTGAACAAACATACAGTGTGTGGTTTTTGTAGCTCTGATTTCCTGACACAGCCAGTGAAACAATGGAACTCTGGAATTACTTCACAGGAATGATGAAAAACCGCAATTTAGTTACGACATTTCATCGTTTGTCGTTTTTCATTTTATTGGCGACCAAAATGTTGCTGCTTCTACTGTAAATAAGCTAGTTTGGTTGCATTTTATGCAGTCCCAATAAGACCTGAGTTAGTCATCCACCCACCATGATTATGTTTTGGGACGGGTTAGTTACTATTATAATTGTTAAAAGGTTTCTGATAAATGGCGACTCAATAAGCACAGTCAAGTGTTTGCTTCCACAAATAGTTCTTGTCTCGGTGACTATTACATCGTTTAACTTATTTTGGATTACAATAAAAGATCAGTTTTAGGGTGCCACATTACCATCAGTGGGCTTCTTGTTTTCCATCTATCTGGCTTTGCAGACCCTCATTGTTTAGATCCTAAATTAAAGCTTTAGAATGAAATGTTGTGTATGGGCCCATTAAAAGATAAACTAAAGATCCCCTACTGTTTCTGAACATGAAAGTCCCAATTGGGTTATTGTTTCTCTGCGTTGCCTGTGACTGGACATCACCCGGTGTAAATCAGGGGTGCGTTACTGGTTTTGGTCACATGGGTCAGCATGCTATACAGCTCTTTTTGCTGTATAACAATGCTTTGTAGGTCACGATGACTGTTAGGTAAAATAAGCCTTTCTTCTTTAACCCTGAAGAGGCATCCTGAGCGCCATAATGTATCTACTTGCTTTAATGGCTTTAGTTAAAATCAGTCCATCAGTGTTGTGATTTATACCTCTGCCGTAACATTAGCCGTTCTATAACGGACCTAATGCCTTTACTTCATAATACTGCTCCATAATCTATTAAGCAGTGCTGTTCTAGATATAAGCGGGTATTACCCCACCCAAGACCTAGTCAACAAGATCCTTGTAGTTTTTAAAGTTTACACCTTGATTCTGACTTGGCACAGCCCCTGAGCATCCTTTGATTTGTACTCCTTTCTTTGCACGACATTGTCAACATTTAGCAAATGCAGGGATGCGTGTGTAAATGGTGAACACATCGTGTGCTAACTGAAATGCATATTTCAATGTAACGTTCCCTTATGTATGTTTGTTTTTTATTTTAATCTGCAGAAAGACTAAATCCATCATCAAAAGCTACTAATGGTCATCTACCAAAATCGTAAGTGTAACACTTGAGTGTTTCTTAGAGAAGTCTTTTCGATCATAAGGCAGACAAGCCCACTGAAGTAATAAAACTTTTTGTGCTTTTGATGTTTGTGCCCATTGTGCAGTACTTGGTTTTGTGTATCTTGTGCTGATACAAACCTGCGTGAACCTGTCCCCTAATGAAATGATGTCATTTGACAAGAAATTGGTTTCAACGTGACATAAATACTTCCGTGTAAGGCAATTGATGCTAAGCGCTGAATCCCCATTAACACGACTATCTCTCCTACTAACCAGGCCCGGTGCCTTGGGTTCATCTTTGACTCAAACCCCTCTCCTTTACCCCTCACGTTCAGTCTCTTGCCAGATCCTGGTGCTTGCACCTAAAATAACATCTCTTGTATCCAACCAATTCTCAATCAAGAATCCACAAAAACTCTTGTACATTAGCTTATTTCCCGTCTTGACTACTGCAACACTTCTGTTTAACGTTCCGTTGTCTCGCTGTGACGGGACGCCCCGTAACCCAACTGGGTACACCCGTCGGCTATTGTTTGCTTCCTCCCGGAACCGCAAGGGTTAACCGCTTCCAGTGCTAGACGGTACTGCAAGGAAGGGATCAGGAACAGACTCTGTATTCTGTGTAATAACACCGTAGCCCGCTGAGACGTAGCCAAATACGGTGCTGTAATTGCACTGAAAAGGACACTGAGTGATATAGCCAGTCCCTCGATCATTAGACGAGACTAATGTCAAGGTGAACAATAACACTTTATTGGGAAACACACAGCCTTTCGTGCACCACTTTAACAATGAAAGAACATAATCACATTAGTACAACAATACCCTGCCCAGACAGCCTGGCGCCATACTCGGGCCTCCGAGCCCAGCAATGTCCGTATAACCCCAAACCGCTGTTTTCGGGCTGATTCAGAGGGAGCGGCAGTGATCACGGGCTACCAATGGATAGCTCGGGGTCTCTAGAGTATTCTGTCCAAAACACCACATGATCCGCAGTTGGGACCCCGAGCGGTAGCAGTTTAAAGGTTCCCCGGGACAGACCTCCATACAGCCGGGCGTGGGCTCCATGACTGTGTCGGCTGAACCCCGTTCTCCTGGAAGTAATAGAAACTGGGGTTCCATGGGAGGCTTCCTATCTGAACCACCCCTTGCCTGTACCCCCGCCACCTGTGGGTTAACTCTACAAAAGAGTGCTCTGGTGTGGTCAGTGGTGTCCAGATTATTAGGGGTTAAAGTCAGCGGGCAAATGCTCGGGTCCTAGCCAAGAAACTTCTCCAGTGGATTATGGCCAGGACCTGGTCAGGCAAAAGGGTATGTGCAAACCTACTCCAGTGTTACCGATGTGGTTATGCTGGTGGGGTGAGGGGAGAACAGGAACCACATAACAGTAAACAAAATAAACGGATCTCTGCCACCCAGGGTTGTGACACTCGACTCTCTCCTCTGCAGTCTGTCCTAAATGCTGCTGCTAGGCTTATCTTCCTTGCATGTCGCTCCTCTGCTGCTTCCCCACTCTGTGAAACCCTCCACTGGCTCCCTATTACCTCTAGAATTAAATTTAAAATCCTAACATAAAAGGCCCTCCATAACACTGCTCCTCCATACATTTCTGCCCTCGAAAGCAAATGCTAAGGCTCTCCTCCTCACTTATCACCTCTTCCTTTCCCTCTACAAGATTTCACTCGGGCTGCGCCTTATCTCTGGAGTCTACTTCCACCGAACCTTCAGCATTCACCCTCCCTCTCAACGTCTCAAAACTCACTTCTTCAGACAAGCTGCGCCATATTAGTTCCCAAAACTTTCCTGTCACTCATTAAACCACCACACTACCTCTCACCGTTCTCTGTGCCTTATGTTTGTCACCCCAGTCCCTCAAGATTGTCGGTTTGCGAGCCGGGCTCTCTCCATCTAATGTATCGGTTTGTCTTGGTCTGTCAATTCTAGTTTTGTCATACACCTTGAATTTATGTATTGTACTAAGCTCTGCGTAGATTGTTGGCGCTATATAAGTAAAAGACGATAATAAATGGCTTATGTTGAACTAAAAATCTGTGGTGTTTAAGCCAAAGCTGGAGGACTGCCCTTTGGCCACATTGCCTATGGCTCATTATAAATTTCATAATGTTCAGAAAGTCCTGACTTTTATGTATAACGTTGAGTGAAATACTGACTTTTTCTGCTGACTTTTGGCTACTTGCCACACATACCAGTAAATTATCTTGGTGTTTGGCAAGATTTAGATACAGTGGCTGAGTTTGCCAGCGTGGTGACGTACCTTACAGATAACTGCTGAGTGACACTCGAGTCTGCGCCAGCAAAATATTCTATTATGTTTTACAAACCAGCTTGACGTCTTCTGATGCACTTTGGTAGATTGGTTCTCATTATTATACAACATAAAATACCACATTTGCTTACTATTGTTACAAACTGCACCGGCTGTTGCCGTATATCTGCACGTATGCCGCGTCATCCTCCATTCTCCCTCCTTTGTCCTGGTATTGATTTAAATACAGCATTCATACTAGATATCTGTGTTGTAGTACCCTATTACAGCATTGTAAAGTTTTAACCGAGATCAATATGTCAACTCGGCAAAATCACGTGACTTTTGTTTATTGGAGCAGGTCGGTCTGCCGCGTTGGTCGCTCACTTGCTGTACATGATGTAAATCTATAAGTTCACAGACTCTTCTGACCTGACACATGGATGATTCAATTTCCTGTTTTATTTGTAGTATGCTGAAAGAGGACCTAAAAATAAGCAGCAGCGAAGATAGTGACGGAGATCAGGTAAAGTCATTCGAGACCATAAAAAATTTTGTGTGATCTTCTGGCACAGGAAAATATGATGGGTGATCTTATTTATTTTTTTTTTGCTTCCTGAATGTTGAAAAGTGTTTTCTTTAGTTTTTTGGGTGGTGGTTCCAATGCACAAATGGCTTTTCAGCAAAGACGTTGGTGTTCTCGGAGCTGATTAGATCTACATAATACAAACTGCCTTTTCAGCCGTTTTGTGTTGCAGTGCAGTACTTCCCACATCTCGCTATTGCAGCCTTAGCATGAAATAAATGCACGATGTCAATCAATTGAGGTTCGCAATATTATTGCTAACCGGTGCATAAATATGTCCAATTATTACCTTGAAAGTACACATCTTCCCTAAGTTGTAGATTTGACCAACAGTTCCTTTACCTGGGTTATTTATTTAAAATGCATCGTGCAGGAGTGAATACATGAATGTAAAGGAAGTAGAATGTCAGTAGTTGCTGATGTCCCATTATCAGAGAATAACTTCTTCCAATTCTTCTTTCTGTAGGAATGTGACAAAACTGTACCTACGAATACACCAGGAAGGTGGGTTTGATCTCAAATTGTAAACAGCTACTTCTTAAACGTATTGTTTCTTAATCCGCTTTGCATCTGTAATGAAAAGCTGTTGATTTAATGCATATTCATCTTGAGCTAAATGGTAGTTCACAGTGGAAACGGCATATAAACGTAAACTTTAAAAGGCTTAATATCTGATTAAAACCAAAAAGCCTATCTAGTCGGCACTGTTATTCTACCTGCGGTGAACTATTAAGCATTTCTTGTAAAGATTTTCTGAAAATATAGTTATGCTTTTTTCCCTTGTCTCGATAACCTCACATTGCCTTTAAGGTTTGGCAGGTAATAGAAGTCCCTCCCTGCTCGTCATAATTATAGAGTAACCTCCGGGATGTGACAGAAAAGGAATATTGTGTTCAGTCACACCGGGCAGCCGTTTTAGTAACTCGCTGCTGTGGGTGGCTAGTAACATTAGAAACCCAGAATTTATGGCAGGAAAGAACCATTTGGCCCATCTAGTGTGCCATTTTTTCCGCGACCTTAAGTCAGTCCTTGGTCCTGTGTCAGAGGCCGGCTAGTTCTGTGCGAGTGCCATGCGTGTTTAAACTAGTAGCTGTGATCTCGCTCCGCTGTGGTATTCCGTTGGGTAAGACAAGTTACCGGTTGTCTCAAAGCAAGTCGCAGGTATGAAACTTGTCACTGCGAGACGGCGAATTATTTAATGGGACAAGTGGACTGGAGAAAAAAACAAAACTGGTGACCTGAAAGGATTCTCTATTAGATTAAGAAGATTAAGATTAGCCCTTAATCTGGCTGTTTATCGTTAAACTAACACGGTGTATCTGCTCAGGTTAAATTCTAATGCCATTTTATCTCTCTAGAGTATTTCAAAGTGTAATTTGGAAGAACGCTTGGGCATGTCTATGTTTTCAATTGTTTTAGTCGTGTTTTTTCCTACAGTATTAGCGCACAATGAAATCTATGTAGCTCTAACGCATTCTTACCATACTTTTTGGTTAAGTAAGGTTAATCTTAAAGCAATAAGAATTACCTTTTTTGTTTTAGTTCTAGAAGATCCAGTTAATGATATTCATCTGTACCATATCCTCCATGCTTTATTTTTAGTATTATTAATGTTTAAATGCCTCGGCTTTGATCTTCACTCCTGTCTTCTCCCCTCCTTGTTCTTTTAGTAATTCTGAGCCCTCACAGCATAACAGTGAAGGAGCTGAGAATTCCAGAGATGACTCAAGCAGCCATAGTGGATCAGAAAGCAGCTCTGGATCAGATTCTGAGAGTGAAAGCAGTTCTAGTGACAGTGAGGCCAACGAACCATCGCGTAGCGCTTCACCAGAGGTAACCTGTTGGCTTTAGTCACAACATGCACCTTTCTTACATTATCCCGGGTGATTGTAAATTCTAATTATAAAATATGAAGTATATAGTTTTCAATAGAAAATAAGGAAGCCCGATCTGGCATTCCCTTCCGGGAGACGGCGCTGCTGGCGCCAACCGGAAGGTCACCGGAGGACAGAACAATCTCCAATGATCAGTGATCAACAAAAAATACTCATTTAGAAAAAAAAAATCACTAAATAAAATACATTTGGGGAAAAAAATAAACAGTGAGCTAAGTGATGTCATTGCGACAGCACTGGCATACAGAACATGTTCGTGATGTCACTGAAGAGATCTCTATCCATATTGCTCTGTCTCTACATGTAAAAAGTATAACCCCTGCCCCCTTTCACTACTACCAAACCCTTTTGTGATAAGGTAAAAATTGAGATAGCTACAGGACTTGAGGTACCAAAAACCCCATGGACTGAAGGGGTTAAAGCTTTATACAGAAGACTCGGGCTCCCTTTATGTTCAGTTGGCCAGCAGTGCTATCTCTTTCCTGCTGTGGTTAGATAGTGTTAGTGTTGTGCCAGAGCCGTTTCTAATCATTTCAATTTTAAGTTCCTACTGTACTTGTCTAAAGACCTACGTAACTCCCAAAAAGTCCAGTTTAAGTAAATTAAGAAATGTTTAAGAAAACAGACCTTGCTCTTTAGTAGTATTTTTGTATATTATATAATCTTAACTTATTGGGGCCATCATCTCGCCTAGAATGATTCAGAACAATCAAGTTTAACAAATAATTTATTCCGTTATTGAAATTATTTTGAAGAAAAGGCAAATTTGTGTTTACTTTATAGACTGGTATTCTCTTGCTATGATCTAGTGATTGCATGATAAGATTACACAAAGCTCTATTTTTATACATATAAATAATGCTCTGAGAATGTATTACAGAACATATGTTGGATCGTTCTTCCTAACTTTAGTCCCAACATATTGGTCATTCCGTTAAGTCATTAATTCTGTAACTTTGTCTATTCATACCTTTTTGTATATCTGACCAATATGTGTTACCTTCTAATTTTGTTTTATTTATTTATTTAGCCCGAGCCTCCTCCGTCAAATAAGTGGCAGCTGGATAACTGGTTGAATAAAGTAAATCCACACAAAGTGTCTCCTGCGTCTTCGGTCGAAAGCAATATTGCATCATCCCAAGGATACAAAAAGGAGAGCCAGGAACAGGGATCAGGAGCTGGGTACTCGGAGGCAAGCGGGCCAAAGGAGTCTAATGCATCAATCCCTGTCAGAGACTCCAAGACGGCGCAGAAAGGCTCTGAGGGCAGCCGAGGTAGACAGAAGTCTCCTGCTCAAAGTGAGAACGCCACTCAGAGGAGGACCATTGGCAAAAAACAGCCCAAAAAGGCTGAAAAGGCAGCCGTAGAAGCACCCAGAGGTGGACTCAAAATAGAAAGTGTGACGACGGCAGAAATGACTACAAATCTGCCACCTAACAGACATAAGGCTGCTACCAAGGGCTCTCGAAAACCAAACATAAAGAAGGAACCCAAGTCCTCTCCTCGTCCTGCAACGGAGAGGAAAAAATGTAGGCCTCCAAGTAAACCGTCCCAGAAGTCCAGAGAGTTTGTTGACACAGATACCTCATCATCTGACTCTGATGAAAACGAGAGCCTTCCTCCTTCTTCCCAAACCCCCAAATATTCCGAGAGCAATAGGACTCCCCCCGCAAAGCCCTCCGTAGAGGAGGATGATAGCTTTTTTCGACAGCGATTGTTCTCTCCTATGGAAGAGAAGGAGCTTCTGTCTCCACTTAGCGAACCAGAGGACAGGTACCCTCTTATTGTAAAGATTGACTTGAGCCTGTTGGCCCGGATACCGGGAAGGCCTTACAAAGAAGCAGAACAGCCGAAGGCTGAAAAGAGTGCGCCAGAAAAGCACCCTAAAGAAATCATGAAGCAGACTGAAAAAAGTTCCAGCAAGGGAAAGAGGAAGCACAAGGTTGGTTGGGGAAAATACCTGAAAACACATTTTATTTGATCTTCCATGTAGGCCAGGGTTAGCCAAGCAGTTTAGTAAATCTGCTAACAGTAACTACAGTTAGGATCATTTCAGCCCTGTTCTAAAAATCCCTGTATAAGATGTAATAAGCTAGTAATGTGAAGTGTTGTATGGATTGGAGTGAAAGCGACCCATTATCAGAGTTTGCTAAGCTGTTCATTAATGTGTTTTCTTGTCACACAGGCAGAAAATGTTTGGCTTTTTCAAATGAACGTGTTTTAAGCGTTCTTACACAAAATGGTTATTTTCCTCATCACTGTTTGGCACGCTTTGTATATTGTGTACACCACGCCTTAAAATGCAAAGACTTCAAATTATTCAGTGTTCATTTTGTAGAACTTGTTTTAATGGAAAGTCCTGTTTAGTAACCGCATATACCAAGTTGTATGCTTTGAATTGCCGGCACTGTTGGTTATAATTGGGGCTTTGCTTTACAGAATGACGATGAGACAAGGGGCAGTGAAAGCAAGAAGCCAAAACTGGAAGAAAAGACTTCAAGCCACAAAGCGTCCAACAGAGAGTGAGTACTGGATGCTGTGTAGATTAGCCTTTTGAGCCTGTAACCTTAGTGCACCTAAATCACTTTGTTTTATCAGATTTTTTGCTTTTCCTGTCTGAATTCTGGATAAGAAGCCAGTCATTTTTAAATTTGAATCCCTCTACAGGTCTTCAAAACTGAACCCAGTGAAAGAGAAGGACCCGCTCCCATCACCCGCCCCTTCTGCACCGCAGAAAGATATCAAGACGGAGCACGCGCCTCGCAAAAGGACAGTCAGTCAGTCGTCCATAAAATCGGGCAGTAGCGGCAGCACCAAGGACAGTAGCACCAAAAATAATTCATCTTCCAAGCAAAGAAAGACAGAAGGAAAGTCCTCAAGCAGCTCAAAGGAATCAAAGGTGCAGTTACTAAGTCCTCCATCAATAATGATAAATATGTTTTTCAACAGAAGGACACGATCAGGATTAGATTAAATTCAGACAGCTGTCGATTTGTGAATTGGTCAATGTGAGCTTCACCAGTTTCTTCTATGGCTAGGATACATGTCCACAGTAACCTCTTGCAAGGCAGAGTTCCCATTTAAACTATGGCAGGCTGAATATAGCTACTAGTGTTTTTATTTTTGTTATTTGATACTGTGTTATTTGACACATTGCTTTGATGCTCTCATTTAATTAAAATGTGATCTCAAAGTCAAGTTCTCTTCGTAAGGGCTTATATTTCAGACACCTTAGCTTGATGTTTGTTCAGAGTGTTCTTTAAATTTTGTTAACATTTATTTGTCCTTTTTTCAGGAGAAACCCTCAAGTAATACAAATTCTGTTGCCTTCATACCACCGATTGATAACAAATGCCGGAGAGCCAAGCTGACTTTTGAAGACAGGTGAGACGTGGTTTATATGAAGGCTTGCAGTTTCTACATATTTCATGTTACTGATGTAGATCTCATGCCGTTAAGACTTGTTCTCCGGAAGTTTGAGAATAACGGGGAATGTAGGTGAACAGCTGGTAAGAATGTCCACGGTCTAACCATATGGATGGGTGATGTCCAATTAAGTGAATTTGTTTTCTTGTGGTTTTTTTTTTTTTGGATCCATGCAGAGGGGTAGAGATCAGATTGCAGTCTTTCAAGTTAAACTGTGAAGGTTTCAAAGGCTAATGTACTTTGTAACAGAATATCAACTGACCCCTTGCACAAATCCGTGACCATGTGAATTTGTCAGATTTGCGCAGTTTAGTTCTCTTTTTCATTAGCCACCTTACAATTTTTTTGCACATTTCTAACATACTTTTGTAGTAAATTGTCAATCAAGATTTCTGTGTGTGTTTTATTCCTTTGAATTTACCGTCTGATTTTCTTTTTCTTTTGCTGTCCTTCCAGAACCCATTCAGCTGATCATTACCTGCAAGAAGCAAAGAAACTGAAACATAACGCTGATGCTTTGGTAAGGAATTGTCTCCAGAACTGGTTTTCATGTTGGGTACCTTTTTGTGGTTTTTAGACTTGTGCAGATGTTGTGTGTTCACTTTTTTCTTTTTTTTGTTTTTCCTTCTCCTGAATAGTCTGACAGATTTGAAAAAGCCGTCTACTACCTTGATGCTGTGGTATCTTTCATAGAGTGTGGCAATGCTTTAGAAAAGAGCGTTCAAGAGTCCAAGTCTCCGTTCCCAATGTATTCTGAAACGGTGGAGTTAATAAAGTAGGTGCTTTAGGCCTTTCTATCCTTTTGACCAACCTTTAACGATGGGCTCTGTTTTATGTGTAGACGAGCAACTGTTAACATGAACGCCCTACTATGCTGGTAATGACTACGCTCATTAACCCATAGCTTTATGGATCTGCTAAAGAAATTAAAACAAACTAAACTAGCCTTTAATATACTGTACATTATAAAGAATTTTAAACTCACTATTAAGCCAGTGTATATGCATGTTTTGGATGTATATATAATAATTCTCATAAGTAAGGCAAGACATATTTTGGCGAATCCAAGTATTTGTTTCAGTCGTGCCTTTTCTTCCTTGCACCATGTCTGTACTAAATGCTCAATTTTATTTTAGGGTAGTTTTGTACTGATGGCTTTTAATAACTAAAATCTAGATGTCATTTGAACGTAAAAGTTGAAGGCTGTCATTGAGCCGTCTAAGTTGAGCTGCTAATTAAGAGTTTCAAAAAATGTCTCTGGCTTTAACAAGAGTTTTTATCTTTTGTAGGTATACTATGAAATTAAAGAGCTCTGCGGCTCCCGATGCGACATCAGCAGATAAAAGGCTCGGCGTGCTTTGGTATGTGTGGTCTGGCTCCTTCCTGTCATGGGTTTTATGGACTCTACGTATGTAGTGACTGTAGCCGATCACTTGTACTTGACAGTTTTGACTGTGAATTCTCGTGCTTCTCAATGCCAGCAACTGATTGTGTTTTCCTACTGATTCTGTATTCCTTGTTAAATGGTGGTAAACGAGAGACACACACGGCATCCCTTGGTGATACACAGTTGCTGAGATGCCAAATGAGTTTATCGTAAATGGGCAAATCTTATCTTAAACCTCACGTTTGTAAATATATGGTTTGTAAATATGTGCGCAGGATGCCTGGGGATTCTCTGTTAGGAGATAGGGTTTGCTGAGAGATAAGCATACAGGGAGTTGAAGCATATAAGCACTGTCCCTTTTATCAATAAGTTTAACTCAATAGATAAGCAGACAACCATTCAGGGCAGGACCCGGTATACAGTAGCTTCAGGGGTGTCTTCAGATCAACAAATTATCAGTCTGCTAATAGTTTTGTTTTTTTTGTCCCCTCAGCCTTCGTTGTCAGTCTTTGCTGTACCTGAGGTTGTTTAAATTGAAAAAAGAGAGCGCTTTAAAATACTCAAAGACGTTAACTGAACACCTAAAAGTAAGTACTTTGCTTGTACGGAAAGTTAGAAAATCGAAATCTACTAAATGTTTGTAGTTGCTGGCTTTATGGTCCCTGGCTGTATTAGAATCTGTTTGACTTAATGAGCATTACCGATCTGAGGTCCTGGTGATTCCCTGTACTTTCCCTATGAATATTACTGGGGGGGGCTATACTACTTTTTACTCTTTATGGACATGAATGTGTGCAAACATGCTATCCATTCAAAAATACGTAAAGGTCATCTATGCAGTTGAGCAAATACTAATAAAAATTATTTTTCTGTTCCTTCCAGAATTCATATAGCAATTCCCAAGCTCCATCACCTGGGATGGGAAGGTAACTAATATTGCATATTATGTGTATTCCTGTTTGTAGAACTTTATAAATGATTTAGGTAGTATTGTGAGCTGTGTGTCTAAAAAGCTACACCAGCTTAGAATGTGCTAAAACACAAATGAATAACGCCTTAGTGGCCCAAGAGAATAGTCCGTTTATTTCAACGTGAGGTCCCGAAAGCTTATGTAACTTTCTATCTTTTTCTGTGTTGGACTAATAAGCATTCAGCTAAAGACGACATCTGCCAAAGCAGATGAACATAGCTCCACAATTTAATATTTCCTAAATTCCTGTATTTTTTGGGAATGGGTGGAAACCATTTACATTGGGCAAGGGTTTTAAGCCTTAAATAAACTCAAGAATCTTTCTCAAGCGTGCCAAGAAGTTATATTTAAATCAGAAATATGCTTTCATACCATGCTGCCTTGAAATGACTTGACGCCTTATTGATGTCTTTCACCTTTGAACAGCAAATCTGTTAGTATGCCTTCCCCGGTGTCTCCGAAGCTGTCACCGGGCAATTCGAATAGCTATCCCTCCAGCGTGCCCAGTTCCACAGGGGGGACAACTTCAGTGACGATTCCACAGAGGATCCACCAGATGGCTGCCAGCTACGTCCAAGTCACCTCCAACTTTCTGTATGCCACTGAAATTTGGGACCAAGCTGAACAGCTCTGCAAAGAGCAAAGTGGTAGGGTTTCTTGACGTTTTAATTATCCTTTTAGAGTGAAACGGTTTCACCTGAATTATCAAAACTACCCATCGCTTGGGGATTTATGTTTCTCAGTTGTAATGTTTTTGAGATATTTAGTTTAAATCCTCATAATGGATCTCCTTGTACTTTTTTGATTCTTTACCCCAGTCTTTCAAAGCTGCCTGATCCAATTCCTCCCATAATGTTATATTGTTTCCCTACGGAACTGTAAAATGTTGGATTTGGTTGAAGCCACACATCTGCTAATTCTATTGCCATTCATATGATTAAATTAATTTTTGTGGATTTTGTTCTCCTCCTTTTTTTGTAGATTTTTTTACTGAACTGGATAAAGTTATGGGCCCCCTGATCTTTAACACAAGCACCATGACAGAACTGGTACGCTATACCCGTCAAGGCCTGCATTGGCTACGCCTGGATGCCAAGTTGAAACATTAAGGACCCGAACAACCGGAACAGGAATTCTCCTCGCTGCCTCTAATTTTCTCCAGAACACTGTGTTTTTGTTGAGAAGGAAGACTGCCCTAGCAGAATGGCTGTCACAAGGGACAAACTGTTTTTCCACATCTTTGTTGCAGCCATATTCATAAAAACTCCCTAATTATCTTTTTAAAGGACATGTTGAGTTTTTTTTCAATTTTTATTTAAAGGAAATATTTAAAAATATTTTTCAAAGTAGCATTATAAATGATCTCTCCCACCTCTCTTTTACAAGATGAATCGATGTTCCTGATATAAAGTTTTTAAACTATTTATTTTATTAAGCCTATTAAATCAGTCAAGGGAAAGTATTTTTCATCCCAAGCCAATGTAGGAGATGTCTACATTTAGTGCATTAACAAAAATGACTTTTTTTTGTACATTAAGGATTGGACTGTCTGATCCATTTAAATGGTAACTCCAAAAACAAAAAAGCTCAGTGCTTTCAGGGGTGACGTTTCTTTTTTTGATTTCTCCTACACTTTTTGCCTTCCAAGTACTTTATATGATGAACTTATGCATTTCATGTTTTTATGGTTTGTGGGCTTTGTTCTTTCGTACTGTCCGTTAGACCTGATGAAAGCTCCGTGCATTTTAACATGTAGTGATAGGGACTTATTAATACACAACATACAGAAGATAGAATTTCAGGTGTTCACAAATGTCTACAGTTTATCACTTCGAGCGAAAGAGAAGATAGAACAGGAAACCCAAAAGGTATACTTCTATGTATAAAATATCATAAGCAAGAAGAAATTGTAAAGATTATATATATATATATGGAAATGTATTATTGTAACTAGGTATGGTATTTTCAGAGCAGATTCAACCACATAATAAAACACTATTTAAAGCAGGGGGAATCCAAGATCAAGTTCAGCTTTTTGTTGAACTGCTGGTTACAGGATCCTTGGCAGCTGCTGAAGCCTGGCGGTCGCCAATACGATTTTAACAATCATAGGATTACAAGGCTTGCATGAAATGTAATGTTGACTTGGGCTAAACAGGGTATGGTTTCTTTTCCTCCCATTGATTTCAAGTAAAAACACTGGTCAGTTGATCATCCAGAAATGAGTGTTTTGTGTTGTGAAATATCTATGGCCTAGAAGGGTATATCCTGTGAAACGTGTGAGTGCCACTGAGTAACTCCTTGGGGATTCCACCTGCGTGTTGGTATACGTGTTTTGCACAACTGCCGTTTTTAATGGCGTGTCCTTTTGAAAATGTCTTCAGTGTTTTATCGATGAGCAGCACATTGGTATCCCTCCTTGCTCCATCTATAAAGGTGATCCGAGCAGGTTGCTGAATATGGCGCAGTCACCAGGGAAAGTAGTGGCGTCTTCCACGTTTAGCAGTTCACCTTGGAAATCTACTTTATAACGAAGACTCCACATGGTGTTACCCGCTTGTGTTTTTAGTCTTAAACGCACTATCCCTCTGTGTATTAACATCAGGAAATATTGTGTCGCCCTCCACCCTGTTTTTGTTTAGCAGAATATTCCTGCTTACATCCTATGTGATTATGTGGTAGCTTGCGTAAGCAGTACCACAATTTTCACCCTAAATCCTAATTCTGAGACTGGTTTAGTGTGTTTTTTGAGCGGTTAGCTGTTTTCCGTTATCTATGCCAAACAAAACTGCAGATACTTGACACCTTGTTCTGTTATTAGAGAATATTCCAAATCCTCGCACCAAAAATGACAGAAAATACAATGCATATTCTCTGTGTATCTTGTGATTTTCCAATTAAATCATGTTTGCCATTTACGTATATAGTATAGTTTTGCTTGTGTACAGGATGAGCCCTTAGTCTCATCTAAGCAAAGCAGTATTGCCACGGCCTAATTTTATTATAAAATCAAGTGGCTGTCTCGTATTTTGTAGCTAGGGGCGAATACTTCCAGGTCAAGTCGTTGAACATTTGAGCAGCATAGGAAGGGGTGAATGTGTTTTCCTGATGCATTGCTTTGCACTCTTCTGTCTCTCCCTATTTTGAGCTATGCAATCTATCATCTGAGCTTTGAATAATCCGATTAGCAAACTTGGTTAACGGCTGGTTTGGAAACATCGTATTAACCCGATTGTTGCTTTCAGTATCCTTGAAGGCTGTATAGGTTTCCCCCAACTGAAACGTGGTAGCTGTGGCACAATCGTTTAAGCAGTCCTACATGGTTGAATGGGACCACCTGGTGATGGGCGCGCTCCACTGTCTGCATTGTTGTACTATCGTTACTGGTTTCCTCATACATTGCGGTGGGTGTGCAAGTCTTTTTCTCAGCGTTATAATGCAGTACCTGTTGTATGGTTTAACGAAGTCTAAATCGCCCGTAATCCATTCATTACTGAAGGTGCATCTTGATGCTTGAAGGACATTGTCGATGGTTTCTTCTGCTCCATGCTATCACTACAGCAGTGTATGGTTTGCCTTATCCCACTATCTTGCATGTAACTGGACGATTCATTAGGACCTGGCTATGATATTCCTGGCTATCGCTGTATTAATTGTACTAATCTGATATTGACTGTAGCAGAATTTTTTTTTATTTTTGTACCCTTTACACACTTCTGCTATATCTGCCGTAAAGTTTGTTACCAGTCAAATCACAATCCACGATTTCTTAAACCGCACACAGGTTTCTTTTGGCTCAATACTATATTTCCCTTAAAGTAAACCTATGATGTGAGTGTTTTGTAGTGTTTATTCTGATGATATGGAGATTTATATTCCACACTTTAGTACCTACCTATTTATGGCAGATTGTAAAGATAAAATGTAAACATACTATCGTCAAATGTAATTGTCACACAATTACTCTACCTGTTATTTATTGGGGCTGCTCAATGTGTGTTGATCTGCACCCAAAGTAACAAAGTATTTAACAATTATATATTCTCTAAAAAGAAAAAATATTGCTACGATATATATATATATATATATATATTCATACGGTCTTGTACCCCCTTCTACTCATGAGGTAGTGCTGCTTTCAAAGCCGCTCCTCATCCTTCAGCGCTATGTTGAATGAGAGTATTCCATTTTACAGTGTTGGTTCTTTGCACATCTGTATAATCTGAACTGTATTGTGCCAAAAGGAATTGCTGCTTAACTAAACAGTGATGTGAAACGTCATGCTTCCCAGTCTTAGGGGCTGCGTATGCAAGGGGCACATGAGCGGGTTACAGAATGAGGTTGGCATAACAATGTAGCTAATGGAATGCCAGCCCTTCATTCCCTTACATATTATGTTCTCCCCCCCACTCAACTGCATAATCAGATTGGCAATTTCTCTTAAAACTGACCCCTCTGCTTTAACGGCTCCATAATGCATGACCCAGATCACTGAAGAAACCTACAGTTTAGCGTATGCCCCGCAGTGTTGTGATTTTTGGGTTTTAGAACAATAATGCAAGTGAAGGAATGATCATTTAATTTTAGACTAAAATTGCATTCATATTATATAAATACATACAGACAGGGCTGGGAAGTTGCCTTGTAAATCCACTCATCGGGTAAATTTACCTGACCGGTAAAGAGAGGTTAAATGTTTCTAGCTAAATAGAAGCCTGATGAGTCCTATCACATACAGAAATTCTGATCATTTAACTTGTTGGCCTTTTTTTATTTTTAATGTATAGAATTAAAGTTTTGTGCACCTACGTTTACCGATACGGCCTTCCCTGTATTGGGATAAGGCCATATAATAAAGCAAAGGCCCAGGGACGCCAACAATCATTATACATTGGAGAATAACAAGTCCTAATGCTGCATTTTCTGATGCAGTAAGGAGTTAAAAAAACACTTAATCTTAGAAATAACACACTGGTATTTCCATTGTGTGATGTATAGGATGATTGTCAAATTAAAATGCTATTTATTCATAGCCTTTAATTACTACCATTTTATATACACCAGAAGGTAAAATATAAAAACAACCCTGTCAATTTCATTAAATGTAAGGTCGTTTTTTTTTCTTTTTGTTTTTCTTTCCATCTGTTTAACCCTTTTTATGAGTCTGCTGACGTATCGGGCTCAGAAGGCTAAAATGTTAAAATTTGTTTAATTTAAGTGTTCCTTTTGAAATGTGTTAGACTTATATAGAGCAGCCCACCATACCCTTTATTTATTCATTTTGCGTCAATCGTGGGTTTTTTTTTTGTTTTTTTTTTAATCACTGCTATTTTCACAAATTAAAATTCAAGTGCAATGTTATCCTTGAATATTACGGCTTGACCGCTGTTATTTTGTATCTTGTCAAAAAGAAAAATATATTTATAAATAAGTGTGAACATGCACAGGAAGGGATTTTAAAACTATAGGCATAGGGATTTTTGTTGTTGTTGTATAACGCTATTGTGAAATGCTACCCGCAATAAATAATAACTTGTGCTCTTATTTTGAACGTGGTGGTTTTCAACTAAACGCGTTGTACCTCTTTAGAGAAAGGGCACTGTTTATTTATGCCGGTGCTTAAACCCTCTACCTGCCAGGGATCGATAGCCAGTTATATTGCAATTTATCGAATGATCCTCGTCATACAGCAGGGGTGTCCAACCTTCGGCCCTCCAGCTGCTGCAGGACTATATCTCCCATCCTCCTCACCCAGCGCCTTAGCTGAAAGAGCATTATGGGGGATGTAGTCCTGCCGCAGGTTGGACGCCCCTGTCATAGAGGTTTACTCTTTCCAGTAGGAGGCAAATCTAAAAGGTGCGGTTTGTGCAATGTTTCATTGGGCATAGTGTAGGGGTTTTGTTATGTCAGACTATTTAAAGGAATCTTAAAGCCGGTGTCCATACCTGGTATCTTTTAAACATTGGAAGTTCCTTCCTGATTGTGGAAGTCTGCTTTATATCACACGACTGTTTCTGTGGAGTCGCAGCCCTCATACATTCTAGGTGCTCTAGGTATTCCAGTATTTGCAAGCGGCGTTATAATAGCAGATCTCGGATTAGAGGCCGGTATTGTTTCAGCTGTTCACTGGGAAAGGTTGAAGGCCTTCCTTATGAGAGGACCGCTTGTGAAATCACAGCTCTCACTTTAAATCACACCGCTCTCGCGTTGTTGCTTTCTTTTCGGGAAAATATTGTCGGACATCGTATATTGGAAAGTGCTTTATGGGGCTTGGGGTTGCTGCAGGTGGCCACTGTAATTCAGATTGATCACAGGCTTCGGAATAACACTGCTGTGTTCATTAGCCAAATTATTCTACCGGTGTATTGATTAAATATGGTGTTTTTATCCCCGCAGTATTACAGGAGTGTAACCTGCCCTGTCCTTGGCCTCCGCCTGGTTATTGTGGAAGGCCGCACTGTTCGGCACACGTGGTGCTTCTGTATCTTCTCCCTCATTTTGTTATGCTTTAAATCAAAGCTTCATATGCAATGAGCACCATCTTTATAAGTGGGGAGAGGGGATTAATTACCTTTTGGGATAAAAAATAAGAATTTTTTTACCCAGCTGCTGACTCAAGCTCTTCTAAGACCAATTTGAATGGTGAGGGCAAAAAATGTATTCCTTAACTGGGTAATGTGTGGAGGCCATGTTTAATTCCTCGATTCCGCAACAAAATATAATGTTTACCTACTTTATCAAAACATGTATTACTTCATTGGAAAAGTATACTTCCAGTATAAGTGTACAAACAATAGTAAATAGCTTATTTGTGTAAATGTCTTCTAATAATCTGCCACCTACACTTGGAAACGGGCGCCTGACGCGTAATGTAAAAAAATATAAAATGTATTATATGTCCAGTTTATTGTGTCCCGTTGGCGTCGCTCGTGCTTGGCGTGAGCGAATGGACTCTCACCGTGCCACTGCCCTCTTTTGACTAAACAAATACAAGATGTATGGAATTTTGCACAAGGAAAGTGGATGTTAAATTGTAAATAGTGATTAAAACGCGTTGTTTTCTTTAGGTACAGCAATGTGTTGTGTAAAGATGGCTCGTTCTTGCAGTCGTAATGCCAGGGGCTGTTTCCAGCCTGGCCCTCGGACACATAATGGGTTTTTAACTTCTCGCAGGCGGCAACTCATAGAGCTTTCATCACTAGCACAGATATACTTGTGCTCGCTCCCTATAACTGGCACTTAAGACATGTCATTCTCTCCCGATTCATTATTATTATTTTTTTTAGGCCGAGAGGCATATGGGCTTCATATGTAGAGGGTACATCTGTTCATCCTATACAAAGCCGCTTATTGCTATATCGGTGAAAGCAAAATGGAGAGATTTTGTTATCCAGCCATGACGTATAACATATCCAATGATTTCTGTATGTCAGCGGTGATGCCGGCTCTCTGGTCGCCAGATGAGATGCAAATCGTTTCATTGTAGACTCCCCTATGAGTGATAAAGGGGTCAATGCTACGGTCATGCACATGACTTGCATCTGTTTCCCCAACAATACTTTATTCAAACTGAATGTCCTGTATCAATGTCCTAATCCAGTCAAATCAGAGCATGACCCGTGTCTGTATTTATTAAAAAAAAATATTTACTATACATTTTTATTTGCTAATTTTTACCACTGGAAACTACATTATTTAGAAAGGTACTCCAGATCAAAAAGCTTTTTATTATAAACCTGAATTTTTTTCTGTACTGTGCTTCAATCCAAAAGCTGTCATTTTTTTTAACCAAATCTTTAATTAAAACTGTGATTTTTATTTGTTGCAATACATTTTAAATTTCAAAATGTACTTTATAAGCTCAGATTGTCACTTTCTATGTAAATTTGAGCGTTTCACATCACAAAGCTGTCACTCTTGAGCAAGTATTACATACTTACTACAGTTTGTTCTCCCAAACCTGTATAATATATGTATTTTGTGGTTTTTGAAAACATAGGAAGTTTAGAGTGTCTGAAACATAAGTTTTAATGTGTATTTTTAAACCAATGTATGGCAATTCAAATACTTGGATGGAAGGGTATCTCATTTCAATTTGTAAAAAAAAAAATTTTAAAAAAATCAAAAACTCTTTTTAACTGTCATTAAGATGCTTTGTAAAATGCAAAATTGTAACTGGAGAAACTACATTTAATAAATATCCTAGATTTTCTGTATTACCCTTTATTCTGTCGTGTTTGCTTTTTTTGGGAGGGAAGGAATTTTTGAATTTTTTTTTTTTCCTCCTTCCAATGAGTTAATTTATCCTGTGTGGGACTCAAATCACTAATCAATTTGAGTATGTTAAATAATAATAATAATGTTTATGGATCTAGAAACAGGAAATGTGTTATGTAAATGTATTCAAAATTCCCTTTTCAGGACAAATAAAGCTATTCTATATAGATATATAGTTCTATATTAGGATGGTGAAAACAAAGATTTTCCCCATGTATGCAGAACAAAATAGAAGTAACATACAAAATTTTGTTAAAAGCCCCCACCCCTAATATCCAATAGATGTATCTGTACATACCTGTAAATTGTGCACATAGTATATAAAATTAAGATTAGATACCATAATTGTAAATAATAAAGAAACAGTCTAGGTAGGTAGAATCATGTCTAGAATTATGCAAACCATTCTCCACCTCTGGTACCCCTGCTTTTGAGGGCTACAACTCGCACAACCCTTTTTCTGTGGCATCCCATCCATCTGAGGGTGATGGGAGCTGCAGTCCGCAAGTGCGTTCTGCTCTTGCGCTGTGGCTCTGGTTAAACCCCTTCCGCGCCAGTGATTATCATTTTAAATAGCTGATATGTAGGGAAAGCGAGCAAATGCATATTCTTCTGAGCCCCCCTATGCATTTGCATGGGGGAGTATATTCAGAGGTGTGGCATTCAGCTATTCTATGCATTAAAACATATATGATGTCTGGAGTGTCTTTTTCTAATTTTGGAGAAAATATCTCAGAACAATTACACATTGGAAATACTAGCTTCACGAGCCCAAAGGCTATTTTTATGTTTTTATTTCTGTGTTTTTACTGTCCTGTACAGCATGCCTACGTGCTGCTCCCTGCGTGCTGCTCTCATCATTAAACCCGAGTTCTGCTGAGAAATCATAAACCAGCCGATGGACACTTAGTAACAGAACGAAATATTTTGAGCGTTATCTCTACCTAGCCATTCACAGACAAAGGTATGTCTTTTCTTTTTTCTCTCACAGTTCCAAATGTAAACTATTTGCTCGGTTCTGTTCCATTAGCAAGCCTCTCTTCAGATAACTAACAGAAGGACCCATATGTGAGTAGGCATAAGCCCTTCAGTGGTTAAAAGAGTGATTCTGAGAAAGTATAAGTCAGCAGGTGCAAGGACCAAATTCTAAAAGCCGAGCAAAAAAAACATAATGAATTAACTTAAGGACCAGAGCTAGTTCAATGTTTTTGCCAAGTCTTTCTTCAAATGTTATTTCCCTCTTGCTTTTAGTGAACCCTTAAAAATTATATATTTTTGAGCACATGAAAGCATTTGTTAGACATTTTTTTTAATGAATAACATTTTAAAAAAACTGGATTGCCTTGGTCATCTGACTGTATCCGTGGATGTGATAAGCTGTAGAAGCGATCACATGGCTGATGTCATGGGGCCTGTAGGGACATCTCTCCATGATTTACCAGGTTGCAGTGGCTATGTTCTGCCAGACCTAGATGGCTTCAGAAAGCAGTAGCATAAGGTCTTCTCTGAATATCTGCTTCAATATCACACTAAGATGATTAATTTTATCTTAAAGCTTTCACCCCACTTCCTGGAAGCTAATATCTTGCTTCCAAAGGAGGGGAAGGAACCAATAGTATTATCAAGTTGATCTCAAGATATTTTGAGAAGTCATTGACGCCCACATTCAGTCAGTTCTTCCCCAACGGATCAAGCCAGATCGAACCGGGTTTGCACCTAGGTAGGAGTCTAGAGATAACACTATTACAGCCCTGAATCTTACCTGGCAAATGCTTCTGATTGCTATTGTCTACGCATGCTGAAAAAGTTTATAACAAGGTGATCGGTGTCACCCTGTCTCACATAGGACATGAAATGTCAAACTAAATGAGATAGGGATGTCCCTTCTCACCACTTCTGTTCATGCTTATGTTCCTGGAAGCAATGAGACACAACCCTAATATCAGTGGTGTTCAATGTTCTTAGGTGGACCACAAGGTTCTAGCTTACACCGGAAACGTCCACTTTGTCATTTCACGACCCTACTTATCCTTGCTGAATATACTTCAGGAACTAGAGTCATTTGGAGGCCCCTCCAACTACAAAATCAGCTGGGACAAATGTGAGATCCTTAATCTCTCTGTTCCCCATCCATCAGCAGTTGCATTATGTTCACCTTTTTCAAGTGGTGTTTGGGGAACCTAAAATACTTTACCAGAGACCCTGAACGCTTGTTCCCAGAGAATTTTTCTCTCAAGCAGCAACCTTTCACCAACACATGCAATTCTAGGCAAAACCTCATGTCCCTTGTTATGGATGCACCCTATTATGGGTGGTGGATAACCCGCCTCCCCTCGTTGGGGGCATAATGCTCCTCTATCTCACCCATCAGTGTACCTCAAAGCCTTTTTTCATATCTACCTTCTCAATGACGCAAGATGATATGTGATCGGGACTGGATTTGCACAGTGGAGGAGTTGAGTGAACTTTAGAAAAGTTACTTAAACAGGCCACAGAACGATTCAATGTCTATTTGACCATCTGGTTTAATTGGCTACAATCCACTGCCTTCCAGGAGATTACGTACATCATCTTTTCTTCCGCTCTTTTATCCTTACTTTTCCTCTCATTCTGCTTTACTTCCCACTCTTATATATCGCCGTCATTCCTTTCTCTCCCAAACCAGCTGGCCTTGCCATTTAGCAGTCCTCCCCTTTTTTGGCCCACATTTAACAAACTCTCACTGAGTAATGTTAGGCTAGACTGTTATTGTTATTATATACAGATACTGGGGTCTGTACTGTACGTCCAACCTCATTTCCATCATGATGGATTGGACTTACCCTTAAAAATTTTATTGATTTTTGCTTTTTATTGAACCTTTTCATACAAGCAAAACAGCAGATGGTTTCTTTGGACACGGCCATCGTATCTCCGCCCTGTTCATATCCCAACATCACACATCCCCTCCTATATCACCCACAAAAGGACACAATATAGAGAAAATAATAATTTTATTGCCATAGCCCTATGTAACGTTTCTGCCAGATAAGCTATAGAAAAGTGCAGTCTACTGTTAAGCTGCCGTGCATTAAAAACTGCCGAGCTCTAGCACAAGTATAGTAAGAAATTCGGTGTAACAGTATACCCTGCTATAATGTTAAAAGATTTCTATAAGAATATCATCTGCACAGAACACAGTTTGATATTTTATGTGCAACAACATGACAGAAACTTTTATACCAATCGTTCAGTGTGGATGCGAAACAGATGCAATGAATGTCCTGCATATGGAAATCTAAATGCCTTCGGTTACAGCCATTTAGCGGTGAACCATCAAGAAAATTATATGGATCCAGTGCGAGGAGTGAATGCGCAAGCGACTGAACGGTCATGGTTGGATACCAAAATATGCACTTTGAAGAAAATGAGAGGCGGCCCCAATGAGCTGGATGAGCTGGAAAGGATGCAGGGGATTTGTTTTTGGCATTTCAGGACATACATCGTGTCTATTGTTCAAAGGATTGAAAAACTAAAATGCATGTGGATCTGCTTACCAGACTTCTTGTCTACACTGTTGCTTTATAGTTAATTTCACTTTTTTTCTTAGTTTTATATTGTTCCAATTTTAGCACTCTGTCAGACTAGCAGCGCAGCAGGTGTAACTCTTAATCCCCACTAAGTCAAGACCTGTGCTAAGAGATCTGACCTAAAACAGATCTGATGATGAATGCTGACATTACCCGGCCAGACTGAATGCTCTCCCAAGGTAAATCATTAATGCTCATTGGGTAAACTTCTACAGGAGCTCACAGCTAACACATGGCAATGTGGACTAAACCCAAACACATAAGATCTCTTACTGTTCCTTTTAGTTTCCATAAAGGACATATAATATGTATGTGTGGCCCTTGGCTTTGTGCTGGTGTACCTTTTGCGCTTGGAACAAACAGGACTGATTGATTGGCACCAAATCCCCCTCCCACCGTGTGTTTTGCGCTGAGATGCAATTGTTAGCCTCTTATGCGTTTCCCATCGTTCAGGTCTCAGTGCAGAGATATTTTGTTGGGTTCTCAGCATCAATACAGGTGGATTTATGCTCCGATTTAACATAGGTTGTTTCCTGTCCTCTAGCATCAGAACATCATTGTTGAACTTTTAAGGTCATCAAAAAAGATTGCTAAGTCACATCATTTATTTGGATCATACTATTATAGGAACTGTTTGCATTTCTCCATCAGATACGCAATGACCAGCCGTGTTGTAAGAGAATCCTTGAGGATGCATCCATTAAAAAAACATAAATTAATTGCATCATCAGTAATACCATTAAAACTTCTGTCTGGAAGATGGATGAATTTATACTGGCAAGACAAAGTCATATGTATAGCTAGCGAACACAGGGAGGACAATAAGCATTTTTAGAATAGCCGCAACACCGACCTATAGGCCCGGGTAAATCTTTTATGTGAGTTCTGATGGTAATGGCTTCAAGTCCTCAGAATAACGGTGCAAATAGCCTTGTACCACTGTGGCATAAACAGATATAGGGTTCAGCATTCCTGTGCTGAGTAACAGTCAAGAACCTTTTTTCCTGGATGGCTTTGCTGGGCCAGGTAGAAGATATCTGGAAGGATTGCTGAGTAATTAGGAGAGTCAGAATGAGTACCTGAAAGTCTGCTGATGTGTCATGGACTTGGTTGACCTACCAAATAGGTTTCTTTTAATTGGAAGTGGGAAGTCAAAAACTTCTTAGGCACTCTTCGAGCCAAGAATGATCAGCTCAACAGCGTGAGTTGAGCCACCAGGCTCCTGACTCGCTCTTGGTAAAAACGCTTGCAAACCCCATCAGGAAACATTTTACATATTAATGTACATATCAAATATATAAAGTTCATGACAATGTTCTACAAGCGCTTGCAAAGTAATAAATAGCTTTATGTAGGACACATGCCCACGGTGCAATTGTATTCCTTTATCAGTAGTGTATTTAAAAAAATACTAGAAAACAAATAGAAATACTTAATCTGCAAATGTCTTCAGACAGCAGCGATTGTTTCTGCAGAAAAAAAAAAAACAGAAAAAGATTACCATTCTATAAGCATATTCCCATTATATTGTTTACAATTTAAATACACTAAGAATGCATTGTTTTTTTACAACAATAAAAAAATATATATTAGGAGACCTTAAAATGTACACTAAACAGCTACTATTACTACTAAAAAAGCTTAGGTGATGGCATCACTCCCCACAAATCCCACTTCTGCCTCTCTCTTCCAAAATCTCTACCTCTTTAAACAAGCCATCCATAAATCCAACATCCCCATCTGACTACTGTCCTGTCCTGTTTTTCCCCTGGCCTCCAAACTACTGGAACAATTAACTTACAATTGCATATCCCACATTCTTTCCTCTAACTCTCTTTACAATCTGGTTTCAGTCCACAACATTCTATTGAGATAGCCTTCACCAAAATTACTAACAACCTCCTCACTGCTAGAACACAAGGTTACTTCTCCTTACTTCTCCTTTTGAACCGCTCTGCAGTTTTTGGCGACACCATTCTCCTGCACACTGTTCTTATAGTATCCATGACATGGATCAGTTCTGGCTCAAATCCTACCTTTCTATCTTCTTTGGCACCTCTCCCCAAATGCTCTCAGTTCACGTCATTTAAGGCTTAGTTCTGGGGCCTTTACTTCTTCCCTGCACTCTGTTTCTTGGAAAACTAATCTTCTTTTTAGAACTTCGGTACTATCACTATGCTGAGAACATGCTAATTTACCTTTCCTTCTTTGACCTCTTGCTTCTCTTCTAGCTTGCCTCAATAACTGTCTACCTGAAATTGCATCACTTAGGTGGCATCTCACACATGTTCCCTGTCTGAAGTTAAATAGATGCTGTCCCCCATACTCATAAACATTCTTCCTTACACATATACAAATATATTTCTTCACACAAAGACTTATCATTAACTGTTCAGTATCTAATTTATTTACTTTCCTATACAGTGTGTCTCCAACAACAAAAATCTAATTTGAAATAATTTAATAATAATTACATGCACAGACGAGTAAGACACTCAGAAGGATCTCTGCATGAGGCACCTATAGGACGCAAAGACAATGATCTCCAAAATGGTGTCATCCTCGGCAACCTCGCAGCTCTCTGTTGTGCCAGGCCATTTAAAGAGGCAGCTTCCACCTAAAGGGAAAATACATTTGTATGATGTTATACACATACATCATATGGAAACATTTTTCTATAAAGCCGATTGTGGTTCACAGATATATGTACTTACATACCCTTTGCTTTTGTAATAGTTAAATTCCTTCTAATCTTCACTTACTACCCCTTAGTATTTAGCAGAAGTACTCAAAGAGCCACAGAGTCAGCCTCTACCCCATTACATCAGTCGAGGAAGAGGGTGTGCCTGGTGGCTCTGGCCTTTTGCATAAGTGCTCTGGGAGGCATGGCATGGTATGGAGCGGATAGCGGGGAGAAGTGGGCAAAGAAAGAAGACAGAAAAACAAGAAGAAGCAAGAGAAGAAGCAGAGGGCGTAGAAGGTAGGACGATATTGACAGAGAGCATGAGTGAATGAATGAGAGTATGGGAGAGAGTGAGAAAGTGTAAGAGAGAGAGGAAGCAACAGTGGTTTTGATTTTTCCCCAATAGTGTTGTCTTATATATTCAAAGATTTGGCAATAAAGTAATCCATCAGTAACATAATAACAGGGGCGTACCTAGAGTATTTGGGACCTGGGGCGTATCCTGTATGTGCCCCCCCCAAACACTTTAAAACTGCATAGCTTCTATCGTTATATACTAGCGCAGACATTGAAGGTGCTACAGCATTACTGTTATCATTATATACTGAGGCCCACATTGACGGAGGTACAGCATAACACCTAACATTATCTACTAAGCCAAACATTGATGCGGTGTAGGCCTACCACTTCATTGTCTGGCTTAGGGATGCACCGAAACGAAAATTCTCGACTGAAACCGAAAATCCAGCATTTACCTGTCCGAAACCAAATATGACCCCCCACCATAAAAAAATCTCACACTTTTATTTAAAGTAAGTAACACAGCAAAATAGGACAAAAAAAATCAATAACAATATTAATATAATATATATATATATATATATATATATATATGATTGTTAACAGCAATCACACTCCTATCATGCCCAGGCATACCCAGATTCCAGCATGTACTAGCTGACTTGGCATGATAGGAGTGTGATTGCTGTTAGCAATCATACATATATATATATATATATATATATATATATTGTTATTATTATTGTTCACATGTGAACTCAGCACTGGAGGCATAGAATCAGACATACAAATCCTGTATTTGCAGGTATACAATAATATTGTATGGAAACATAGCACTCCTCAATATCTACACCCCTCTCCCACCCTCACTATCTACCCTCTCCCCCTTTGTAGTTAATGGTCTTGGACTTACCATCCAGAAGTCCTGCGGTGGGAGCACGACGCCTCTGTCTTCCTGCTCTGCCATTGCGCTGCTTCACTACTGAGCGCCGAAATATGACGTCATATTTCGGCACTCAGCATGACATGACGGCACCGCGACGGAGTTAGAGGCCTCACGAAGGAGACTGAGGGGCGCCGAGCGGTTGCTAGAGGATCCGGGACATGTGGTCACCCTAGCCCATGACACCCCCTGACAAGCGGCACGCAGGGGGGACCGCCCCCGCCCCCCCGCTAGGTACGCTACTGCATAGTAATTCGTTGAAAAAAAGAGTTCATCAAGTGAACCCTTCTCCCTATCCAAAAAAAAAAGGGGGTCCTTCTTTACTCCAACAGGCAATCAGATTTCTCCTTGGATCAATAAGCTCTTAATAGTCATGTTTATTCTATCCTTTATAGCCCTGTATGTTCTGCTTTTCTAAAAAAACAGACCCTTTTAAAGGCATCCATTGTATTTGCTAGCACCACCGCTCTTGGCAGTGAATTACACACATTTATTTCCCTTATTGTACACAATCCCTTACTTTGTTGTGTACGAAATCTTAGCTCTTCCAGTCTCTGAGGATGACCGCTTTTTCTTATGCCCTCTAAGACACCATTTTTCTAGCATACATAAATGCAGCTTTTTTAGTCTCTCTTTATTACTAAGATCTTCCAATTCTCTTATTAATTTTGTTGCCCTCCTTTTGCACCTTTTCTAGTTCCATAATGTCATTTTTAAGGATTGTTGCCCATAATTGCACTGCATAGTCAAGGTGAAGTCTTACCATTGACTCTTAAAGAGGCAAGAAGATATCCTCCTCTATCCATACCCAGTTTAAAAATGTCAATTTCTTATTGGCCTTTGCTGCTGCTGACTGGCATTGCACACTAAGTCTTTTCCTTAGTAGTTTTTCCCAGGGAGATACCATTTAAAGTATACATTGCTTTGTTGTTATTTTTAACATAATGCATTACTTTACATTTGTCTGTGTTAAACTTCATTTGCCACTTGCCTGCCCAGTCCCATAGTCTAAATCCTCCTGCAGAGAAGCAACATCAAGGTTAGACTGTATTATCCTAGCTAATTTTGTGTCAACAGCAGACACTGAGACTTAACAAACAAATTAAAAAGAAGAGGACCAAGGAAAGACCCCTGAGGCACCTTGCTTAATACTTTGGTCCAGTTTGAGAAATTTCCAATTTACAACTCTTTGTATTCTATTGTTTAGCCCCTTTTCAATTCAAACACATACAGTACATTTGCCCCTAAGCCAGTAGCCCACTGCAACCGAGTCATGTTATTTTCCATAAATCAGACGGAAAGTATTACTTTATTTAGAGCTTGCAATTAGATAAATCAGTAAAAAATAGTTTTAACAGCACTAATGTGTGAATGATTTTTTTTTATTAATAATAACAATGTTTAAACCCTCTTTATAAAGGTATTTTTTTTTTGGCAAAGCAGTGAATGGGGCAACCAATAGCTCCATTCTTTTGATTACCACGATGATTGCCTCATATTTAAAACACGGCCCCAGAACAGTTTTTTTTTTTAAATAACATTATGTGCTGTTTAAAGTTTTTTATGAAAGCAATTAAGCTGAGCTAGATATATAAAATTCCCGCCAATTTTCCAGTAAAACAGCTGCTGAAACCATTTTTGATGGTGAGGAATGAGCCACAAATAATGACCTTTTAGCCATGTGGTATGGCCCATACCCAAATCTTATATCTCATTGTAACATTGTAACGTACATTCGTGATAACTCATTTCCAGTCTTCGCCCTGGCTCCTTAGACATCACATAACAGATTATACTACACTATATCATTCTCTACACTGTATCATGCCCTCATCTCGAAGTGTGATCGATCATGTAACGACAATGTGTTTCCTTTGTCTAAGCTTACCTGGTATATTAATAATGTGCATAGCACAAAGATGGCTGCCTGTTTCCCGAGTTGTGAGGACATGTTGCTGTCTAATTCAGTTCCAAGAGGTCTGGTCCAGTTTATAAAAGGAAGTGTTCCCTCTTCCCTGCAACTTTATACACAGAGTCGATTTCATCATTTGCATCCTGAGAGGGACAAAGTTCAGCAGTTACATTTAATAAGTTAATACCTACCAACGCAGTGTCGCAAAAGGTGTATTAAAATTGCCAACATTACTCAATATCCCACTTGGAATTTGCTGCTGTAATGGTTCTCTAACCCTTGTTCTACTGCATTCTGCAGGCTTCAGGAGACTTTAGATTCCATGTAGAAAACATCAAGCAATAGGCAAGATATCACATGCTATTAAAATGCAAGGCAAGTGTCCAAATGTCAATGTATTTAATTATAGTTCATTCATTTGGCTTTTGGAAAACAATTGGAAGGAAGTCATGGAAGCCTCAAGATACATGCCCAGGTCCTCTTGGTGGAGAGCCACACATGGACACTTGAATGAGCATCAGCTTTGCTAGGGTTGGCATAGCAGTTGAGGTGCCTATTTGCCTGCCTTGGCCACTGCTCCCCGTGTCCAGCCTGGTGACTAAGCCAAACTAATGGCCAAGTGATGATTGTGTCGAGTGAGGGCTTTCTTTTTCCCTTTTTTTTCTGGAAATCTGTTTTCGACATGACTGAATACTGCAAATTATTCCAGGCTGCTGGTCCACAGCCTACCACTGCATTAAAAATCACAAAAAAAGGATCACAAAAAGGAACCACTCGTGGCGAAAGGCTGCCTGAACATGTATTGTAAAAGTGACCTGTCAGTTTCAATGATGTAATTTACAAATTGTATCTGTATTGTAACCAGGGCCAGACTAGTGATGACACAGAGGTCCTGGCACTTTAAGGCCAGCAGCCGCCTGATGACATAAGTGCAGCTGAACGCTGGATATGTGCTGACAAGCATTATCTCTATTGATTTTATTGATGCTCTTTTTTTAATTGATCAATTGAAATTAGTCACAGGTTTGAATTGCAAAACATGCATTTTCAACAAATGTTGGGAATTAAGGCATTAAATGTCCCAGACAGGTTGGTACACACTGAACGTGGGTATTTTTCCAAAGTGTGAATATTACTCGTGGGGATGGTGGGAATTATAGTCAAAACTGCCAACTACCAATTATGTTATAAATGAAGATAGGTATGTTATTTCTCTTTCTTCAAATGATCTTTGGAGCCCACACACCCACCAATAAATATGTGATTTTATTGCTGAACAACCAAAATTGTACAGCTTTTTAGCAACCCTAATACTTTGTGTGGCACACGTCATTAGTGCTGTCACTCGAAAGGAATGTGACAAAGTCTGTATTTAGTTTGTAAAGAAATGTCCAATTCGGAAATAGGAAGATTTAAAGCTAATCAGCCTTTAGAGCATAAAATAACAATCTATAAAGTCATCCACTCTTCTATCATTGTTCTGGAACCCGGTATACAAATGAATGATTTTCAATTAAAAAAGCTCATTTTTATACCAGGCTAAACAATGATGGGGACATCAATTTAAAACACCTTGTTTTCTCGAGCAGTTTTTTTCTAATCTGTTTTAAAGCTGCACTAAAAAGTTATTTTTTGTGCATATAATTATTTGTGGTTTTATTTTATCTTATTGGTTATTTTCTTTTCTGCTTGTGTCATCCAGTTTTTTAAATAGCTTTTCCACAGAGGCCAGTAGGGTTTGATAGGAGTTGTAGTTTACTGTTGGCATGTGAAAGGCCGTTTATCTCTCCTTCAGTGTTTCTGGCTGTATGTGAAGCCAAGGTATTTACATAGTGGGCCGACTGAGAAATATTAAAGGCCAGACGGTGGGGAGACAGAATCACATGGGTCCAAATCCAACACGATGATCCTTCAAGTGTTCTGGCAAGGGACAGCATCTTTAACTGCTGAGTGCGTCCGTTGGAAATCTTTGGATTTGCTCTTCTTTTGTTGTACCGCTGAGTATCACAGCTGATTACGGTACTTAAGGTTGAGGGAAGCAGTGTTTGGCTGAATCCACTACCTCTTCTGGTTCTGCTTCATTATTAGTGATCTGGGGCCTTATGAGCATCCCTCCTCCTTATAACCACCCTTTTTGCCCTACGTCTCTATCCTGCCCCCTCAAGCCTCCTTGTCGTCACTTCCATAACCCCCTCCTTGTCTCATTTTCCTGGCAACCTTGTCATGCAGCCTTTGGATAACTCTCCATGGCTGCCTTTTATTCAATACAAAAACTTAACTTTGCTGTTTTGGTCCCCATGGAACTGAACGTTTTTGATAACTTTTACTAGATCACTGTAGGCAGAGTAAGATATAGAGGTACAAAACCCTGCCGAACATTTATATAGATAACTGCCCCTGACTTTCTGTTGAGTGTTCATGTGTTGCACAGCAGCCCTGATGCTCATAGCTAGGTGCAGACCACAAACTGTGGAAAGCCTTTCCAGAAGAGTAGAGGCTGTTATAGGAAGGACAACCCCATATTAATGCTCATGGTTTTAGAAAAGGATGTCCAACAAGCTTATACCATCATAAGTGTGATGGTCAGGTGTCCACATACTTCTGGTTTTATCGTTATAATTTAATAAAAATATTTAAGTAAACGACTGCAAAACTATATCTTGGCCATTCCTTACGCACACAGACTAGTATTTAATGCTTTAAATAGTAATAGAAGAGCAGATAAAAGTAGGCAGACATAATTGCTGTTTCACAAAAAATAAAATGAAAGGTTGAGATGACCTTTGTACCTGTGTAATATGACTCTGCAATAAAGTTGCATATTTGTTTATTTGGGGACATTCTGTCATTGTGTTTTTAGATATTTGAGGAGTTGTGGTGGAATCCAGAATTATCTGTAATACTGCACCTCCTTGTAGATAAAGTCCACTGTGAGGACAGGGAGTTGTGGTGGTTGCTCCCACTAGTGTGGACCTTTTAACAATTTACGTCCTGAAAATTGGCAGTGTGAAATGTATAGATTTTCTTCAGGGATACTGTTGGCTGCAGATCACTATATGAGACTATTTCAGATGTGCTGAGAAACAGAAATTGTTCAAGCACTGCACATTAATCTGAAGTGGGTTGGACGCTGTCAATGCAAATTGCACTCAGTCCTTTTAGATCCCATACAGAGAGATACACTCACAAGGGCACAAAGCAACATGGAATTATGAAAACCCTTGTGATGCTTAAAACATGGAGATTAGAGAGACAAAAGTATATCTCACGAGGGTTGCATGCGCATTGCAAAGTTCAGACCACACCTCGATTGAAATGCTGTAGCGGGACCTTAAGAGAGCTGTGCATAAACAAATGCCCACAAACCTCAATGAATGGAAGCAACATTATAAGGAAGCGTGGGACAAAATTCCTCAACGATATGAGAGACTGATAAAGTCATGAAGAAAATGATTACTTCCAAGTTATTGCTGTGAAAGGTGGTTCTACAAGCTATTGAATCACAAGGTGTACTTTTTTCACACACGGCTTCTCCATTTCGGCTTTATTTTTGTTGAATAAATCATGACACCGTGTAATATGTCATGTGTTTTTGCTGATATGTAATTCAAAGAGGGTGTACTTTCTATTTCACACTCCAGCACTATACTTCATTTTAAAGGTGTTAAAATCAGAGTAGTGGGATGGGCATCTTTAAGCCAGCCACGCATAAACCACAATCTATATATATTTGCTTGCTTGTCCCTGGTCGACTTACTTGTGTTGACAACTGCTCCTATTATCCACCATCACCACCACTGCTAAAAAGCTATTTGGGTGATAGTTTAACACACTGTGATTACATAAGTTTGTAAAGTCATATTTTTTATACGTAAGGTTTTTTTTTTTTTTGAAAAACCTATAAAAAAACTTTATTAAAGTATAGTGCCCCTGTATAAAAATAAACAACGTTAAGCTCAATTTGAAACATACTTTTATTTAATAAGTGTCACATATGGCTAGAAAGCCAAATAAATATTTCTTCTTGCAAGTCAAAGAACTGCAAAAAGAAAACACCCAGGGTTGTAGATTTTCTCTCAGAAACAGCTTTACTTGTCATTCTCATACAAGGATGGGTCCTTCTTCTTGTTGTCTGCATACATTTGGTTCCCTGTTGTGTAGGTCACGTATGCAAGCACAAACGCTGAAAGGGAGAAGAAAATTGCGTATATTATAGATGTGATTAAACAAACCTTTACCACCGCAGGAAAATAAAACAAAATGAACTGTGGGGGACAGGGACTGGGGTCATGGAACTGCTGTGAAAGAACATTTCCAACTGCTTTAAGTAATTACAATATCCTTTATTTAAACCACTGCACTCATGAACTACTAGCTATTGCATATACTACCAGCAGCCTGACATTTGAGGCAAATGCGCTCCAATACTAAAGGACAGCACTGAATGCTAATTAAACAACAATGTATTCCTGTCTTCCTCTTATGTGGCTTGGTTTCTATGAAATTAGAAGGCAAACAACGTTTGTAAGAAACCAGATAATGTTATAATATAATTTGTTTTAATCAGATTTTAGGACTACTGAGGCGAATAGCATGGGCGTGGAGGACAGAGGCAAACGCGTGTCCTGTAAATGACTGGGCACTATTTAATTTTGACCCGAACCAACCATTACTTTGATGAAATTTATGTTTGCATAGAATGGTCACTGAAATAACACTGTGGATCCAATAGAAGACTTGAAACAAGAACAGTCACAATCAGTGAGCCAGGGGACACAGTTACAGTTTAACTCCTGGCAAGGATCGATTCATAAGCTTCCCAGCTGTTCTCAGCAATCCAAATGTTCCGGCTACTACTGATAATCATAAAGGTAAGTCAGATGTTTGCACTTTTCTATTAATTCATATGGTCACTTTTCAATCAGCAGCAGTTTACCATCAGGTGCTCTATTCCTCAATACGACTCAAATATTTCTGCAATCTTTTATTATTTATTTTTTACATTTGTTCGCTACACCACCTCTGTAACACAATCACACAGCACTGTATACAAATGAACCCCCTCAATGCAGAGCATGTGCTTACAACGCAGCAATACAGAAATTCTGTTTCTTCTACTTACAATATACATTTATATACATTAAAAGATGTATACCCCAAAATTTAGCACGTGACACACAAAATGATGGATCAACTTACGTGGTGCTACTTTCAAGACCTGTGATGAGAACCTCCGCCACACATTAGGGATGCCTTTGGAGAAAAAATGAGGAAAAGCCCTCTGCTCAAATGGCGACAGACTGTAGGTGATGATATGACGCACCTTGGCCAAGTCCCCGAAGTGCAGACCCATGGCTTGTTCTGTGAAAACAAGGTAAAGGATTATACAGAAGTAACAAATACGTCACGAAACCTAATACTTATATTAAATCTATAAACTCATGTTTATATAGAAGTACGTACATGCAACTTGAGTTCTATCCCACTCTGCCGCCCCAGATATGCTTTATACTCCCCTATATGACACTCCCTGATATGCCACCATGCCCCCCTATATGCCACTCTGTCCCTCCAGATATGCCTTATTGCCCCTATTTGCCAATATTATTATTATTTATTGTTTTATAGCAGAAGTCCACCTGGTGTCAAGTGGGGACAGCCGGTGGACTTCTGTGCGCAACCTCTGCTGCTACCCATCACTTATGCTGGGACTGCTATGACAGAGCACCGGAAGGTCACGCCACGCCGGTGCTCTTCCACAGAACCCCTGGCATAAGTGTCGGGTAGCAGCATAGGTTGCCTATGAGCATCGTGCAGACGTTCACCGGCTGCCAGATAGGAGGATCCAGGACTCCTGCAGCGCTGCTGGGGATCTGGATCTTAGTATTGTAGTCAGACCTCTATTTGAGGTGCGATTATAAGACGACCTTGAATATAAGACGAGGGGTATTTTTCTGGAAAAAACCTTGTCTTATAATTGAGCAAATACGGTATATACTGTACTGTGGAAAGGAAACAAAGCTTTTTTTCTCTCGTACTGAGTGGTTATCATGTTCCTCGCAAACTAAAATAGGTCAATCATCATTAAATATTGAATCATTGCTATCCTGGCAATATAGCTTGTAAACCTGGCCCAACATTTCCTGTCCTTGACTGCTTGTTCTGCATCGTTCCAGACCACGTACAACCTGTGAGCTCCATAAATATTTTGCAACGTCTGCATACATGTCACTGGCACCGTTTCTCTATAACAAGACATTATCAAGGGCCGGCAACGAACGAACGAAGAGTGAGAATAAGAATGAAATGCAGCAAATTTTAGGGAAAGCATCACAAGAAAACCATAATGTGGCAAAGTGTAGCTTTATAAGTTTTTCCTTTCCACCGCCGTACTCCAAATGATCTCTAAAGGGTGTGATAGGATGGCTGGATGTTTGTCTATCCCACAAACCATGTCGTGGCAATTTCTTCATATCTTTTACTGCATTTACCATCAGATGGTTGTTCTCACTTTTACTGCTTATTCAATGACCATAAACTTTGGATCTACAAGCTGTCAGTCCTAAAACGTGGACTCAGTTCACAACAACGTGAATAAACCATGAGAAAACTAGTAGAAAAACATTTTTGGTGAATATATCTGGGGTCTAAGGTAGAGAGATACTACAACGAGTTTCCCCTGTGAGCACAAGTAAGCTTTAAATTCAATCGTTAAAATGGCTTACTCCAGATTTCCCTTAGGCTTTAAAAAGGACTGAGTTTCTCCTGATGTTTGCTTAATGGGTCAATACAAAATGTGTTATGGCCAAGCCCATGTCTATCTTCCACAGTAATATGTCAGCCCTGTCATAATCCTTCTACACTACTGACAGATTTGTCACTTTGCCACATTAGGCAACCAATATCAGGAGCAACTCATACACACACATATATATATATATATATATATATATATATATATATATATATTCCTTAGCACACTTCAGACTCAAGCAAGTAAAGAAACGAAACTCAGAGAAGTCCTTACACTTCATAAAGATGTTTTCCTTGAGAGGACAAAGGCCATGATCACCACCCAGCATTACATTTTCATATGAAGGTAATCAGTAGTAAATATAAAAACTCTCTAAAAACAAATCTTACTTAAAAATGGGTAAATGTACACTTAGTACCCTATACAATAACTAACCATTGCTTGAACAATCACCGCTCCCAAAACCTGAAGGTCTGAGTCAGCTTTGCAGAAATGAACAGTAATTACCAATCCACCATTCCAAGAAAGCCAGGCCTCAGCAAAGGGTACTTACAATTATTTCAATTGCACCTGGGTCAATACTAGAACTACGCCTCACCCGATTACCAGGACAAATCATGCATATACTACGAACTAGAGAACGTAAGGGTTACCAGCCGTGGCACTAAACTCCCCTGGGCGTCTTTATACTTAGAGACACTAATGTCACAGCTACTCTCAATTTAAACACACAAAAATATCCACAAATCCAACACACTCACCTTGTACCCTACACCACGGACTCTCAATGCCAGAACAGGTCACTGTAATGCTTCCGCCACCAACTTCCGCTTCCGGGGGTAGAGGACTGGAGCCTGAAGCATGCAAGGACGCAAATGCCGAGCGCCATCTAGCGGCAACTTGTGGGTAATGGCGTTTCCGGATAACACGTACTGTGTGTTCTGACATGTTTGTACACGGAAGGGATTGCTATCCGTTTATTTTACAATGCATAAAAGCGAAACTAAGTGGGCTAGTCCTTTTAAAACGTAATAGCCAGCATCTTCTAGATCCCATTGTACAGCACTACAGAATGTGATGGCGCAACAATGGCAACAATAAATAACAATAATAAAATGCCGCCTTCTGTGAGGCCCCAACCCTCAATCATTCCTTTCCTGTCCTTGTGTCGTTTTTTCCTGTGGGCTCCATGTTGTCATGGGGCCCAACAGAACGGACACAGGCAAATACTTGTGATTTAACAACGGTAAAAAATATTTTTGAAAATTAGTTTATGTAAATACACAACTCGCTTAAGAGGGACAGTCTCTCTTTGGGACCACTTTTCCCCCCTCCCTATATGTCCCTCTTGTCCAGGATTTGTGAATGTGTGACAAGATGAAAATAAAAAATCAGCCGCACCCCTTAAAAAAAGTGTCCATTCAAAATGTGGGGCGGGGGTGTCAGAAGATACATTATTATTTTTGTAAATAACAGTATAGACACATTACTGGGCGCTCCGGGTTGGCCGCAGCTTCTCCAGGTCACGACAGAGGTCAGTCTCCCCACCCCCTTCATTTCACTTTGAATTTTTCTGCATTTGGGGCTCATCAGAGGACCGCCAACCCGCATCCCAAAGAGGGATCCCGGGTGTTCCCAGGCATGCTCATCACCGTACTTGAGGCTCTTCTGCATACACTGATCCATACACTGGCACGGGCCACGTTTTTTTAGGACACATTACTGACCAGCAGAGGTGAAGTGCAGTTCTGCAGCACGTGAGATCCATCACCAAGTCATTTGTTCCCTCGCATATCCAACTTACTGCAGGGTAGCAGCTTACCTGTGCTGGTCAGCAGCATATGAAAACTTGGCCAGTGTGGTCACCCTAAATATCCAAATATTAGCTTTAAGAGACAACCAGAATGATTGGATACTTGGTGATGGCAGGCAACCAGTAACAGTAATGGTCCCTATGACATCCAAAACCTCAGGAACCAATATATTGTGGATTAGAGTCATTTGAATTGAAGTAAGGAGTTCAAATACGATAATGCAGCGAGAAAAGCACCAAGTGAGATAATATTGAAGTATCAAATCAGAGTAGAATACAAAAAGGGGTAGTTTTTACACGGTCATCCTAATTTATCACCCGTTCACCCCAAAATATGTGAACACATAGTCCCCATAAATAACTATAAATACGCTCATTCAGAAGCGGGTGGGACTGGAACACACATGTTGCAGGAGCGAGTGGGACTGGAACACACATGTTGCAGGAGCGAGTGGGACTAGAACACACACATTGCGGGGGAATGCACTGCAGGCAATTATAGGACCATATAAATGATAATCCAGGCATGCCCAAGATGGCTATCAATGCATCCATTTATTTTACCTCAGCACATTGATCGATAACGTCGATCAATCAGGAGTCACAACCATGTTTTCAAAGGAATCATCTCCACGTCTTCATGGCGATGTCAGCAAATAGACACATCGTATATATTCACAAAGACCAGAGACACATGCTTGTCTGCATTTCCTTTTTTAATCATGTGTTCAGTGACATTATTACAGCAGGGACATTTGATACATTACGTAACCCAAGAAAGAGTGTTGTATCCATTTAGAGTCAAAGTGATTTCCAGCTGGTCCCGTGACACGACTTGGCCATCCAAGCTCCGACAGAGGAAAATAAACGTAGGAAGCATTCACCTGTAGTCACACGAACTTGCGTCTAACATTTCTGTGCATATTACGTTAAAGAGACAAAGAATTTTCATTTAAATCGCAGCGCAAAAATAATTTAACAGAAAGTGCTCATTGTATAACCCCACTGTAAGTGCGTATGCTGTCGTCCTTCAAGCTATAAAAGTAGGAGCTGCAATACATCCTAGTGAATATTAGATAATTCTGGGAAAAAGCTGGGGGATAAACCTAATACAGAGATTAACCAATTATAGGACTACACTAGAGGGAGAAAGTTGGCAATGAACAGATGCATTAACGGTGCCTGGGTAATGCCAAAAAATGAAAGTACTTTACGTACTTGTAAGCCATTACCCAAGTCACAAATGCAAGCGTATCCAGTAACTGGTAGAATAGCAATAGTTTATAGCCCCCGTAAAGGTATTAATTCTGACTTCAGATTAAATCTCATGCTTATAGGTGGTGACTGGTACATACCGGTTAGAAAGCTTGCAAAACCGGGGCCCTGCTTGGCCATCAACCCCTTCAACTGGACCCCTGCACATTATGCATTACATGTTACATCTCCATTCTTGACCTCTAAGCAAGGGTTAAAACTATTTGTTTTTGTTGATGTCTGAAAGGAGGTTTTGTAAGAAAAAAACCCCGAAAAAAAAGTGTATTTTTATAGCTGGTCAGTATGCAAACCTCGGCCAACAATACCGAAACAAGATAGCGCCGTTAGTTCGCACATTAACATTTAGCTCCACATACATTAAGGCAATTAAAAAATGCCAACAGGACACTTGGACTCTTGAGTTTCAGAAAGCTGGCACTCAAACTTTCCATGTCCATAAGAAAGATTGTTTCGGGATGTATAAAGGAGGTTGTCCTAAAGCATTAGACAACTTTGCTCTCTGATGCCATCGCTGAAGGAGGGCAGTTGTCCGTCAGACAACCACATTACCCATCCTTTTTAAAAAACGCGTCTTAAAAATGCTAAGGGATTGTCAGTATTTTTAAGCAATCTTAAAACCCCCTTCTTGGCATCTAGAGACCCTTAGATATTAAAAAACGGCAAAACTGCAGCGTTAAAATATCCATTAACGTTAGATCGCAAGTGACTGGTTTCCTTTATGTTCTTCACAATTTATTTACGGTGGATTATCCCCTTTACTCTAACCAAATATACTGTATCCTATACCCAATACGCTATATAATAAGTTATATATAGTAAATATATATATAATAATTTAGAAAATCAGAAACACTGACAATTTTTTTTCCTTTATCTTTAGTTTTTACTTTTGTTGTAGCGGATTCATGTTTAATGCTACCTTACGTGCAATAATTTCCCACATTTCCAAGGTGTTTTTGGGGACCGATTACGGATGACTAGCGACAGGTGCATTTAGTGGCAATCATATCTTGATATTCTTTATAGGCAATGGAGTTATCAGGCTCAATAGTTAAAACACTCATTGGTCTGTACTCTGAGGGGACACAAGATGGACGAGGAATAGAGGAGTCCAGTTTTTCGTAGATTATGTTCTGTACCATGGTGTGAACCGGGGACCCATATCGGTGCCCTAGGACTCTAGGGCACTCACCCTTGCAGTAATCAGGGCTGTAATGATGTGGTGCTATTATCCACTTGTCCCATTTTAGCTGGCTGAAGCGCAGGCGGAACTGATGAAGCTCACACTCATGTTGGTGGTATGCAAACTCTTTAATAAACTCACTGAAGTTGTATGTAAAGGAGACAGCAGTTGGTTCCTCTTCTCCTGTTCTTTCATCTTGGCCTCTTCTATGGCGAGATGCTTGTCTCAACTGTAGATCGACCCCCAAATCTTCAAAGAAGTTTGAAGGACCTCTTCCACTTTCATACCAGGCAGGAGGTTCCACCATCTCACGTTTCTTTTCTCTGTGGTAGGCCTTGTGACTGGTGTCATTAAGGTAGAGGAGCAGGGATGGTGGAGACCTTGAAATTTTGAATGGACTCTCCACTGGAATCGAGTGGTGTTGATTGCTATGTAGGCAGGTTAGATTGAAGGCCAAATGTAGTTTTTGCTTGTTAGAAATAAATGGAAGGAGGAAAGAGGTCACATCGATTTCTAGCCACCTTTGCCTTTTTTGAAGTTGAAATTCAAAAAAATATGATGCAAGTGGACAAATTGGGCTTGTGGCATCACCATCCATTATCTCCAAGCTGGAATTGCAGGTTATGTTGGAAGATGAATACCGTTTGGAAATGGAGTAAAGCAAAACAGACTGGAGATATTGTTCTAAAGCAGAGACACGGCCAACGTTAAACGTTAAATCCATTGAGTGCAGGGCTCCTGAAAAGGAAAAGAAATGCATGTATTACAAAATGTTCATCTAGTACGTGTACAAATCAGTACCTGTGATACAAAGTCATTCTACTATCTAAGTGTACTATCTAAGTCTGCCTGTAATCTTAAAGATAGAGCAATAAAGGTTGTAAACGGAAGGAAATTACAGTGTCATATCCCAGCGGTCACGTACAAACCGCTACAGTGAGGCCAGGACTATCCCACGCAAGTCATAATTGTTGGGAGGTATGGTATTTTAAGTGCCCATTTTCTATAAAGCAGATTAGGTGTATATTTTGATCTTGTTAGGGCACTGTAGCAGGCATAGAAGACCATATGGCCTATGTAGTCTATCCGTTCCTCCTTATGTAAAGACTCAAACCTTGCTCTTGCGATATGCCTATGCTGTGTATGTTTAAATTCACTCACTGTATTAACCTGTACTAATTCTACTTGGAGGCTGTGCTACTTATCTACTATCTTCACAGTAAGGTGGCCTCTCACACTTCTACCTCCTACTTTTATCAAACTCAACACAATATACAATTTATTTGATCAAGATCTAAGATGTGCTTTAACTCCTTCACAACCGCCGACATGCCAGTTACACCCCCAAAAAAACAATTCTACAGCAATTCACATTTATGGTTAACATCAGATGACAAAGGCAACGCTTGTTAGATGCCAGTGCTTACAAGCTGCGGTTCTCTACCACTGCCCTCAACTGAGAGAGACCGAGCTGTAAGAAAACACTTTCCCCTGGTCCTAAACCCCAGGTGTAAAAAATAAATAAACTTGACCCCGAGGGGTTAATTTTTTTTATATTTTTCTTTCATTAGTGAGGAATCTGTAATGTATGATTAGGATTAAAAAAAAATAAGAAAATGTTAAATACATGAAAATTATGTTGGTATATAAGGTGGTTTCCATATCAGGGCAAATTAAATATATTTTTGGTGTTTTTTACTCCACTTACTACGCACTGTGTGTGTATATGTATGAAAACATACACATTTTTCAAAGAAAACATGAAAAAAAGTCCTGGTCCTGTAGTGTAAAATAGCCCTGGTCCTTAAGGGGTTACTTTAGAAACCAGAGGCATGGTGCTTTGTATAGTTGGTGAGTGAAGGAAGCGGGTGGATTTACCATTGTAAGGCCACAAAGGAACACCAGGTCCCCAATCATCTTCTGGTCCCACACCCTCCAAAGGGATACGCAGCTCTTTTCTCACCTCTAGATATAAGACGGGTAACTAGACCTATTAAGATTGTATACCGAAGGCTACATTGTTATTACTTTCTTGTATGATGTGATATCAAGTATGTAGCCATACCTCCCGATGTCTGCACATGTGTCCCTGACAACAGGGAACAAAGTCAGGACTGAAGGATTGCGGTCCTGAATCCTGCCAAAATCGGAACTGTCCCCCACAAAGCAGGACAGTTGGGAGGAATGCGTAGCTAAAGAAAAACTATGATCTGCAGAGTGTTGTGCTTTGCGTGATCAGCATGTTACGTGTACTTGGGAGCCTGTGATTAGCATGATCCAAGTTGTCTCCCTGTTTTGATTAAAGTACAATTAAAAGCTACTAGTATGAATTCTTAACTAGGCCACAAAAGGAGGCTGCATTGGGCCAGCAGTAATACATAATTCCAGTGCCTGCCCAGAAACACACATGCTTGTATCACAACCAGAATGATCACACTGGCCATTTTTCCAAGGCACACAACTCACATGTTAACCACCACATGTAAAGTGCTGCCCTGCAGTATGTGTGATGTATAAACGAGCATAATGGATCATTATACAGCTCAAACCGCGAGGTAGGACTTTGCATGGGTTAGTCAGGAATAAGCTAAAAGGACACATTCTGGGAAAAAGTGGCTAAGGCATACCTCTCAACCAAAATGGCAGATCATTAGCTAAAGCATACCCTTCATCGGTCACATTATCTGCCGAATACAATATGCTCGTGTTACCATAACACCTAACATTATACACAAGAGATTTGCGCACCGCAAATAGACCTAGATGAACGTCCTGCTCATACAGACCTTTTCCATCTGTCTGGTGTCTCGGCATACATTCTGCCCTTGGCGTGAACAGCCTGACTGTATTGTACTCATGGCTTTTGTGAACTTTGGGGACTCCCTCCTTGGTGGCAGACATCTTGTACAACCGCTTCATGTACTTGACAGCTACGGATTGCGGCCCTGGTGTTCCTTCCTCCCACCTCGAGCGTTCTGACAATTCCTTCAGCAACGGAGGGAGTAGATCATAAGGATCTGCGTTGTCCTCAAGGCCAGCCCTAGAGAAGTAAACTAGCCATGCGGCACAGTAAAAGCACCTTAAAAGTGCATCGGATACAGCCATTCCTTGGAGCAGAGCGTCAAGACAGCTATCCAATTCCCTCCATGACAATTCCTAGCTAGCTCTAGAAGGGCCAGACCTGCAACAGACTCTCTTAAATAAGCTTCAGGTGGCTTATCAGAGGAGAACTATTAACCCCTACAATCCCGCAAGGAACCTTGGGCCAAAGAGATTGATTAAGCCCATTGATTGAATTAAAACACACAAATTCACTGAAAAGTATACAATAATGAAATTAGAACAGCTTTACAAAGAGCAGGACCCCACCCTCAACCTCACTCAGATTAAGATGGAAGGGGTAATAGGGATGCACACAAAGCAACTTCCATTTAACCTTCTGCACTGACCGCCTCGCATGAAACATGTATGCATTTATTGTCTACGTGACTGCAGGCATAATCACTCGTACATACGAAGGGTGCAGCGGAGATAAAAGCAGAGAACAAATAGTTAGTCCTTCTGCCGTATCAGATACATTTAATGTTACAGGATTCGACTGAATCTCTATTTTATTGCATTCCGTGCTATTAGATAAAACATGCATGACTAATATTATAGCCTTAATAAGTAAGATTATTTTGAAATAGAATAAGACGTCCGTGTGAACCCGTCTCCAATCTAATTAAATATTAAGCAATCTATTTGCAAAACAAGGATTTGATTGTCCTGTGCCAAGCAGTCACCTGCTTATATTGAGTTCCTCTCAGAGAGGCTTCAAAATAAAAACTATGGGGCAAGAAAGGAGCCAGTGAGCTTGTGGAATGTGTCCTGGCAAAAGGTTCACCGAGGCACTGATCTGGCTCAGAGCGCTCTTATTGCAAGGTTAACCCATTTTGTTAGAATAATACCACGTACCAGGTGTTTGGAGATGTGGCTTGTGTTTTACCCAGAGACAGAGGCAGCCCCAGGACCGCAATGCCGCTTCGTCCTAAGACCAGACAACAGAACCAGTACCCTTGTTAATCATTTGGATAAAGTATTCCTGCGTATTCCGCTGTTCCAGTCAGAATAGGATCTTTCTTTTGCCCATTTCTGTAACCGTAGACATAGAATACACACAGATATAAGAATTATTATGTGTTACTACATTTTTTTTGTCCTTTTGTGAACTAATAAATATGAATCTCGCAGGTGCACACTAGATGGCGCTATTGTTGCGAATAGCGCTGTCACTAAGCATATTGATTTCTACTTTCAAGCAGTTCATGGAGGTGTGTGTCCTGACGACGATCCTGGAACACCTGTGTTAAAGCATACACTATTGCCTTGATGCACAGATGATCATCCCTGTATCCCATTTATTTGTAATGTCAAATAGATACACAATGTAATACATCACGTATAGCGCTCCCTTCTAGAAGCCATAGTTAGTCTTGGCAGCATGCTGTGTCTGCTTGGCTCCATAAACCGATATCTGGCCATGCTCCAGCTCAGTTTATGCTGAACTTTGTCCAGATTTCTCAATTACCAGCCAAGTGCTTTGTATGATTCCTACACCTACATTGACTTTTCCATCCCTTCCCATATATGACACAAATAACGCTTTCCTTTTTGGGATAATAACAATAAGAATGTATTTTTATAGTGCCAAAATTCATGCAGCATTTTATACATGACATACAGCTTACCAATACAGCACGACTTGATCACTGTCTTGATTTGAGACCAGATTCCCATTGTAGGCCACCATACACCACCAGAACAGAATGGTATGTATAAATTTCAATAAATACAGGTTTGTGCATTAAGATATATGTATGTTATTTGTAGATTGACTTTAATTACTGCTTTACCTTGCTGTAGAAGAGCACTTTTGGTGCAGTCTTCCAAAACACAAGTCAAAAGAAGCGCATAAAGGATCAAGTCAGTGTGTAAATGTTGCTGAAGTGCTTATTACTCCACAGCCTAGAATGGTTTTACGTGGAAGTATAAGTAAAACATACAAAAATGCTGTTAGCGTGCCTCTAAATGTGACACACGCAAATAGAGAACTCCTGGTAGGACATATTCCTTTCCAGAACCTTACTAAGATATGACTTATGTCTATACACTTATCAGAGTTTGCATATTATTACAGTAGGCTAGATCAGGCATATTTGTAGAGTGCATGTTGTGTTTTGAATGAAGTAAGATTGAGTTTGTGTTATAGCACCAAATATTTACCTACATAACTCATCCTACATTGTGATATTATATTTATGATAGGGGCCACTTTTATGCTCCGGGCGACCTAGAACTGTCTAACTCATCATTTGCTGCTGTTGTTAGGCTACAGCTATTGTAAACCAGTCTAAACCTCTGTATTACCAAGGAAGATGGGAGTTATAGTCCAACAACACCCAAATTGCTGTAATTGCTCTGGCTCTCCACAGGCCGTAGATTATTATTACCATCATATTAGCGCCATCATATTTCACAGAGTAGTAACAATTCTTCTTTAATATAATAAGATGATATACAGAAACAACACGTGAGGAGGGCCCTGTTCAAATGAGCTCACAATCTAGAAGTTAATTGTTGACGTTCATAGGCTGCTAGACTGGGTCCTATTAATGCAATGATGTGGGGTGTATTTACAAATGTCTCCCTTGCAACCGGCCCATTGAGCAGCGGAACACTGGGGGAGGGCAATCTAGGCTCAAGCCTAGTCGGCCTAGGCCAGGGGTAGGCAATCTTCGGCTCTGCTGATGTTGTGGACTACATCTCCCATAATGCTCTTACAGTCTTACATAATGCTGGCAAAGCATCAAGGGAAATGTAGTTCACAAGATCTGGAGAGCCGACGGTTGCCTACCCCTGGCCTAGGCCATGATACATCTCTGATTACATGTTAGCCTGTCTGGACTGCTAATGTGCCACTAAGGGATGATGCATTGTGACTGCATGAATGTGAGCCTCCAAAGCCTGCGCACTTATATTTAGCGTGGCACATGCACGTGGAGAAGATAAAAGGGATCTTTTCTATGGAACACCGCAATGGAGGGTGTTTACAGTGATAGCTGATTATGTTTTTCATAATTCAACAGCAGTGTTATCATTTTTGTTGTTTGCAGTTGGTGTTGTGCACTAGTGTTATCCTAGCAGCAGGATTTCACAACGTTCTTTTTGGCCACTCCTTGTTTGTTATTCTAACACTGGGAAAGTAAACACGTTTTTAATAAAATGTTGCTGGTTCAACTAAAAGAAGGGCACCGGCTTCTGGGATAAAAAAAAAAAAAGGTTCTCGGAAGGAGAACGGTCACTTGGGCAGCTCTACAACAATCAATGTAGTTTAAAGGTGCGGTTCCATGTATTCTGCTCAAGTTTTTGTTTTGTTACTAAATGCCTCGTAAGAAACATCATTCTTAGTCCTGTTGAATGCACAGAACCTTCCCAGAAATAACTAGTTAAAAAATAAAGTTTACCTCAATCATATTTCGTATTGGAAGTATAAAGAAAGTATTAAATGGCACATCTCTGCCATTATGTTATGTGTATTTGCTTAAAACCAGAGAGTAGAATTAATATTTGGTCTAAGTGGAACAGCACCTATAAAATAGGCATGTGGTATTACACCCATTCCCTGGATCTGTGCAGGGATTTCTTTCCAGAAATAAACAAAGGTAGCATTCAGCGTTACAATCCAATAAATACCTAAAACACTATGTATTCTCCCTTTTAAACTAAACATAATTACAAGCTTCCTTTCGATGGATTTTCGCTAATGATCTGCAGTCCCAATCCTACCAATTTCTGTATAAAAGGAAAGTCTTATCCCATTTGCCAGAAGCATTCCCAAGCTTCTAGTCCAAGAGTCTGGCCTCTAGATGATGTCACCAGAAAAAGCTGTCTGGAGTGTGGTTTTAAGTAATATAGCAATATCAGAGTGGGGACTGTTTTCATCCACCACAACGGGTAGTCACACTCAGCTTTCACTATATAATAATACAGATGGTGTAAAAGCCGAAATTATCCTTCGCAAGTTACCTAAAACTACTACAAACTAGTGTATTCATCAATGGCTAGTCCAGCCCCATCCCCATAGGATAGTGTTGTGTGAGACCCCACAGATCAAACACCCCCTGAATTTTTGGATTAACAATGAAAATAAATCATCTATGAATGTCTCTTATGAATGCCAATCATAATATTATCAACTGAACAAAAAAAGTGTTAACTATGACACTAATAAAACCGTCACCTCTTATTAACCTTATTCTTGAGTGGCTTTTTTTTACGTTTTTTAATCTACCATTCACTGTGTATGTTTCCTATGGCCCTTTATATCTAGTAACAATGTCCAGCATTTTCATATGCTAAGTCAAGGTCATTCACCATACATACTGTATGATAGACCCTTAAACAATGACATCATATAAAAAATCCTCACTCATACTGAAGACCTTTGCCAAGCAGCTGTCTCTCCACAAGGTTTTGAGGTTCACGTTGTTAAAGGGGGTGGTTGAATCATCTGTAGATGGTTAGTGACCCATCATTTTAATAATATGATATATATTCATGTAGATTCATAAAGTCATCCGATGGTTATTCATCAGTGTAATTATTATTATTATTTAATTTATATTTGTCAAAGGGTATGACAAAACTAGTATTGACAGATTAAGAGGAAGTTATATTAGATAAAGAGGGCCCTGCTCACAGTGTTACAATCTACAGAGATTAGGTGTCATAAAACGTGTCATAGATGAATGTGGGAGTTGCATCAGAGGCAGATACGTTCTAGCTGAATAGTTTGTATGCTTCTCTGAAAAAGTAAGGTTTAAGATTGTTTTTTGAATATTGAGAGGGGGGGGTGAAACCTGGAGGTTAGGTGAGTTCCAGTAAGTGTGAAAAAGAGAAATGGGATAAAGCGAGAGACTTAGCCCACTGGAAGAGTGTAAAGATCGAGTAGGGAAGTATTTTGTTATAAGGGAAGAAATATATGGTGGAGTCATCTCAGGGAGGGTTTTTTATGTTAGTATAAAGAATTTGAGTTTCATTTTGAGGTAATAGGGAGCCAGTGGAAAGCTGGAGCCAAACAAGAGCATTGTGAAGATAAGCTTTCCAGTATTTTGGGTAGATTGCAAAGGAGAGAGCCAAAACAGAAGAATACCAACTAGAAGGGTTTATTTCAAAGGAGGAGAAATGCTAGAACAAGAGGTCATTATCTAAAACTAGAGAGGCTTAGGTGTAACATAAGGAAGTTTTACTTTACTGAGTGGTGGTAAATAAGAGAAACAGGTTCCCAGCAGAAGTGGTTAGGCTAAAACAGTGCAGCAGTTTAAACATACTTTACATGAGATACGCACAACGTTTTCCGGAATCTAAAACAAGATTAAGGATTAATTAAGAAAAATAGACAGACTAGATAGGTCCAATGGTTCTTACACTATATGACTATATGTTGATGTCTGATCATCACACTTAAATGAGCTTGTTGGACATCCCATTCTAAAACCATGGGCATTAATATCCCCCTTGTGGCTATAATAGCCTTCACTCTTCTGGGTAGGCTTTCCACAATACTTTGAAATACGTCTGTGGGAATTTGTGTCAATTCAGCCAAAAGAGCTTTTTTTTTTAGGTCAGGCACTGATGATGGATGAGAGGGCTTCCTTCGCAATTCCATTATTCCATTTCATCCTAGAGATGTTCAATTGGATTAATCCAGGCCTCATGAGTTCCTCCACACCAGACTCATCAAGCTTTGTCTTTATTGACCTTGCTTTGTACACAGGGGCACAATCATGTCAGAACAGGAAAGGGCCTTCCCCAAACTGGTGCCACAAAGTTGGAAGCATACAATTGTCTAAAATGTCTCTGTTTGCTGTAGCATTAACATTATTATTTAAGGGAACTAAGGGGCCTAGTCTAAACTCTAGATCATTTCCCCTCTTCCACCAAACATTACAGTAGGCACTATGCATTCCACTTGGTAGTGTTCTAGTGGCATCCGCCAAACCCAGATTTATCCATGAGACTTCCAGATAGTGGAGCGTGATCTATCACTCCAGAGAATATGTTTACACTGCTCCAGAGGTGTGCTTTTCCTCACTGCATCCGATGTTTGGCATTGCTCATAGTGATATTTATCCATGTGAAGCTGTTGGGCCATGGGAACCCAGATTTTATGTTTCTGTGTTAAAGGATGTTGCAGTAGAGTTTTTGATTTATTGTTCTTAGTTGGATATGATAGATTGTGAATGGAGACCAACAATTCAGGTACTGGGGTGGAGATGGAAAGAATGAATATTATAAGTTTAGTTTTGTAGAGATTAAGTGTCAGGTAGTGTTGTTACATCCAAGAAGAAAAAGCAGACACACAGTGGTTAATATGGAACATGAGAGAAGGAGAGAGAGATTAGGACAAGGTCTATTTGCATATAGGTGATACTTGACAGTGACGCCGTCAGGGGATATGACTGGAACTGTTGTACAGGGTCTGAGAGCAGGAAGACCGAGTACCCATGCTTGGCCACAGGTAAGGGAGAGCCCCACAGGACCCTAGCACCTATTCCCCCATCCCCCCCGAACATCATGGTGTTGTTGGTTTTACTGTATGGCATTAGCATGAGTATGTGTATGTGTAGGGTGTTAGCATGAGTGTATGTGTGTAACTATTTGGTGATAGAGTGTGTGGGTGTCAGTGTATGATGTCATGTTGAGTTTGTGTGTCAGCATATTGTGTTGGAGTGTCAAAGGTGATCCTAGGGTTAGTGGCACCTGGGGAGGGGCAGATAAGGAGCAGGAGAAAGAATGTGCATGTATGGTAGAGTGAGTGGGTTTAAAATCAAGTTTGCATGTTAGTAAGGTGGAGCGATGGGTGAGGCAGTGGGATGGACATGGGGTGGGCTGATCGGAGGGCATAGGGGCCCAGATGTTTAGCATGTACTGGGCCCCAGGATTTCTGATGATGGCCCTAATAGCTGAAGCTAAATTAGCTGATCAGATTGTGAAGAGGTAAATGAGTAAAGAGGGAAAAGGAGTAAGTGAGGAAAGGGCAGAGGTGAGAAATGTTTTTTAGGTGCAAGAGGAAGGATCTGACGTGGGGATGCATGTAAGGGACAATGGATTAAAAAAATATGTTATAGTGATTCCTAAAGAAACCATGGAATCTACCCCCAAGACTGTTACTGTGGCAAAAACCCTTATTTGAGACATTCAGCACGTGAAAGAAAGTTTCAGTGTAACCAGTGGCTAATTTTCTTCTTCTGCAGGCCATGTTCCAAAACGCTGCTGCGGGCTGAGGTTCAAACACAATATTTACATAACAAAGAAAGGCGAACTTGAAGTGCCAGAAGATTGAAGGATTTAAGTTACATAAGAAACATCAAGCTTCTTCACGATAGAAAAATAAAACCATTCTCTCTAGTGATCCATTGTCAGATATGTGACTGTTTCTATTCATAATCACAATAGTCTGACCACTGCTGTTTACAAGGTCTAGTAAATAAACCCATAATGACTTACCAAACCCTTAAAAAAAAAAATAATAATTTGGACGGGAAAAAGGTAGCTGCCAAAAATGTAATCATCCTACCGCTTTGTTAATGGCATATTGTAATCCATCGAGTGCCAGATGCAACGCACTGCTCATGTCTCTTTTGGGACCAGCAAATAACCCATATTTTTTTTCACAGAACAAGCCTTGTTCATAGAGAGGAATTTAACAGGAACACTCCATTGTTTTCCCCAGTGATTGCTCCATATTTTCCAGTTTGCCCCTAAATACATTTTTTGTAAATATGGTGTAAGAAATTCCCTAATAATTTAGTCACAGTAGGTGGCGGTGAAATACAACCACACAACTGTTAGAGGGTCTTTCTGAAATACTACTATGTTAACTGAATGGTCAAATAGGTATATTTAAACATAGCCCACGTAGAGTAAAAGCTGGACCCTAACTGATATTGTAAAGGGGTCTATAAACTCATAGTCAGTAGGGTGAGGTCTCTTCCTCCTCCATGTTCTCAAGAACCTTAACCCTATTAAGGACTGAGGTATCTTTTTCTACCCTTGGTGGCTGAGGCTGTTTTACGGTGTTGGTGTTTTTCTTCTCTCTCATTTAGCGTACCCACATAAGTTGTATATTGTTTGTTTTTTGATCATATAATCTAATTTACCATAAATGGATGGAGGAAACAAGGGGGTAAGGCCACACTCCTGGTTGCATTGCTGTGAACCATTAACAGCATTGTCATCAAGAATTAATTTGACATGAAGGGTCGAGGCAGTTTATATATCCTGGTGTCCCCCACTCTGGTGGATATATACATGTAACAGAAGACTTCAGAGCCAGAGAAGTGTTAACGGTGTACATAATGAAGACAGTTAACGATGATTTATCTTTAAGAAGAATAAATAAAGGAGTTAATAAGTAAAGGTAACAACATAATAAGCATATTGTGAAAAGTACATTTTTGTAACAAAGAGTTTAAAACATCACAGCTGTGGCCTTTCACCATAATCTAACTAAAGATAAGAGGAGTTTAGCAAATAAATATCTCCAAATCTTTCATTTTCAGCATTCCTGTGGCCGGTGAAATAGAATAGACGTGCAGTTCTGCGTATAGCCTCGGAGTAGCCCAGTGCTGATTGCCAAACAAGTTCCTGTTCTTGTGGCGCATTCCAAAAACCGCATGATTTTATTTGCAAAACGAATGTGAAAACAGAAGAAAGGCAGAGGTAATGCTAATATTTATTCATAGGGTCATGTAAGAGTGACCAAATCACAGCAAGTCTCTTGTTTTTTTTTTTTAAACTGTGCTTGGACAAAATGGACATTCATACTATGGATCCATATTTGGGGATCTACCGGTATTTCCAGATGGAGAGACCCAAATATGATTGAATTTTGGATTCGTCAGCTTAGTGTAATATTTTCTTTTTAAGGCTTATCTCTTTAGGTACCAATGAAGTGAACCGTCAAAGAGGCAGACCAAAAAAGAAAACCCTTTTTTAAAAAAACAGATTATAATTACATTGAAATACTGTTGAAATAGCATTCACTTTAACATAAACATAGTTAACATAAACATAAAAAATAGTTTATTTGTATACCTGTATATGTTAAGTAGAGAGCTTTTATATTGTAAGCTTTCACAAAGATTTAATCCTACAAATGTCTTGTGCTTGAGTCAATATAAGTTATTGCTAATGTCAGATCTGATAACGTTCTGCGAATATACTGTACAAACCAGTTATACAGGAATCGTGTCATGATATTACTTTGTGTAATCGCTTGACGCTGATGAGGTCTATAATTTACTATTATATTATTAGGTTAAGATTCTTGTATCCAAATGGCTTTCAGACAACCAACAGATCGTCTTTCTTAAAAGGCACTTTTGAGATCTTAAACACCTTTAAAGCAGCTCAAGACTCCAGTAATGTTCAAATGGATAGATTAGTGGTGCCATTAATGCAGGCCGACCCTGATTTATGCTAAGAGAATAGACTCAAATTTCCATAAAATTAATTACATTTTTGCCACAAACGCAGTCAATAACAATGCATTTCTTTTTATACTGAGGAGTAAGGGCTTGGAGAATGGAATAACTGTCATGACAATAAGTCAACATAATGACAGGAAGGAGCATGCCTATGGCATTCGCATACAAATTTATATAGTAAGAAGTTATGCATTTTACCATATTGTCTGTAAAATGTGGTTATAAGATGTAACAAATGAACAAAAGTCCTGCACAGTTATGGGGACAGACCAGGGCCGGCCGTAGACTTAAAGCCGCCTGGGGCGAAGTTTAAAATGCCGCCCCCCCCGCCGAGGCGCGGGGGGGGCGGCATTTTAAACTTCGACGACGCCATTATTTACCCCCCACCCCCCGGTGCTTACCTTTAAAGAGTCCTGCGGCGAGTCTCCCTGCTCTGCCACGGTGCCGGCTTGTAATGCTGAGCGCCGGAAATTGACGCCACTTCCGGCGCCCAGCATTACAAGCCGGTACCGGCCCCTTCTGAAGTGCCGCCTGGGGCAATTGCCCCAGTCGGCTCCATTGTAGGGCCGGCCCTGGAACAGACATTAAGGAAACAATTATTACCGGCAATTAAAACCCTTGAGTATCCATAGGTGTTCAATCGTGCACACGCACATTCACATACTCTACTTCAGTATGTCACAGAACATGTTGGCATTCATTGTGCCGGCAGCACTCATGCATAAGTTTATCTTGGTCTCTTCGGACCACAGGACATGGTTCCAGTAATCCATGTCCTTAGTCTGCTTGTCTTCAGCAAACTGTTTGCGGGCTTTCTTGTGCATCATCTGTAGAAAAGGCTTCCTTCTGGGACAACCATGCAGACCAATTTGATGCAGTGTGCAGCGTTTGGTCTTAGCACTGACAGGCTGACCCTGAGACCTTGTAACACTAACGAGTCACATGACAAGGGGGAGGGGAAATGGCTAAATGGGCCCAAATTGGACATTTCCACTTAGGGGTGTACTTACTTTTGTTGCCAAGGATTAATGGCTGTGTGTTGAGTTATTTTGATGGGAAAACCAAATTTAGTTATACAGGCTGTATACTCACTACTTTACATTGTAGAAGAGTGTCATTTCTTCAATGTTGTCACATGAAAAGATGTAATAAAACATTTACAAAAATGTGAGGGGTGTACTCACTTTTGTGAGATACTGTACTTGTCACCCACACGGCTGTACACAAAATAAGCCTGGGTGGCTGCCCTATTTGCCCAGTGTTAAGGATGGCCCATCGCCTACACGGTGCACAGCAGCCTGGGACCTTTGGTACTTGGGGCCAAGTCGCAACTTTATAACTGGTGAGCTCTGTAGTTACGCCGGTGCAATTGGCAATCTGATCTGAAAAAAGTGTTTAACATAAAAATATCATTCTCCTACTACTTACATTTTTTCACAGCCCAGAATTCTTACCTTCCTTATTTCTAATCACTCCTGACTACTTCCTTACTATTAAATCTTTAAAAAGATTGTACTTGATAAGTACATCAGAGTGAATTATAGGTTTACAAAACTAAACAGTGTAGGATTACTACTGGTGGTGTTTTAAACTATGTAATCATGTGATTCATGACATTGATATATTAAGCTTGTAAAGAACCAGTTTACAGAATTTAAAACATGTTATATTTAGCAGAAGTTAATAACTTCCATCTTAATTCAGAGACATATTACATTTATTTAATTCATTTAAGATTCCAAGCAACATAATTATTTGTATTTATCTTACAAAAGTAGCTTGTACTTGAAATATATGTCAGATTAAGCGTACAAGCGTACAAGAATTTCATATCAAATGCACTTTAATACATATGATATCTGAGACGTCCATTTAAATTTCCGCGTGGCTCCCCCTTGCAAATGCATAGTCAGATTTAGTTTTACATGCCCCCCAACTGTCCCAATTTGGGCGTGACAGTCCAAATTTTCACACCTATCCTTAACTCTGTGCCGCTTTGTCAGGGCCGTAAGAAGGGTGAGGCGAGAGAGAGGCAATCACTCACTTACTCGCGGGCGCAGCTACAATGGGGCATTCAGCCGCCCGATCAGCAGCACAAACCCCCTCTAACCAGCCCAACATTAGGGAGCACGGGATCATGCTCTCTAATCACTACATGCCGACAGTTGATGGTGAGCGCTGGTATACGATGTTATACCCCCACACTCAAAAGCCAGCATATAGGGAGCACTGAAATGACAGACCTTGCACTCCCACAACAGGATGGAGGATGGAGGAGGAGAAAGGTTAGATGGGAAGGAAGGGGTGTAAGGGCAGCAGAGCCGGCCTTAGGTGTTCCGGCGCCCTGTGCGAACTACTCCTCTGGCGCCCCCCCTCACTACCCCCCTCTGCCCCTTCAAACTACCCCCCGTCTGCCCCTTCAAACTACCCCCCCTCTGCCCCTTCAAACTACCCCCCGTCTGCCCCTTCAAACTACCCCCCCCTCTGCCCCTTCAAACTACCCCCCCCTCTGCCCCTTCAAACTACCCCCCCCTCTGCCCCTTCAAACTATCCCCCCTCTGCCCCTTCAAACTATCCCCCCCTCTGCCCCTTCAAACTATCCCCCCCTCTGCCCCTTCAAACTACCCCCCTCTGCCCCTTCAAACTACCCCCCCCTCTGCCCCTTCAAACTACCCCCCCTATGCCCCTTCAAACTACCCCCCCCTCTGCCCCTTCAAACTACCCCCCCCTCTGCCCCTTCAAACTACCCCCCCCCTCTGCCCCTTCCAACTACCCCCCCCCTCTGCCCCTTCAAACTACCCCCCCTGCCCCTTCAAACTACCCCCCCTGCCCCTTCAAACTACCCCCCCTGCCCCTTCAAACTACCCCCCCTCTGCCCCTTCAAACTACCCCGCCGCCACGGGGGTCCTCCGCCGCCGCCGCCGCCGCGGGGTCCTCCTCCGCTGCCGCGGGGTCCTCCTCCTCCGCCGCCCCCTCTGCACCTAAATGAAAACGTTGTTTTTTTTGTTGTTGGTTTTTTTTAACTTTATTTAACATCCTCCATGTTAAATAAAGTTAAAAAAACCAACAACAAAAAAAACAACGTTTTCATTTAGGTGCAGAGGGGGCGGCGGAGGGGGAGGACCCCGCGGCGGCGGCAGCGGAGGAGGAACCCGCGGCGGCGGCGGCGGCGGAGGACCCCGTGGCGGCGGAGGACCCCGTGGCGGCGGCAGCGGCGGCGAGGGAGGACCCGGCGGCGGCGGCGGCGCCCCCTGGAGTGTGGCGCCCTGTGCGGTCGCACAGGTCGCACACCCCAAAGGCCGGCCCTGAAGGGCAGTGTATATACCGTATTTCCCCATGTATAAAACGCACCTTTTTTAGAAAAATTTGAGGTCTTATACAGTGGTGGTAGATTTTTTTTCTTTTTTTACCGGAAAGGGGACCTGCTGCTTACCTCTGTGTTGCTCAGCAGTGTCTCTTGACCCGTTGAGTTGACACAGGAACCCAGTGGAGTTACGTGAATGTACATCACATCACATGACTCAGCTCCGTTCCTGTTCGAGCCACGCAGAGGGAAACAGCGACCCCACGGAAGTCTGCGAGCAACACCAGAAGATCTGCAGTTCAGATAAGGGGGCGGGGGAGTAAATGAATGAATATATGTGTGTGTGATAGCATGGATCCGTGTGTAGGGGGCACAGGGTGGCTGCAAGTGATGTACATGTACTGGCTGCCTGAGCATGATAGGAGTGTGATTGCTAACCATTGCTAGCAGCTAACATCAATCACACTCTTATCATGCCCAGGCAGCCAGTACAATAACTTTATGTAATTTTTTTTTATTTTATTTTGGGCCCCAAAATTAAGGTGCATCTTATACATGGGAGAAATACGGTATGTGTGTGTTTGTCAGCTTGTGTGTGTATAGGTAGGTGTGTGTAGACCAGTGTAGGTATTTGTGTGTTTGTAAGCTGGTGTGTGTATGTGCATATGTATGTGTAAGGGCAGTGTATATGTATATGTGTGTTAATGGGCAGGTGTGTGTAAAGGCAGTGTGTATGGGCAGGTATGTGTGTAAGGTCAGTGTATGTGTATATGCATGTTTATAGGCAGGTGTGTGTAAAGGCAGTGTATGTGTATATGTGTGTTAATGGGCAGGTGTGTGTAAGAGAAGTGTATGTTTTTTGTGTTTGTAAGCTGGTGTGTATGTGTATGTAAAGGCAAGGGTATGTAAGGGCAGTGTATGTGTATATGTGTGTTAATGGGCAGGTGTGTGTAAGAGAAGTGTATGTTTTTTTGTGTTTGTAAGCTGGTGTGTATGTGTATGTAAAGGCAAGGGTATGTAAGGGCAGTGTATGTGTATATGTGTGTTTATGGGCAGGTGTGTGTGTGAAGGCAGTGTGTAAGGGTCCTGGGATGGAGGCTAACATTAACTTTTTTTTTATTATGAGGGAAAAAAAAATCTGCTGCTGTGGACTACTCTTCCAATGATGCTCAGCCAGCATCATAGTGGACACCTAGCTGGCTGAGCATCATGGGACTTGTAGTTCACAGCTAACATCTGCAGCTTTATATACTGTTAACTGCACTTCCCTTGCTGCTCAGTCAGAATCATGGAAGTTTGTTTGGCTGAGCCTCATGAGAATTCAATTCAATGTGTTGGTTATTTTTAATATACATAACTGTGCTAACAAAAATGAAGCGTGTTTTAAGTGGTGATAAAAAAGTGCGATATTGTAAAGTGCAATTTCTTGTTTTGGTGAGTTGCGCAAGAGCAATAAAAAAAAAAGAAATGTCCCTCTTTCACATTGGGAGGGAGGTATATTAAAATACTTACAAAATGCTTTAATATGCACTCTTTGTTGATGAGGCTGCATGGGACATCAGACATTTATTAAAGCACTCTGATCAAAATTTAAAAAAATGAAACACTTACTTGACACCATATTTGCAGCCATACTGCAAAATCTTCATTCTTCTGCCATGATCCAACATATCAAAGCGAAACGCGTAGTGCGTGTTGACGACATTGGGAGGAGGAGTAGCATTACGGAAGTGGATCAGAGGACTAAGACGGCGTCTCTTTGTGGTAGCGCTGCTACGAAGTTTGAAGCCTGGACTCTGTGACATCCGAAACGGAGGACAACAAGTTTGCCTTTCTTTTATACATTAAAATTATCGTTTTTACCTACTCCCCTCCGCTGCCTACCTTCTTTATCTACAAGTACCAGTGTGGGATAAAGAAGCTCCTAAGGAGACCATCACACTCTATGTATGGGCATATTTATGCCCTTTAAATTGTAAGGGTCCAATCTGCTTAATAGCGTTTTTTTAAAAACATACTTTGATATACTACACCATAATTTTTTTCTTTCTTTTTTCTCTTCCTTTTATATACGAACCTTTTGGATCCTGTGTGTGGGAACGCTCGCTGGAAGGGTATTTTTGTACATATTATTTTTGTGTTGCACATATAATTTACTCACTTATTATTTGGGTGCGCAGACACTTGTGTGGTTTTGATTATATCTTGCAAATGATTTGCTCATTCAGGCTGTGAGTCAGTGGCAGGAAAGTACTTCTATCGAAATCAATGGGAGCGTTTTCCTGTCACTGATTGACAGCTTAAGTAGCCAATCGGTGGCAGGAAAGTGCTCTAATTTAAATCAGTAGGAAGACTACATATGCCTACTGAAGTCTAGAAGTCTAAACAGACTGCTGCTCACAGCATTTAAATGATGGAGCTGATTAGAGGTGAGTACATTATGTGCAAGGAGATTCATTTGGTCAAATGCATCTTCTGCACGGTATTTAGCTGGGAAAAGTGAATACTCTTTATTTGCAAAACATCCCACATGAAAATTTAAAGGCACCATGCACACATTAAAGTGCAAATGATGGCTGGAATGTCCCTTTAAGATTAAACACATACCATGTCACATTCATGCACGCATATACATTCATGTATACCCATAACTAGAAACTTCATAGTGAATGATGATGACATAAAAGGGAATATCTTAAAATGAAGGAGGGCATGAGAAAAAGTTATCACTTTGATTTTGGAAAAAAATTGATGTGTCCATATCGGTGCCATAAAAAGGACCTCTGGTGCAAAGTCTTCCACAGGAAAGCACAGTTAGCTATGCAGGTTCTGCTAGTATATGTAATGTTATTATCGTAGGACACACACCATTGCTTGTTTTAATCTGTAAACGTTATTACATGTGTTTTATTTGTATATGCCACTTTAAAATCTATGATTTGTAGATCTGATTTAACTAAATAACAGTTATGACTCATATAACTTCATATGTTGATTCTTTATATGACTGTGAGAAACAAGCCAATAAACTTGTCTTAAATAAGTTTAATCATTTGGTACAGATTATTTTTAGTTAACAATTTCCTTTTAAGTGTTCACAGTAACGAGTGGAAATAAAATGACACAATACTTAGCTGTGGTTCATTGGCAGGTATGAATTATCAGATAATCTAAAAGCCACAAAGCACCGTGCTCAAGTTTCTGGACGGCAGTGAATGTGTCTCTGTAAAATAGTTTAGTACAAGCCACTGTTTTCTCCCATTCTACCATTAATCATTAATTATTCCAGACTTCCCTTTATCGCTTGTACCTGTTGATGTCTAAACCCAAGGCTTTCTTGGGAATCCTGTTAACCTATTAGGTGTTAAGTAAAATTAAATTTTTTATTATCAAATAATAATGTTTAATATTATTAATAATTATTTTATTATATTTATCTAAATACTGCTACCTATATGACAAGGCTGCACAATTAAAGCCCTTAAGGGTCGCCAACACGCCACAAGTTTTCGACGCCCCAGCATGAGCAGTGTTATCTCAATTAAACATTCATTAAACCACTTGTTTTCAGGCAGGGGTACAAATTCCTGGCTTGCTTGCAGCACTTGGGGACTGCATTTGTATAGCCCTGTCATAAGCTTTTAAGAGTTTATCGTAGTTCACACACCTTCCCCACAAAGCATGAATATTAAGCATTTATATTAGTTTGCTCCTTACACAAAATGTACTCCTGACTTTTAAAGTTTTTTATTAAGGTGGAGATGTCACCAAATGGAAACTGAGTAATCCATTAAAGTATGGCAGGGAGGAGGCATGAAGTCACACTTTGCGCCTCTTCAGTTGGAACATGCAAAGAATGTTCTGCCCCATTCTGCGCAGTCATATCCCTCTTCCCACCACTCTCACCCAGTTGCCTTGTTCCCCAGTACCAGAACCAGTCTATTTGTCTCAATCATAGATTAAAATAAAAAAATGTGTGATTTACTATATCCCTGCCTTTCCAACTTCTGAGGTAACATGTATGACAACTTACCTTATGTCTGGAAAAGGACCTTCTCTTAGGAGGTAAAGGAACACCGTAGGAAGGGACATGCTGTAGACTAAACAGCTGGCAACCTCACGTGTGATGAACAGTTATAGACTATAAGACGGGCAGCCTAAAACAACTAATGTGGTAGACATTTTTTTGACACCTAAGCTAAATGGGGGCATATTACAGGACTCAAGTTTTTGTCAAGGTGCAGCTCTGGCAGAGCAGAAGGTATAAGAGGTATCTCTGAATGGAGGTCCTATGGAAAATTAAAGTTAAAGGCCCAAATCAGTATTTTAACTTGCTCATATTGTTATACTACCATGAGTAAAGTTGCAGAATCTGTGTGAGAGATGTTTATTCTGTCTTGGCTGTTACATCCTCTAAGAGTAGGGATTTTTATATATGACAAGTATTAGTTTTGTTCCTGTTTTTCCAGATTCCTCTTTGATAGAAAGAGATGAAAACGTTTCTGAATTCATTGGCATAAGTAGAGTAAAATCACGGTAAAATGCACAGAGAGTGTAAACTGTAGCATACGTCATTCTATTGTTGAAGAATACATGAAAGGAGAGGTGAATATTGTTGAAGAATACATGAAAGGAGAGGTAAATTACTTCTTTCCAAACGTACCTCCCTTTAACTGTTTCACACTGGAGACAGTTAACTTCAGAAATCTACCACTTTTTAAAAGAATTAGAGTGTTGATGCCAACGTTATGTTTCAGTCTGTTGGAAATGAATGTGCTAATAATTGTACACATGGGTAACCAGCTTTATATTTATAATTTCTTCCCGTATTACCACCCAAGTTCCTACGGTCTCTTTCAACAAGTCGAGTTATCTACCTAGCAAAGCAAAATAAACGTAGTGGTTGGACAGATGGGTTTTCCACTTAAAAACACTATATGACCGAAAGTATGTGGACATCTGACCATCACACCTATATGGCCTTGTTGGAATCTCATTCCAAAACCATGGGCATTAAAAAGGGGTTGGTCTCCTATTTGCAGCAATATCAGCCTGCACTCTAAGGGGAAGGCTTTTCACAGGATTTGGAGTGTTTCTGTTTGAGTTTGTGCCCATTCTTACGAAAGAGCATTTGTGATGTCAGGCACTGATGTGGAACGAGAAGGCCTGGCTCACAATTTGCGTTCCAGTTCATTTCAAGGGTGTTCAGTGTGGTTAAAGTCAGGGCTCTCTACGGGCGTCTTGTGTTCCTCCACACCAAACTCGTCAAATCATGTCTTTATGGACCTTGTTTTGTGCACAGCGGCAGTCATGCTGGAACTTGGGCATTCCCCAAACTTATGCCACAAAGTTTAAAGTATAAAATTGTCAAAAATATCTTTGTATACTGTAGCATTAGCATTACCCTTCACTGGAACTAAAGGGCCTAGCTCTTTATTATACCTCCTCCACAAAACTTTACAGTAGGCACTATGCATTCCAGTAGGTAGCATTCTTCTGTTATCCGCCAAACCAAGATTCATCCATCAGACTTGAAGATAGAGAAGGGTAATTAATCACTCCAGAGAACATGTTTCCACTGCTCCAGAGTCCAGTGTGCTTTACACCCCTCCAGCCAACTCCTGGCCTTGTGCATAGTGATCTTCTGCTTGTGTGCAGCTGCCATGGAACCCCATTTCTTGAAACTCCTGATTAATTTGTTCTTGCTCCTAGATGCTTCCACTTTGCAATAAAAGCAGCTGACTGGGGCAGATCTAGCAGGACAGAAATGTCCCAAACTGACTTGTGTCTCATTTAAAGTCAAAGAGCTCTTCTTCTAATGTTGTATATGGAGATATGATTGTTTTTATACACCCACAATATACCTAAACACAATAATTAAGAGGGGTGTCCACATACCTATGGTCATATAGTGTATGACCATGTGCATGACTTCCTGTCACAACAAACACATCCAGTTTGAGGTTCCGTCTCCTCGTTTTATTATTATTACTATCAATATGGTTATTTTAACATTTCCACCATGGAAACTAAATGTGCAAGCTTGTGAGTAGAGAAATAACGACATTCATCTACATTCATATACCAGAATCTGAATATCATCAAACATTTTTGCATAAAGGTCATTTGTTGTCTGCTTTTAATTACATTTCTGGAATTCTACTTTAAATGAAGTTATTCATTAAAATAATGTCTGATGTACAATGGAGCTATAAAACAAAAAATACTCATAACATCTACACATGTAATAGAACTTCTCTACATAAAAAGTATTTGATGGGAGTGGAAGCATGGTTTCCAGAGGAGGGAAGAGGCTTTTTTTTGGTTATATACGATAAGGATTAAGGCAAGCAGTCTGTGTTGATCCCCGTAAAGTAACGTGATGCATATTGCACATATTCTCTGCTTGGCCATCCTTCCCCATGGAATAATATGGTGATGGTAGCTGCCTTTCTCATTGGTTTCTGTGGAAGTAGGCAGTAATTCGATTCACCTCCCTATGTCAGCCCTGGGCAATGTGTTGATTGGTTGTTATTTGTGAATGCTTGTTGACTATTGTTTTATCTGTGTGTCTTCATCTTTCCTGTTGACATGTACAGGATAACAACTATGTCTTTTCCCCAATAAAGTTTCCATTGCCTGCTACACTCTAGGAACCAGCAACCCTTCAATGGTTGATGCTAGACGAGCCCTCTACCGGCAACCAAAAGAGTCACCAATGGCTTTGGCACCAGGATTTTAATGTAGGTAAAAGCAAGTATTGTTTGCCGGCAGGCGGCTCGTCTGGCATCAACCAATGATAAGCAGCTGCCCAGCTTCTTCCCCTCTTCTTTTTCTTTTCCCCCATTGGCCAAGAGCAATTTTTGTTTTGCTTTGTCCCCCACTCCCTGTGCAGGCGGTTGTTTCTTGTTTCCCCTCCCTCTGTCCCTCTTTCCACAGGCCGAGCTGCTCGGAGCGGGTTGTTGTACCCCTAAATCCCCCTCCCCCAAGCTCATGTTGTGCCGAGGTTCCGTTCCCCTGCCCTTCACCAGGGGGACTATTTCTCCCAAGGCACAAAGCGGCTTATTTGTTTGTCTGTTTTTGGTTGTTTTTTTTCTCCCTTCCCCAAGTGAAGTTGCTCAGAGTTGAGTTTTCAAGGTCCGTAAGAGCAGGTCTATTGGTCGTCGGCAGCTGCCCTTCATTGGTTGATGCCAGACGAGTCCCCCTGCCGGTGACCAATAGAGTCGCTCTCACATACCTTTAAATCCTGCCACGATCCTACGTATTCCCCTGTTAACCCCTGCTCTACTACGGAAGACTTAAGCTAGGCTAGTAAACCGGTAGAAAACAAAGAGAAAACGAATATGAAAAATGTATACGAATATTTGCCTGAAACGAACACGGGAACGAGTGAATATTCATAGAATACGAAGACATTTTTCCCCCTGAAGACAAACACGAAAACTTCACCGTCGCCTAGGTCTATAAAATACAACCATAAAGGCAGGAAAGAAGGACAAAAGCCGAAATTCTGAAATCTCAGAATACCTTAGGCACTTGTAGAGCATGTTTTTAGTTATAGATAATAGCAAAACCAGGTCACTGGGAGCTGTGGTATTTTTTTTTTTTTTACCAAACTACGGGAAAGATACTTCTACTGATTTTAGGTACCTTGCATGTTTTTATTGTAAATTTAAAAAATTATGTCATTATGTCAAAAAAAGTGCATTCCCATTATACTTTATATTTTCCTTAAAGCATCCGGAAAGCATATTGTTACACTGTGTTGCATTTTTGGCTCTGAAGAAAGCTAAAACACTGTCTCTATCTTTAAAGTCTTCTTAAGAATTTCATAGCTTGGTGTAAAAACAATTCTGACAATGTTGTATTTAATGTCAAAACACTACATAACAGTCATTAACTTCCTCTTTTTCTCTCTGCTTTGAGATAGTTGCCACAGATAAAAAAAAAGGTTTCCACAGTGACATCAGAGTTTCAGGTTCTTTCTGTTTCAGACCCGCCCCTTCGCTGTGATTGGCCAGGAGATCTCTAGCCGTTCAGTTACCTTTCTGGCCAGAAAGAAGTCAGGAGAAAGGAAGGAGCAGAGAGGAAGAGGGGCTGAAGTTTTTTGTGTGTTTGTTTGGACTTCTACCAGATCAGAGAATGTGTTTTGATTAAAAAAAGCCCAGGGTTTGGTAAATCCAGATTATGTGCTGCTCCACATAATTCTCTACTGGCTTTAAATCCAAGGGGACTTTGACAAGGTCCAGGAGGACAGCGGCTGACTGCAGGTAGGCTTGGATCTGTTGCCAAGACAGGTTTCCTTTCTCATTAACAAAACATAACGAATGCAGACAGCTCTGCAGACGAATTGCTTGCAGGTTTGCATTGTTGGGGATCTCGTATAAAGAGCATGTGTGATTTAACCCTCTTGGTGCCAGAGGGATCTGGGATATATTACACACACCCATGTGACACTTAGTGGGAAGACATGAGCTACTCATTAGATTTGTGACTGGGTATGTCCCTGCACAGGTGTCTGTATGTATGTATGTATGTATGTATGTATGTTTGTTATATTTCTGGCACTGATACAGTTAAATACAAATATCTATATATTACAATGTGTCCATATTGAAGTGTATTACATCGAATTGACCAGATTTCAGCATATTGCTTTAAATGGGGATCTGTTACATTTACAGCGTATACTTATCATGGTGTGATTTCTTGGTATGAGGAGCTGCATAGTTAGTGGTGTAAGCATGTGTTGGCACGAGAAGCAGTTGCCAAGGGCCCATTGGGGGCCCTGACTACAGGAGAGAATAGCTGGGGCAGTTTTACATTGGGCAATTGGCATGTCTGGGAACTCTCTGGGCTTTTGCCCAAGGGTCTCGGGGGGAAAGGGGCAAATTCTCACGGTCACAAACTCAGGAAATGACTTCTTCCTATTCTACACTGCTGCGATCATATAGAAGACTCCTAATTGGAGCTTTTGCTACCAGTATGTTGAATGCAGGTGACTCAGTGAAGTGTATTTTAAATAACGATAGGTAAATGATTCCATGAGAACCAATATCACAACCACCTGGCTTGTCGCTACATAGAACGTTCATGATGGGCCATTAAAAGGTTAATATTTTTAAAAGTCTCCGGGTGAGATCACTAAGAAATTTGCCAAGTATTCCCATTGGGCTGCAGGATCCTTGTTACGCTACAGTTCTGGTAACTTAGAGATGGTGCGTGATACCCGATGATATTTTTGAGTGACATAGAAGGAAAAGATCAAAACACAACGGTTCAAACATAAATCCTCCTTTTGAAGACCTTAAAGCTAGAGATAAAACACTGGGTCCTTTTAATAAAAATTGTTAAGCCCGGCTTATTGGCCACAGACAGTTCAATGGATTTTATGGTTCAATATGATTTGCTTTTATGTCAGAGTTATTGTTTGAAAAATACTGTGCACGGCCTTCCGTACCTCTGTGGGTACAAATTAGAGGTGCCTGCTGGTTCTCCATCATAAATGTTTTTTGGTGTGCACGTGATACATGGACGCGAGACATTTGGGGCCCAACTGTTCACTTTGGTTATGGGTTAGAGCCACAGAATACAGTTTGAATATTGAATGGTCGTGAAAGGGGTGCAACAGAAGCATATTGTGGTGGAGGACGCATACAGGAGATCTACGCCAGTTAAATTTTAAATGTGAAAACAGATATGACGTGTGGGGCGACACACAAGCTTCTTGTCTGGGAGGCTGTTTGGTTGAGGACTGGCCCTAATGTTCCTGTACTATCACAAGTCTGCAGAATCCAGCTTAGAACTACATGGACTTCATGTATGCATTGGAGATCCAATGCTGTGTCTTGAATGATGCTCACCTTGACACCTGTTCAAAACCACCTCTTTCATGACACAACGTAGCCTGGCTTCTGTCTCTGGGAAGTGTTTGACAGCATCAACTGCAGTAAAAGGGTGCGATATTAAATCAAAGTTTTTAGTATGCATCGTGAATAATATCAACCTTAGTGAATTTCTTTGCAGAGTTTTTTCTGTTATGGTTGATATCAATTGAGTGCATCTTTAACTAACAACAAGTCTCGATTTCCTTGAGGACCAGTATTAGAGCCGTTTGGTTAATACATTTGGGGAGTCACCACATACAATCCTTATGATGGGCTGTTAAAGGATGAATATTTCAAAATTCTCAGGATCAGCACATCTAGAAAGTTCCCAGGTATGGCTATAGACCGAACATCTGTGAAAGTAAACTCTTTTGAGCAGGACCTCTTGTTTCTGTAGGTTAAGTTATGTTATATACTATTTATTATGTCCTATTGGAGAGCACTGCAGAGTATGACGACGCTATATAAAACATTAAATAATAACGAGTGATGCCCTGCGCTTCAAGGTGTCGTGCTTATAGCATTTTGTTTGTACAGGCTTCACACCCCATCCTAAAGCTGACGGTCACAGTGTCTGATTCATTGAAACCGCAGAAATATAAATAGTTCCTTCATCTTTTCTGAAGCAAAGTATCATTTTTCCGCGTATGTTATTTCTTTTTAGAACTAGGTCAGTCGCGCGAAATGATTTACAACATGCTGTTTAGCTTTGCCTTCAAAGCAACAGATTGACTGTGTCGGAAGTGTCACTGACCTGCGATATGGCATTGTCACCATTTTTGTTCTGAGACATGGAGAGCACGTGAGCGGATTACTAACAAAGAGGTATTGTTTAGAAGGCACCAAGCCTCTGGAGGACAGGTGTTTATTGATGTAGCGTGCATCTTAGGTTCCAAAAGCTAAACAACACTGTTCCTTGAGGTTTATTTAAATAAAGCAGCCATTGACGGTAGTGTTGATGTTTCAATCCCCACCTTCACTATGATTTAGAAAAGACCAACTCCAAGAAGAGCTCAATCAATTTGATGCCTTGAAAGCCACCTCATTGATTAAACTATGCATTATACAGGGCAGGCTCAGACCTTCTTGCAGAAACACTTGACAATATTGGCCCTCATTCGTGTTTAGTGAATAAATGCTTTGTGGAGAAACCCTTTAGGTGGTAAGATGATCAGCCTCCCGTATGCTGGACGGTATAGGAGTGACTGTACATAGGATAACCCTGTGTCTCAGTATTCTCATAGTAACTGAGTATCTTATTCAAGGAGCTCTTTTAGTAGCTCAATGTATTTAGCAGGGTCTGAATTACCTAAGTCAACCTATCTGACTAGTCCTGTCGCTTGACGCCAAGAATCATCCATTCTCTCTCCAATTACCAATTACTACTATATCAATGTGTATATTTCCTTTTCTCCCACATATACTGCTTTAGGGAAAGAGGGTCAGGTTCCTAGATTGGTTTATATTGTCTATATGAAAGGGGCCTTGCCGTCAATGGAGTGTACTAGGTCGCTAAACGCTTCATAGGCTGTGTTGATTCAAAAATATATTTTTTTTTACCATAAACACATTTTGAAGTTTAAAAGTGGTCTGTAAATGGTACCACGTTTCGTTTGTCATTGCATTTTCTGCATAACGGTAAAGGCATGGAATACCAATTGCTAGCCTTCATGCTGACTGCTAGCTTAACAGGGGAATAATTACTTTGTTTTTCTGACTGTATTTTACATTAATTGCGAGTGTAGCTCGAGTCGGTTAAAGAAAAGAGACTTAAGATGGGCTACAGATAAGAGGAACGATCAGCACATATGAGCCACTTAAGGATCGAAATACAGAGAGAACCGGTTTATGCTGCTCCGTTCTTGACGAGGCAGTTAAAAAAAACGAGAACAGATTTCAAAAGAAGTACATAGGTAAAATTCCCAAATATCCTGAAGCCTTTTCTTTTTTATTTTTTTTTTTTATTAACTAATAAATAGCAATAACGCTATATACTTTAACACAGGTTTGTACAGGGCTTAACAAGGGTAGTGTATAAAATGAATGTTAATGTTTGGGTCTGGGTGTAGGAAGAAGATGTTTCACGAAGCTTAGGATTTAGAATTATTTTTATTACTACGATGCTTAGGGCAGAATTTCTGCAGCTCCTGCATCATTGACCGGATTAAAGAAGTATATCGCCAACTTTCCCAAATATGACATTTTACAGTTCATTAAGCTAAACAACCGGGTGTAATATTTACAGATTACAAGCAGTTTAATGCATAAAGCACAAATATTAAAACATTCATATGTAAAGATTTGTTGTATCTCATTTTCGTATGGATATTCACTATATAGGTGATGGTGTACAGGTGTATTCTAGTTGGAGGTAAAGTCATTGTTGGGATGGAATTAAAGTCACTGAACGCTTCTGCTGCTCTATAATTCACTTTGGTGGCAGTTGGTATTCTCAACTAGAGCTTTTTCTCGACAGTTCTCAACTTTTGGGTTTATTCACTAAGGACTGGTAGGAGAGTTTGCAAGTTTCACCAGCAAGAAGGGCCGAGCTGGCCCTGTATAATGCATAATTCAACAGGTGAGACTGAAGAAATCTCACTGATTTAACTATACATTACATAGGCCAGACATGCTCTTCCTATAGGAGAAGCTCCCATGGGTTGATCATTTATAATAAAGTGAGGGAAGTTAAATCGCAAGTTTCCTGCAAACTCTATCAACTCTATTAGTGAACAGACCCAAAATTTGTGTTTCGTAACTGTGCCCCAGACATGTAAAACTTTGGGCTAATGAAGTAGACTTTTTTTTACCCCACAGGGGCATGTAGCAGCCACAAAGATCTTTTATATATATTCGGTGGGAGCCACCATTAGCTGTGTCGGTCACTGCTTCCTTTTCAGTTAAATTTTAGAGCACACCAACTTCGCCTTGAACAAACCATACCTCAACTTTGCTAACAAGTGATCAGATTTCATACCCACCCTGTGCTGGCATGACTTCCCGGCAACTGTCCGCCCGCTCCTGCATAGCTGGCGCGTTCTGATGCGCTGATTAGGAATTCCAGGCTGCTTAATAATCTGCCTTTCTGTTATACCACAAAGAGATCAGCGTTTATGACCATTCCTGTGAGAGTAGCTGAGGTCACCGATACGTTTTATAGGGCAGAGGTCCCAGCTATAAAATGTCTGCAGCTGAGTTCCTTGGCTGATGCGTGCCATTACAAGTGATATAAGGTTATTTATGTATGCCCCTATAGTAATATCCAACGCGGGGCACCTGTCATCGCTTTGGTATTTGGGCATTGATGGCAAATGTGATGTCCACCGGCTGATGGTAGACCAGCCGCTCTCTGATCAGACCCTGCAAGAAGGTAAAAGTACTCATGTTAGATTATTGCAGTTCAGACAGGCAAGAACATTCACTGCTTCAAACACATCTGTTACTTTATTACTTGTTTGTATAATTTATTTAGAAGTCTATGAATCTATAGATATCCATCTTCATACATAGAACTATTCAAACCAGCGACCTGAAGGTCTCTTTGTCACAAATATAATAAACATATTAACAAAAATCCTTCTTATTTCCAAGTATCAGTTATTGATTCCAAGAACATACGATCGATTCGGGTTTATCCAGCCATGATCACCTGGATGCCCATATCCCGCTGAGCATGAAGAGAGTTATATTGCAACAACTGGAAAGCTTCACATTCCTACTCCGCAGAATAAGCACTTTATTGGGCATTTAACGAGCCTGTTAATCCTACAGGCACTGGCTCAGAAGCTGTAAAGATTTAAATGTATTTAATGTATGTTATGTAGGGATAGCAGGGGGAATGTAGACTTGCCTATTGTGTACCTTATGAGGAATCAGCCTGGCTGATTTGTTCCGATTATTCCTCCCGACATGACCTGAAGCTTGCAGAACTCTATGTGACGCATGAAGAGTTAACCCATGCAACCGAGACTTGCTGTCACCTTTGCTTCACTCCCTACTGTTAACATTTACCTGTTCGGTTTCGTGCTGACTGATTTTTTCCAAGCTAGGGCCAATAAACCACTTGTGGAAATGGCAAAGTCCACGTGCTATGTTTCCTGTTCTGTCGGCTGAGCATCTGGTAAGCCTGCCTGTGTTAATAAGGTAAGTAACCTTATGGCGTCTTTCCTTTCCATTGCTGCGGGTAACCTGGCACTAAAGCAATTGATACGCACCTGCTTTATATCCAGATAATGCCTGATTCCAAACAGGATTAATTAATCCAAAGGACAAAAGTATAAGTCATAATTCAGATAGACTGAATGAGAAAATTAGTCTTAAAGGGACACATCAGTGTCCCAGGGAGCCCCCTAAGCAAGCAAAAGACATGCAATTACTTACATTTGCATTATTTGATCTTAAAAATGTAATTACGTTAGTGTGAAGCTGTAGAGGTGCAGCTTCTCACCCTCTTCATCATCTGAGGATCCTTGCCCCTGATTGGTTGATGGAAATTTGGGAGCGCTCTCCGTACATGACCATTGCACAGTGACCTCAACTGCATTGTGAGTGTGCGCATAGCATGTTCTTTCATGCTCAGTGGGAGAGGAAGTTTTTTTCCCCAAATTTGCTACCTAAAGCAATCCTTGCTGGATCCTTCCAGCGGTGCCCGGGAGCCTTTGATTGTAAATGGGGATTTGGCTCGGGGCATTTTGAATTGCAAATAATTTTAAGCTTCATAATTTTGGACCAAAAGTGGAAGCAAGCCCTTTAGAGAACTTTTTTTTAATGATCTCTTATTTCTGTTGAACTACATAACCTATTTTTCTGTAGAAAATAACAGGAGAGCTACAGAAATAATTACTTAGTACATGATGTTCTGGAACACTTTACTGAATAAGAGATTTCTGTGTGTTGTTGGTTTATATATTGATCCTGATAGTCTCATGGAAATATTAATGCCATTTGCTGACATAAAACTACAGGACTTTTTTAAGTCAGACTGTCTAGTACATTATCACCAGGAAGATGGTGATGGTCTCTACTACTGAAATATTCCCTTCCTTTCAGCCCATGCTTTTGTTCCTGGCCTTGGACCTGGTAGATCACTGTTGGATAGAAGACTCCTAGTCCTGCAAATGGACCATCAGGGTAACTGAGGCCACCAATTTATGGCATTGCACCGTGGGTAATAAAGAATCATTGGTATCACCATTGTCCGTTCCTTTACATTGTTGGGTAGGGGCAATTGATCTCCAATGTCCCTTCATGTAGAATAGAGGAACCCCTTTCCTGTATAGAATAAGTTACTTTAGAAGTTCCACACCTAATTATTTCCAGAAATCCTTTGAGAAAACAACCTTGGCTAGATAATTACCCAAGGTAAAACGTACCATTATTATTTTTCTACTGTGAGAGAGTTGGTGTACATTTACGAGGAATACACTTGTATCCAGTAATAGAATTCAACCATCTATGAGATGGCTTCTGTGATTCACCAGGGAATATACCGCATATCACAGAGCAATTCTTTGTGGGTAAAGTTGTGAAGTCACCATAGCCACCAGTGAAATGTGTCTACTATTTACTTCACTTCTATTAATTGGCACCAGGACTGCTGTTTTACACATAAGCCTTTAAAGTGTAAACTAGGGGGTCATTGATGTATCTTAGATAAGTGGATTTTCAGCAATAGTTTTTTTTCTGAATTTACGGAGTCTAAAGACAAATAGGCTCATCACGTGGATCTTTATATCCACAAACAGTTCAAAATAAATTCCTAAATTAAGGGCGGAATCAGCTGTTGTGGTTGCACGGTGGCATCCCTCATCCTGCTATGTTAGGAAGTCGATACACAGACAAGTGTGTTACTTTACAGTTTACGGCAAGTGATCTGGCCACTATGCAATGTCTTGTATTTTAACCGCAGCTGCTGCGCTTTGCACGTGGCTGCTATAAAGCAGGTGTTGACATTCCGCTGATTCTCACGCATACGGCAGAGTTCTTTACTTTAAAGAGCCATAGTCGCTGTATTATACAGAGTTACTTGGCTGCAAAGTTTAAAATGTGGTCTAATCGCCAACCCATGTATTGGTCCTTCTATGGTGGCCACAATTCAAATGGCACTACAGTCCCTTTTCATACATGAAATCCTCTGACTTCAGGTTGTGACTGACTTTCACAGTTCCCGGTTTAGCTGGACATGGTGCTGTTATAGTAATTAAGTGGGCCCATGAAACCAAGGAAATGTGATATTTATCAAGTCGTTCTTTCTGTGCTGCCATAAAACAAAACAGCCATCACTTAGCATTTCCGTGTTGCTATTTTGAAACTGCTCTGTAACTTAATTCCCCTAACCTTGTATAATTTATTTAAGATGAGGCCACAAAGGTTCCTTTGTCCTGTGTATGGTCTGCGCAACTGGATACTTTGCTTGTTCGTTGGCTAAGAAATGGTGTCATCTGCCCAACTGAAAAATGGACGAGGCCCTTATCAGATGAAAGAGATGCTGGGCTAGGTCGTATGTTCTGCTTCTTAAAGCTTTATTCAGCTTGATTCTGTTAACGACTGTAATGGCGTATGGCATATGCTATAGCGTATAACCTCCATTCTAATTTATTGTTCTCGTATCAAAAAAACTGGTTCTAAAGTCTAGGTAAATTACTCATTTAATGGTAATTCTAGTTCGTAGTTGGTAGTAAAAATTTTAATTAGTTTTTGTAACAATTTTAAGGACCTCAAGCAAGTCAAGCCAACAGACGTTTGAACTATATTTTAGAGACAATTTGAGCAGACAGTGCAACATACTCTATTACGTTCCAGGTGAAACATTAACTTTTTTGTAGCTGTCGACTAAAGGTTCTGATTTTATATGGAATCTAGCAGGTACAATGGGTGCTATATAGACTGTGTATGTGCATATAATATTTACTTATGGGAGTATTTTTGTATTTGTACTAAATATAGATCTGAAGCAATACATTCAACTAAGCATTACTCAACACAAAACCATTGGCTATACCACCTTGGAGTGGGTGAACCATTTTGATGACCTTAAGCAAGGCATAATCAGAAATGAATAATGGACTTGGATTATTGAGATACAGTGATTGTGTTTAGGAATTATACCTTTTCTAGTAAAGAGATGCTTTAGACGTGGTGGAACATGTGGTTTGAAGGAACACGACTAACAGGGGAAGATGAAGATGAGATGCCAGAGATGTTAAGGTGGCATGGGGGTTTTGGATGCTTGCTGCCTCTGTCAAGTATCTATAAAAGAACTTAGGACCTTGAGCGTAATTTTAGACTGACAAAGTTATTTTTAAGTATGTTTTTAAAATGTGACATTAACCAACTAGTTTTATCCATGAACAGATGCGTTGGTATGTTATTCACTTTAATTATACTTATTTAGTTGGTACTCAAACCGTAAATGTGGCCTTGAATTCTTTTGGATAATTTGATATTTTAGATTTGGAACAGATTGTGTTATGATACATCTAAAATAGATCATTACATATAGATATGAGAAATATGGGGCAAACACGGTATCCATTTAATCCCAAGTAATGTAATTTCAATTGCTAGTCAATTACTTATTTTAAAAATAACCCTGTGAATATAAAAATGAAATGTTGCTTAGCATTAGAAAAAGGGATATAACTTTAGTAGCTTCATAAAAGCTTGTTAAAACACAAGCAAAAGGGCTCCAGTTCCAACCAGGATAAGTATAAGAATTGGGCATTTTATATCACAGTTTAACCAAGTGGCTCTCCTTACAGTATATAGAGCTGACTAGCAACTCTAATGATCCTCAGTCACTGTGTGGATCTCTATGGATCCATTATTCCTCATCTTACTAAACAACCATAGCATTGAAATAATATTGTCACCGTTTTAGGAATAGTTATTTTTGTCATATAGTCTATACTCTTCTAAATATAAGCATTTGGGATCTTAGCTTAAAAGCCCACAGACATACTTGTTCCATACTGTCCCTCTTCTGACCCAAATGTGCCGGTTCATCTTGCCTCCTCTGATGTCCCTTTTTTCTAGGAGATTAAAATGTTTGATGGGTATTTGTTCACATTGCTATACAGGCCTAAACATCACAATAACACATACAGCAATTGCAGAAAATGTTGACTTATATAAATGAAATACATTATTTCTCTTCTTCCCAATGTCTTAGTCAATTAAATAAATGAATTAAGTCTACCAAAAGTCTCAATAAGGTAAAGGATACTTGTTTGGCCAATTCAAATGTTAGAAGACATGGCGAGCCCCAACACACCAACATTACTAGGTAATATAAGATTTGTTTTGTAACAAGTTAAAAGATGGCTGTTTCTTGCTTGTGGGCCTTTCATCAAATCCTGATACACTCTGTACCAACCATTATCCAATAAACTTGGTGTCAAGTAGTCATTTACAATGTGTAATGTGTCTGAAACTGGTGTAGAGGATCACACAATTGTGAAACAAACAGGATCTGCTGATGTAGATGTGGAACTAAATGGAATCCGAAGAATTCTGGCCAATATTTAACAGTGGTGTTTGTACTTTGATAAGGCATTAGTTAGTCCTACCCATGCACATGACATAATGTTCCTGAGCAGGTAACACTATTTGCTTTGTGTTTGGCACCACCGTAAATCACATTCCTCAGCGGCGCTGTTCTTTTTAGGGCCTACGTGTACAGTGACCAACAATACGGCCATTCTGTATAGCAAATCAACGTTCTGTTGGAACAATCGTATTTTGCATATACACCTGCAATGATTATCCGGGACAGGAATGTTGTTTTACAATGAACAAACCTCTGGCAGGTCTAGTCGCACTTGGAAAGACATTTTGGCTACAGTGCAACCCACGCTGTAGGGCAGTGAGAACTTGTTTTACCCTTAAAATTTCCAGAATTACAAGAAATTCAAATGGTAATACATTTATTGATCTACTTTCAATGTGATTCTTGTGCAAAGGTTTCCTGCTGATGGGATCATTCCTTTAGTTGCTTTGGTGACAAGGCCACTTTGTAACAGAATCGCTTTTTAGACGTAAACCCTATTATTTGTCTTACTTATTGAAAACCTAATTCATTTCTATTATTCAGTCTTTAGAAAGTTAAGGCCTACCTGGATAGTCTCCTCTGGAAGTTTTGTGGTCATGGTGCTTTATTGACTCCCACATCCTCCTGTAAGTCCTTATTTAGTAAATATACCCCAGAAGCTTCCAGCCCCACATCTTCTCTAATTTTCACTTTGTAAAAACTGTCTCTAGAAGACGTTTTTATGGAGTTCTTGCAGTGAGCTGTTTCATTGTGGCTTATCGCTACAATGTAATTCGTTTTTTTTAAATTATTAAAATCATCATCTTCATCAAAATGACAGCTCATATACCATATGACTGTATATCAAGAGGTCCATCGTGGCAACAAATGGTACGCCTTTAAAAATGCAGCATTATGTAATGCCGCTGGTTAACCTTGCTAATTTTTAACCAGCTCCATATTTGTTCTGCTGCCTGAAGAATTAATCCTCCCCACAATCCAGAGAGTCTGGAATTTGCATTAGGAAGTCTGTAGGTGGAAAGGGGGGGGGGGTTATGATGAAATTATATAAATCATTTTTTACTCGTAAACATTTTAATATGCACTCACCAAGCTTTATTATTATAAAAAAACTATACTAACAAGAAATGAATTACCTTAAAACTTTTTCACCCTTAAGAAAACTGTATATGAAAAGTATAAAAAAGTAAGGTTTGCATAATCGTTATCTTAAGGGTTTGAGAAAACATTACTTAATCACCATTACTTACTGCTGATCACTTCCTGCTCCCTCTCGCTGACTGTGGGTGCCGGCAATGTACATTGCATGCCGACTGAAGCAAGAGTCCGACAGTGCCCGTGGCTTTAATGTCCATATGGACAGTGCCGGTGGCTTTACTATTGGGTAGAGAGAGAGAGCAGGCAGCCGTAAGGCAAGTAATATAGATTTTTTTTATGCTTTTATTAAAAGGCACTGCACGTCTTTAAGACACAGCGTGCTGAGATATGATGTCATATCCTGGCGCTCCATTTCTTAAAGGCATGTTGTGCCGTTATTGTACCTGGATGCCAACCAAGGAGGAATAGACAGCTGGGGGAGCTGTCCAAGGTCAGGCCTAGGGTGGCCCCTAAGATAAATACACCACTGATACTTGGTAGCTACAAGCTCCTACCAAGTTTATGTGATCCGTCCAGATCTCCTTAGCCTTAATAACGAATTTGGTAAAGTTCAAGGTGGCATTCTGATTCTGACAAAATTGATTTAAAATAAATAGGATCAATGCGTCATTGATGTAAACACCTTGTGGAAAATATGTAAGTATATCATCAGGAAGAAAGCTCTGTACTGTAAAGTTACGATGTTTATGTCAGTTTGACCATGTCTGGTATTTACAGTAAAATGATATGCTGTAGTGTGTACTAATGTTTACACTAATGTTTACACTGTTAACATTATCATATTTTTGAAAATGTTCCTGATAAGCTGATTTGGTAGTCTACTTTTGACTGGTGGTGGCTTTTGCATACAATTAAGGTTAAAATCAGTCTCAGAATACCAGTCTTTTAGTAGGAGACCTATGGTTGTGTGAGCATTATCATTTTTTACAATAACAAACATCACAATCCACGTAGCATGATGTCACAAGGAACATGGGATGCAGATGACAGATGACTTTCTTTTGTTCCCACCTACAGCCACCATGTCATTTTTGTGATGGCACAATGCATCATAACACCAATGAATTGGCCAGATTTGCTAAGTTACTAATCCTGGCAGCTATACTAGTTTTGAGTAGAATCTGGAAACTCTCAAGATATGATAGGTTGTGGCCAGATTGGTCAGCCCTACTTGAAATAAATACATCACTTCAGGCAAACACTTTTCTTAATTTGTTTTTAAATTGGCAATGACAAGAGCATCCATAACATGTGTAGAGGTTGATTATTCCAATTTTGTCATTTGTCATACATAATTACAATTGGATTGGTGGGTATGCTTCGTTCTTTCTCACAAAATTTAGTGGCTTGTTCGGAATGCGAAAGTTGTCCCTGATCTTTACACAGAGAGGTTGCCAGGATATTTCTCAAATGTTTGAGTGATAGATTTTCACGAGGTTACTAAATAACTCAGCAGCTTAGGACAACAATGCAATCATTTAATATAAATGGGGTGTTTTCCGGGAGTGGGAGATTCTGCAGATTGTGTTTCACCTTCTAAAGAACATAGAGCAGTGCAGACACCCAAAAGTAGAACAATAATGGTTTAACATGAAGAAAGAAGGGAAGAAATTGTGTTTTTAAATTTCTCTTAGCAATAATTGTAATATACCTTTAAGAAAACAACTTTTAAGCAAAATTATTTAGCATTTTGTGACAAAATAATTGGTATAAATTAAAATCCTGAGTGATTCTAAATGATTTGGAGGCATAGTGTAGTCCCATCCTTGAGACCATTAAATGCACTACAAGACTGGTCTCTGAAAATGACATGGTCCAGACTCTGTTTGCTGAAGAACCACTAAACATGTGTCTCAGAATGTCAAGGGTGGCAATAACTAATCAATATTCTGTCCTGAAGTTCTCTCCTTCTTACACTGCAAATATTGAGAGATTGCTCCTTAATTTGTAGTGTATCACAATGGCAGGCGTATACTGTATATATATACACTGATCAGCCATAACATTATGACCACTGACAGATGAAGTGAATAATCATGGCACCTGTCAGTGGGTGGGATGTATTGCGCAGCAAGTGAACATTTCATCCTCCAAGTTGATGTGTGATAAGCAGGAAAAATGGGCAAGTGTAAGGATCTGATCGACTGATCTGACAAGGGCCAACTTTTGATGGCTAGACGACTGGGTCAGATCATCTCCAAAACTGCAGCTCTTGTAGGGGGTTTCCAGTCTGCAGTGGTCAGCACCAAAAGTAGACCAAGGAAGGAAGGAAAAGCGGAGACGACGGGATCATGGGCAAACAAGGCTCATCGATACATGTGGAGAATGAAGGCTGGACCGTGTGAGCTGAAATTGCTAAAAAAAAAAAAAAGTTAATGCTGGTTCTGACAGAAAGGTGTCAGTGCACAGTGCATTGCAGTTTATTGCATACGATGCTGCTTAGCTGCAGGCCAGTCAGGGTGCCCATTCTGACCCCTGTCCTCTGCTGAAAGCGCCTACAATGGGCCTGTGAGCATAAAAACTGGACCACGGAGCAATGGAAGAGGGTGGCCTGGTTTGATGAATCACATTTTTCTTTTACATCATGTGGATGGCCGGGTGGGGAATGTACAGACCGTGAAATCATGGTCTTGGCCCACAGGGCAAAAGGGGCAGCAGCTGCGGTCCTGGGGGTCGCAACTGTGACCGGGCTCGCCGTGATCACTTCCGCAGGGGTCCACTGCTTACCTGTGACTTGCTCACTCACTTTACAAGCAACGGCTCTTGTACCACCAAGGGGATGGTGGAACCCAGCTGAGTCAGGTTATGTTACATTACACAAGGGTGTGAGGGCATTAATTTACAAGGGAGGGTGGCTGGGGACATCACATAAATCAATACTAATGGGAGGGCTGTCTGGTGGGATAAATATAATATGTGGGCCTAATTTTTAAGTTGATAATTCTGTATGGCCCACAAATTATGTTGTAAATATCCAAATGGCCCTTGGCAGAAAAAAGGTTCCCCACACGATTTAAAGGAACTGCTGCTAACGTCTTGGTGCCACATACCACAGCACACCTTCAGAGGTCTACTGGATTCCATGCCTTGACGGGTCAGGGCTGTTTTGGCGGCAAAATTAGGCAGGTGGTCATGATGTTATGGGTATTGGGTGTATATACATATATATTAGTGTGTGTATAGCTTAGATCTATATTGAGGGACTACCCCTGGACATTTGGGAATCCCAGTTCAGGATGTTCATTATATTTTTTTGCAAGGGACATTTAATTCTCTAAAGTAGCAAAACAGCTCAGTAGTAAACTTTTTATGTAGGCATGACCGAGCAAGGTAGTGTAATCCTTGCTAAGGGAAAACAAAAATAAATCTTCTCTGCAGACCTTTTAAATAATGCACCATACTGTATATTGTAATACAATATAAGGATGGAAAAGGGTCAAGTGTATTGTAATCTTTGTAGTCTTCTTTACCATCTATCCATAAAGTGATTTCACTTTGGAATTGGTCAAAAAGATGGTCTCTAGTTTTATTTTTTTTATTCTTGACTATAACTCTGTAATGCAACAAGGCATATTGCACATATTAAACAATTATTAAATGATTCCCTTTATTTATGGTTGGAAAGCAGACTATCTTGTGTTGTACTTGGCAGCCATTGGTGGCGCTTGTAGGATATATCTTGGCACACTCAACAAGTTTCTGGCTTTCAAAGAGAACATGTCTTTGAAAAGCCAGTTGATGCGAGTCCTGTTCACAAATTACCCTTACTCAGGCAATATCTCTGCCTCCCTCTGAATAAACTATACCTAAACTATCGCTCACAAAAATAACAAGAATGTGAGGGAGGTTTGTGATCAGCAGAAGGATCAGATATAAATTACTCCCTATGCTGGTGCAAACTTCAGAAAGCCAAAAGCTGGAAGAATTCTGTAAACCAAGATAATGTTACATTTTCTTTTTAATTGGGCTCTTGAAAAATGTGTTCTGTTACGCAGATGAAAACCTTAATTTTTTTTTCACCCTTAACCCCAGATATGGCATTTCCAGCAAAGATTATGACAAAGTATTTTGTGAGAAAAGTCTTGGAAAACTACTACAGTCAGAATATATATTTTGAAAATCAAAATGTTGGTTTGTGCTCAATCAAATCTTTTACTGGGTTATTAAACCTTAACTGGGCTACTTTAATCACTATTATCGGAAATAAACCACGTATTCTTACAATTGTATTATTTTGGTTATTGTTATATTTGTAGGTTAATAGAGTGGGATGGGTTTGTGTGGTTATGCTGTAGTCAAACATTTTATAATAAAGTAGAAAAACTATACAACACTAGAACTTAATTTAACCAACTTTATCCAACTGTTGGGCAGACACTAGAGATACTCAGATTAAAAAAAAAGTTTATTCACTAAATCAGGAGTTGGGTGGACAGTGGTTTCTCTGAACTCACTGTGCATTATCAAGAGCAATTCATGGCAAATTACAGGTAGGGTCTGGCTGTCTTCCAATTCTTACTAATTTAAATATCCTTTATACAGGGCCAGCAAATCTATTCTTGTTGAAGAAGCTCACTAGGACTGTTCCTTAATGATATAAAGTTAAAATTATACAAATTTTAATCTTAGCAAAATGTAGCAATTTTGTTTGTACAAATGTCCAAAAATGAGGAGTGACCCGAAATGAAAACGCTCTCTTACTCTCACACTCTCACTTACCCTCCTTCACTTCTCACAATGTCTCCCTCCCTACTTGCTATTCCAACAGCTTCCGTGTCCCTGTTTCCTTTCCTGCAGCCCTCATTCTTCACTTGCCACTTCTTGTTCTTCTGTCTTCTTTCATCGTCTGCTTCTCCCCTGTATCGATTCTGTTAACCAGGCATCCCAGAGCGTTTCCGCAAATTGGTGGAACCTCCGGGGACAACCTCTCTCCTGAACGTGGGAAAGGCTTATTATTTATAAGTTTGGTGTATTTGTCTCAGATATCGGTTTGTACGCATAAAACAGCCTAAGCACTGCTCCAGACGAAAATTCAGAAAAAATATAAATATAAAAAACGGAAAGGCAACAGGATTTTCCTTTTATTCAAAGTTTATATTGTTACCATTGTTTGAATAATTATTTCTACAGGTCTGTTTTATTAAATAAATCTTACTTTTTCAGTCTCAACAAATCTCATACACATTGTTATGGTAAATATCTATTAGTTATAATATGTTTGTTCTTTTGGGATACTGTTTAAATGAAGGAAATTTTTTAAGCAACACAAATTGTCCAATGTCTAATGATAAATTTGTTTTCTTTTTTAGATACATTCACTTTGGATATGAAAGTCATAATGCGTCTGTGAAGTGATTGAAGACAATTTTTATTTCATTTCTAATATTGTTATGCCTTAGAAATGTCCTCTTTTGGCAATGCAATCGAGAGATGGAGCGTTTCAGATCTGCGGCACCAAATAAATGCGAATGATTACACCGGTCGGTTATCGCCTGCCCAATCTATCGCTGCAGTGGTGGACTCCGCTTACAGTTCATTTTCTGGTAGTTCCTATGCCGCTGATTACCAAACTTCATTTCAAAGTGATAGCTGCCATTTGAGTGATGAACAACAATCGTACATGGACTCTGAGTATGTCAAAGCTATTTATAACTCCAGTGCAGTAGACTGCATGTGTCTCAACTCTAGTGGATGCTTGGAAGATACTACTTCTGATGCTATACCAACTTTGAGAGAGACTGATAGCAGTTGGACATGTAACATGAGTACACACATTTCTCCTCCTGAGTCACACTCTCCAAGAATGGAAGATTTGGACTGGCACAATATGCATTGTAGCCATGGGAGCCACTTAGGTCAAAAACTTAAAAGAAGTCCACCAGGTAATCGTTTACCTGATAACCAAGAGAGCAACCGCCAATATCTTTGTCCTATGTGGATGAAAAGTGGTCTACAAGGAGAATGTAAATACGAAAATCCACTTAGTATGGAAGCAAAGGAGACCAACTACAATTCAAGGTCATTCTTTGCTTTACAGTCAGAGTTCCCTCAAAAGTTAGAACCATTCAGCCAGCCGAATGCTCTTTCCTGCCCATCAGATGTTACTGGTGAGGTGGATTGCACTTATGAAAACAAGCATTTGTCAGATATAAACAAAATGAACAAAGACTTTTTTCAAGAAATGGACCTGGAAAAAGAGGGGACATACACTAGTGACCAGTTTAATGTCTCAAAAGAAAGTTTCTTAACACAAAACATAAGGATTTCAGAACCAATCACAAGTTCTAAAACTTCAAAACATTCTCTTAATGAATGGGTGTCAGAAGGACTCATTGTTTACGAGAATAAATATGATGGTTTGGTCAAGAAGCTTGGCAAAGAAACTCAAAGTTCCAGTCCAGATGGAACAATCAGTAAGGGACATAGCGAACAGGGAATCAGTCCCCCAAGTAAAGAACCAAACCAGCCTTTTGATCATTATAGTATGGACATAGATTGTGACAGCCGTGCGAAATGGGATATAAAACATAAACAGCTGGACACAAGAGACAGCCAAGTATTCCACAGTGACTCTGATCAAAATTCATTTGGTCCGTTATATAAAGAAGGCACTAAAATTCACAGTCTTAGAAAAGATGCAACTATAAAAACTATCCCAAGGTTATCAGTACAGCTTAAGACAGACAGGTATTACGATTGGGGTTTAACCAGTGAGAAAATTACCAAAGAAGCAACCCCTATGCTCTACCATCTCTCAGGAGGACGGGACAATCTTTTTACTGGTAAATGTAGCACCACAAATCTGGCAAAGCCGCCAGAGCATAACCTTGAAACAAAGACATTCCAAAGGTTGAGTCGTTTGTCTTCTTCGCAGACCACTGAGGTTCAAAAAGATGTAAAACAACTTTGTAAGAATAAGAGCCAATGTCAGCTTGCCGAAATCACAGACAGTTCCTGCGATGATGGGACACATGGAAGCCAAACATCTTCTGCAGAGGAGTGTTTGATGCTTGACTACAGGGAAAAACTTAAGGTTGCACAGAAGAAAGTCTTACGAGAAACTTCTTTTAAACGAAAGGACTTGCAAATGAGTTTGCCTGGAAGACTGAAGCTTAATCCTTCAAAAAGGCCCTCTATTGATCATCTAAGATCATATTCTTTATCAAGTGCAAATGAAGATTTTAATGTTGACAACCCTAAAAACTCAGTTGATGCTAATTCTAAAAAAGAGGAATATGAAAAATCTACAGTTTCTCGAATAGGAGGAAGGAAACGAATAACAAAAGAACAAAGAAAGCTATGTTACTCAGAACCAGAAAAACTAGATCATCTCGGTATTCATAACACAGGCTTTACTTGGAAGGAAGAAGGAACAGTTTTAACCAAAAATAAAATTTGTGATTCTGATGTGATGCAGCACAAAGTAAGAACTCTAGAAAGCAGAGAACGCACTCTTTCATCCTCCAACCTTTCCAAGACAGAGCTTAAACAGATACAGCACAACGCACTTGTTCAATATATAGAGCGAAAAACAAATCAAAGGTCAAGTAGCAGTTCACAATCTCATATGCCCAGGACATCAGGGATGCAAAAATATGAAAGGAAATCCATGCCTAACAATAGATCATGCAATGACCTCCCTCAAATGTATTTACATAGACGATCGACTGGTGCATCTTCTTCTTATGATGCGACGGTGACGTGGAATGATAGATTTATAAAGCCTTCTCTGCTTGGGGCCTCTATGCAATCTGTCAACATAAATGTGGAAGAAAAGTGCATGACTTATACCAACCAGTGCACTTCAGAAGAAGACAAAAAAACATTTGAAGAGTCTCCACCTGCTTGTTGGAAAAAAACAAAGACCTCGTTTGGCCAGGTATGGTATAACGCTAAATTCATATGTATGGCTGTTAAACTTCATCATTTAGCTCCATGCAACAAGCCAACTTGGGAAGATTTCCTTCTCTCCTTGAGTACTCTTATGTTTCTTTAAACCACTTAAACCGTGCTGAAGAACTGAGATCACTTAAATGTATTATGGTAACCTATGCTTACTGTGCTTGCATACAATGTATAAAAACTGATATACTAGTGAGGGGGAAGTTAGGTTGTTTTGTTGTGCCTCTGATGTCTATCAGATAATATCAGCCCACAGGCCTCACGTTATAAATTACCAACTTTTGTATGTTTAGATTGCAAGGAGCTCATACAATCCATACATTATCTAAATATAGTTGGCATAATAGAAGTCAGAAGGATAGGATAAAGAAGTTGGGCCTATCTGCACCAGCTGGAAATCTTAATGGAATGTATTGGAGCATAAAAATCTCAAGAGAAGACTCCATCGCTTTGAAGTGCCTTCACTTCCATCATGTTTGCCAGTTGAATGCCCTTGTGGAGAGAAGGGAAAATGTAGGGCTGGTAGTAACTGAGGTTTTTCACTAAGCAATATGTTCTTGGTGGGTTGGTAAAATAAGGTGGCATATTTCATCTCATGTTTATTATATATTATTGAGGGGTCAATGCTGGACAGTTTCTCCTGCATGAACGACCAGTAGATATATAGTCTACATATATGATGCTGTATTAGGCCACTCTAATGTCCCAATATTTAAGTTAAATTAAACTGAATTACTGTAGTATCCCATAGTTACTGTTGTTTGTATTCATTTCAGGTCTCAAATGGATGTACAAATGTTTCAGCGTCTGCACTTTGTAATAACCAGGGTTTCAACCACAGGTAAGAAAAATGTCATAGTATAATTAAACTAAACCCAATTCAATAGTCCATTCTAGCATATACTATGGTTTATATGAATTTGCTTACGAGTGTTTTTATTGTCGCTTGTGCCCACCTTCCCTATGATCTGGCCTGTCCAGTAGTGCCACGTTAGTAGAATGGAGCAGAAAAGTGTAGGTTCGAAATGAAATCTGTTGACTAATCACAAATGTAATATCATGATGTGGTGCTTGCATGCAAATGTACTACTAAGTTCGAGAAAAGATACTTTGCATGTGGTAACAAATGTCACAAACTTATGGAGAAAACCAAGAAACCATTTACCTCTTTCTAAAAAATAAATTTTTGCATAAGTCAGTTATTGGTATAAGATGGGTTTCTCCCACATCTCAGTTTGTTTGTTTCTTCTGGAGGACTGAAAGTAGAGATTTTTGTGTTCTGTAACCAATATGATGGTCCTTCATTGGGCCCAAAGGCCCATACAAAGGACATTCACCACAAAGCGTGTATATGATTTCAACATTAAAGTAAACATTGACAAGATTAAACAGTGTTTTAGTTTAGCCTTTTCTAGATGAAAATAAATATGTATGGCTGCAGGACATTTCTTTCATAATCAAGCCATTTATAAATCTTTGTTCAGTTGGGTTCCCAAGAAACTATACAAAATGACATTGGTTCAACAGAGAAAGTGTTTCACAGGAGAACTTGTTATACTGGTGCAACAGGAACATGAAGTACTTGGATAATTTGAGGCAGAATTAGGTACTTTAAAAGCTTGAGGTTAAGGTAAATACAGGATGTGCAAAGGGTTCCAGGCTTGTGGTTATTTAAAAAATACAATTAAATCTGTTCCTTTTGGAACAATTTAAATTATTAATGGGTCCATCACAACTGTAAGCTTTGGTGAGGATTAAACTGGTTTTCAGTGATCTAGCAACACCTCCTGGACAGTATACAGAGTTACATGATATGAGAGAAGGTGGAACGTACTTTGTATGTTTACTAAAATAACACTGAATATTTCAGACCTATAGACCTCTGTGTGTTATGATCTGTAAGCAGTCTGGAGCCTTCTGAATATTTTTTTTCTTTTTTGCTCCCATATTTTGGTTCCTAGGATTTAAAACTGGAATGCCCATATCTTTTGTACAATCTCTAACATTTAGATTTAGCACATCCTTGAATATTTTTTTACATTTTTGTTTTAAAGCAGCAGTGAGACTTGTAGCATATTATAAAATATCTGTTTTTTTTAATTTGTTTATTATTTCCATAGATTATCTGATGCAGAAGACAGGAGATTGTCTGACAGTGAGAAAGGCAGCACAGCCAGAGGAAGAGGGAAGTCAATGGAGGAAATTGGCAGTACAGATATAGTCAGGCTTTCAGTACTGAGCCAAAGCACTGATCAGCTTTACCACATGAAAGAGCCTAAAGTATTGCCAAGGACGGAAAGCGCAAGCAGCACATCTGTGGTCCATCAAGAAAAGCTTTGGGTCAGCACAGTGAACGACTTAGGAAACGTGCCCAGTCAAACAAGTAAAGAGAACTTTGTGAGGCTCCCTAGATCAGATGTTGCAAGCTCGGCACGAGATAGACATTCCAGGCCCTCAAAAGCAAGTGCTATTTCCTCAACCACAGATAATTCCACTTCTCACTCAGGACGGCACTCTGAAGCTCTTGAGAAAACGCCGTCTTTGGAAATAGAAGATGAGGTCTTCTCACAGGCCGTTGCCATCAGAAAAGAACTGTCAAGCAGGATTCCAATTGTTCCCCGGGAAGAATCAAGAAGACAACTGCCTAACCAGGATGATGCTCCATTTGTTGTCGATGTCATGTCTGGGCATGGGCAACTAGAACACCGGATTGTGAATTATCCTTCCCAAAGGTAACAGGATTGTGAATAAACATATGTTTTGTTCATTATGAAATCTTAAACATCCTGTCTGGTTTTTTGTTTCAGATGAATTGTTTTTATTTATTTTTTTTTACAAATCTCATCTGGCAGTCAAAGGATTTCTTTTTAACAGTGTAGTTTTGTTTACTTTTTAACATGCAATCGACTACATTCAGAAAAGATCTCTCCATTTTCTAGGTTGTTATATGGAGCCATGAGCTAAAGTAGGTGTCATTTCTCTGGTAAACACAAATACAGTGTTTTTGTAACAACGTACTTAGTTTTCAAAGTTTGCTTTATTACAAACATTAAAAGCTAATGTTTTGGAGAAAAAAAGACCTTCAGCATTTTTGGGGTTCTTATGTTTCTGTTAACCTTTGTAATTACCGTATTGGCTCGAATATAGGCCGCACTTTTTTCCCCCACTTTAAGTTTTTAAAGTGGGGGTGCGGCCTATATTCGGGGTCTAGCGCCCGACGCCCGGGACATGCAGTCCCGGGCGCCGGGCAGGCAGCGGGGTTAAGATACAGATCCCCCGCAGCGGTGCAGGGGACCTGCATCCTTCTCCCCGATACGCTCAGACAGCCTCCCCTGCCAGCACTTCCCACGGGGGGGGGGTGCCGGCACGGGAGGTTATCTAAGCGTTTTACCTCTGCCCACCCCCGACTTACCGGAGCAGACTCCCGGGTGTCTTGCGGGGCCGGCGGGAGACATTTACGCAATACGCAAATGCAACTTCCGGTAACGGTACCGGAAGTTGCATACGCGTATTGCGTAGATGTCCCTCGTCGGCCCTGAAGACACCCGGGAGTCTGCTCCGGTAAGTCGAGGAGGGGGGGCAGAGGAGGACAGCGGCAGCGTATCGCGGGGAGGGAGGACAGCGGCAGCGTATCGTGGGGAGGGAGGACAGCGGCAGCGTATAGCGGGGAGGGAGGGCAGCGGATCTCGGGGAGGGAGGGCAGCGGATCTCGGGGAGGGAGGGCAGCGGATCTCGGGGAGGGAGGGCAGCGGATCTCGGGGAGGGAGGGCAGCGGATCGCGGGGAGGGAGGACAGCGGCAGCGGATCGCGGGGAGGGAGGACAGTGGCAGCATATCTCGTGGGGGAGGACAGTGGCAGCATATCTCGGGGGGGAGGACAGTGGCAGCATATCTCGGGGAGGGAGGACAGTGGCAGCATATCTCGGGGGGGAGGACAGTGGTAGCATATCTCGGGGAGGGAGGACAGTGGCAGCATATCTCGGGGAGGGAGGACAGTGGCAGCATGTTTTTTTTGGTGCTTTTTTAAAGAAAAAAAACTTTTTCTTTAAAAAAGCACCAAACTTTTAGGGTGCGGCCTATATACGGGGGCGGCCTATATCCGAGCCAATACGGTAATACTTGCTTGTTTGGTTGAGTGCCGCGACATTGTCTGCAGCAAACTGACATTCTTCCTGTCTTTAGCTCTGAAACTGTTGAGAAAGATGTTCCAGAAGACAGTAATGAGGTGAGACATGATCCGAATGACCTCCGTGAAAGTTCAGCAGTCAGAAAATCTCTCCCCAGAGAAGACTGCGAAGAAACAAAATCAGCAGAGTCAAAGTCAATGAGCGATTCACAGTCGGAAGAACCAATTCCCACTTTATCTAGCCAGGTGAACGCACTGCAGTCATTTCAATTTTCTGCTGGCCAAAGCAAAAATTTTGAGACTACTGATGTAGTTGGACAGGAGCCAGAGGCCAGCATGATAAGCAGTGATCCAGGAACAGTAGAGGACTCGCCTAGAGTCCATTGGAAAACCTCCAGAGATGAGAGGCATGCAAAGCTAGTTAAAGACATACTTGCTGAAGACAAGTCCCTGGTTGATATACTGGATCCACTTCCTGTAAGAGAATCTGCAATGGATCTTATGAAAAACCTGTTCCCTGTGGACATTTTGGAAATGGAAAGATGCAGGAGTAGACAACATCAAAGAAAAGATAACGAAGTAAACTTAGGGGACAACAAGTAAGTTGTAATTTAGCCCTTTCCTCATAAAAATATATGATCCCAAGAAATGTTGAATGTATGGAGTGTATTATGTATAGCCAGACTTTGAACAGGCTTTACTGTTGTGTAAAATATAATATTTTATACAGGTTGGGTCTTGATGGTGCATCAAAACTGCCGCCCAAAACTTTGCTGCTTCTTCAGAATTCTGTTCTCCAAAAGCCAGAATGTCCAAGTGATCTCACATCAAAGAAAGTAGGTCCATCAACACTTGCCTGTTTTGTTAATCTGCATACTATACCTTCAAAAAGACTGCACTTTAAATCATGCACCTGCCAATGCTGAGTAGATTAAGAGATATAATGGTAGCAAATCCACGGTCATCTTGAACCAGACTGAGGGATCAATGTAATGTTACCTTCCAATGTCCAAACCAGACATTTGTGCATATCCTTCAGATGAAATTAACTGTGACTTCCTGCATGTGTCAGAGATCAGACAGGTCTGAAAAATTCCTCAGTGTCCTATCTGATCATATTGTGGACAATGTGGAGACAGAACATCATTTACAGTCCTAGACCAACGCTGGTGGTCAATCAGCTATAAGCCACAATACAAAAGTCCGATGGAAGAAAATGATGAATTGTGTTACATATGATACATATTTTCTAAATGGTACAGAGTTTCTCTTAAACTGTTCTCATTATGTGTTTCAGATTGAATTAATATCCAACATCAGCACAAAGTTGTTAGAACTCTGTGAGCAAAGAGAATCACTTCTTTCTGATCTCAATGAAAACCTGTCTCAAGGCAAAAATATGGAGTCGGTAGTAAAAGAGATCTGTAAACCTAATGAGTATGAGCGCTACATGATGTTTATTGGGGATCTGGAGAAAGTGGTGAGCCTTCTCTTCTGTCTGTCCATGAGGCTTGCTCGAGTGGAGAATGCATTGAGCAAGATAGATGACAATACAGATGCAGAAGAGATGGTAAGCGAGTACTGTGTATTATGCAACATAATTTATGTATGCTTATTTATAATTTTTACAAGATTCAGGAATCTAGTTTTTCTGACTAGTTTTTGGGTCAACTCACTTCTCCAACAGCTTTACCCTTAAATTCCCATCATTATTCATTCTACCAAGGAAAACTCACTAGAATCCAATAGCTTGAGGAATCTTTTCATGTAAATTTAACTTTCTAGATTTGAAATTTAAAACCATTGCAAGTTTCAACCTAAATTAAATCCAAAAGAAACCGCTGAAACAGATTCTAACCGTACATAATGTACAAATGTTTACAAATACTAGCATAAGGAAAATGAATATATCTGTATTGGGTTTGAGTTTACATTTTTTGTCTGTATCATGAAAAGGGCTTAATTGTAAAGTGTTACAGAGAATGCACTTAAAATTATTTATAGAGGAATGTTTACACGGTATCAGGATAACAGGATAACTAAATGTATTATATAGCTAGCTTGTCCCTTTTGATTGGCACTCTGTGTAATTATTTTGGTGATATTTAGTTTAGAAGCTAACTTCATGCTTATAAATGGCAAGGTCATTATAATAATTGAGAGATACATAACGGGAAGGAAAATTTATAGAAACCCAGAGAATTTAAGGTGCTATTCCCCATATTTACACTAGGGGGGTATGTGTTGCTTATTTAAATCTGAAAATATAGCTACATACCTCTATTCTGTGTGTAAAACTGAGAGCAAAGACCAATGTCTCTTCAACAAATGGACTGAAAGGCGTAATGATAAAGTCAGGCACAAGGTGGCTGTCTAATAATGTGACACATCTCCAGCCGAAGTAAGTTTGCAAAAGCTTTTGGCATCGTAGTATTTTGGGGGGTTTGGTTAAAAAAAAACAAAAAAAAACAAAAAAAAAAAACATCCCATGAAATATCTTTTTCAGTAAATTACATGGATCACTAAAGAGTAGTCTGTTAGAGTCAATGTGTGGCATAGTTTGGGACGAGGTAATTATATGTTCACCATTTTTGCTACAAACCATATATGAGAGATAGAGAAAAGTTTCAAAGCTTGCTTATTCCAGATCAAATTCTCACTTCATTTTTCTTTTGTTTGTTTTTTTTTTATAAAAAAAAAAAAATCAGCAATCCTTAAAGGAACGTCACAACCTTCTGTCCAGACAGAGAGAGGATGCCAAAGATTTGAAAGAAAATCTAGATCGCAGAGAACGAGTGGTAACGGGAATCCTGGAAAAATACCTCAATGAACATCAGCTAGAAGACTACAAACATTTTGTAAGGCTGAAGACATCCTTTCTGATTGAGCAGAAAGACCTTGATGAGAAGATTAAATTTCATGAGGAACAATTAGAGAGTCTTCAAAACAGTATTCCTCCTTCATGAACGAGGAGGAAATCCCACCTTCTCCGTGGCATCCTTCCTCTTGACAAGAGTCCCACTGGCTCTGTTTTAGTGAAATTTGGTGCTGTTGACTATGCTGCTGCTACTAAGGTTAACAGAACTTGGGCCTTACCTGAAATGTAGGCTGGACTCGCTAAAAAGCATTTGTGACAGTGTTAATTGGGCAAGAGAAGAATGTGTTGAATTGACGTAGAGGAAAAAAAACAATCAATTTATGTGGCTTGTTATCAGTGTTTTTGTCTTTATCAATGTTGTTACAACTAATGGCGTGTCCTCCATTCTTCGTTCTCTGGTTGATGAAATTATTTGAATAAAAATCATATGTATATATTTGTGTTTTGGAAACATGTGTGGGAGGAACATAGTGGTAAATCTGCCCAGTAAGAAGGCAATAATATGCAGAATAATATGTATCATCCTTCAAATCTTCAGAAATTTTGGAAAGGATTAACACCACACGGCTTAATACAGTTATGCTGTAGTTGCAATGGATTCTGCTTGCTATCTACAAAATCTACATTGCGAGAGGTAGTGTATTATTTGTTAATGTCTAACAGTCTACCTGCTTCCCATGTGCCCCAAATAAACATGTAGATTTTTTGCAAAAGAAAAGAAATAATTAGCAATGTCTGTCTTTATAACATTTGAATGTTGAATGGTTAAGTTTTTCTTATGTTTTAATTCTCAACATAATTCAATGATGTATCAGATTTTAATACTGTAGATGTACATAGTATTTCTTGGAAAGAAAAATTTAATTCTGTATGCTACCCAGCTTTTAATAATAATAATGTTAAGGAGACCTGTACCATTTTAACATTCCGGATCCTGGGGAAGAGGGGTGCACTTTTTAACATTAAGGAACCTTGGAGTAGAGGACTGTATTGGGAAAAGTTGCGGGCGGTCTTGCTGGTGTTGCGGGCGGTCAGGCACTGTACCTGCGGGTCCCGGTAATCCCGCGTAGTCCCGCTGTCTTCGCGCTGCTCCCTTACAGTGACCCTTCTATTGCTCCGCCCAGGAACAAAAAAGAGTCACGTGATGTGACGTCACTTCCTGTGACCCCGCCTTGTTCCTGGACGGAGCAAGAGAAGAGACGCTGTGAGGGAGCAACTTGAGGGCAGCTTTGCGGGACTGGGCGGGAAATCTGAAGTTCAGATAAGGAGGTGGACGTGATTGGCCACATTTGTGGCGGGAGCGGGCGGGATTGGACAAAAAAACGTCAGGAGCGGAATTAAAAAAGCAGTCCCACGTAGGGCTCTACCTTGGAGGATTAAATGATGTTGATACTGGCCTAGAAGAATTCTCATGGTGAATTTGCCTGTTAAGGCATGGTGAAACCCTGAGCGTTCCCAAGTATTCTTCTAGTTCCCTTCCTTGTTAATTGTTAAGTGATGTTTGATAAAGGCAGCAAAAATTTCCTCTAGTGAGATAAGATTAGAATTAATGCTAGACTGGATGTTTAGGTTATCTGTTTTACAACACATTGTACAGAAATAGCCATGCACATACTTTCCCCTAACTATGTGAAAATTACTTATCCTTTTTTTTTTTTCCAGAGGACTGGTGGAGTTCTGTGGACAACCTTGAATAGTGGCATATGAGCAAATACTTCTTAATAGCTGATTAGCTTTATTTGCCATGCTCTAATCTTAACATTGAGAGGGTCAAAATGGAGAAAACAAGTCCGATCTCCTGGCACAAATTCTTGGTCAGTTGTCCAGATATTCTAATCCCTCTCCTAAATGAAGACTCGAAGCAGTGATGCCTTTAACAGGGAAGCTGCTGTAGGCACTACCAGCATTAGGTGCCAGTTTTAGTTTTTTTAAGCAACTAATTACTTGAAGGGAAGTGTTCCGATTAAAATCAGGAAAACTTTCTCTGCGTCAGTGTAGAGGTTTTATTAGGCTCCTGGAAATACCATGTGAGCTGGCTGGCAGTGAGCGTTCCACGCATGTGCACTGCTAAACAGGAGATGCGTTCGATGAAGCACATTTACCGCAAGCCTTGATGAATCCTGATTCTCATGAATCCCTCCATGTATTTGCGAGGTGAACAAATTATTAACTTAAAGTAAACATCCGCATGAATTAAAGTGCATATGATGGAAGGAGTGTTTGTTTAGATCAGTGAGACTTAATTGAACTAGTCACTATGAAGTGCCAGCTCAGCATTTCTTCTGATGGGTGGCCCCTTATAATCTATAGTGAATCTGAGGAGTTGAAACTACAACTTTCCTGCTAAAGTCCTATTTTAATGAAAAAAACCCTCAAAGAATGCATCTAATTCACCTGTTTTTTAAATATGTCACTGCGTTAGATTTGCTGCTGAATGTTACCCAGAATCTGCTTTGCTTGACTTAGTGTATCTGTGCATAAAGAGATCATATACTGAGTAAGACAGGCTAATACAGAGTAGGCAGCATTTATTAAGACATCTTCTTAATTGTGACAGTCCCTTCAAGTGAGTTCTTTCAGTCCCTCCAAATCTCCTGCTCTGCGGCACGCTTCTAGGTAAAACACCTGGTAGAGCTGCTTGAGTACACCAATTTTCACATGCTTCGCGTTAATCTGGTGCTGAATAGCATGAACACATCACCATACCTGACAACATTTCAAGTGGCCAAAGAGAGACAATTTTGTTTTAGGGGATGTTGTTGTCGGTGTTGCCGGTGCTGGGTTTTACCAAAAAATTAACGTATATCATTTTCATATATTGCTGACCAGCACAGGTAAAATGCAGTTCTTCAGAGCGCGAGATCCAAAATTGAGTAATTGGGTGCCGTCTATGAGTTTATACATCCCGCAGAGCCACACTTTACTGGGAAACATGACCATTGTGATGAAATCCCCATTACATTTGTTGGTGATGATGTTCTAGCCTGTGTCTTATTTATTAGGGGAGCATTACAGTGCAGATGTAGCTGAACTGAAAGTGTCAGGGATGGTCTAACTATATTATGCAGCATTTTAATATAAAATAAGTTACTGCTCCAAATAGAGCAAATCCTAATGGAATGCAACAGCTCTTATTGTGAATGCGTTCCCACGGCCTCATTCTCTCACTCTGGTCACTACCTTCTGGCTCCCAAAGAGCTATTTCGCAGATAAATTAGTGAGGCCCAGTTCCACTATTTTGAGCTGTCTGTGCTTCCCACAGACATCCAATTAACATGTCCAGTGCTGGGCAGACCTCAAACCAGATTTTGGGTGAAATCATTTCCCAGGCCTCTGTGCCGAAAAGGTTAAGACTGGGAAAATGACACGCTAAAGGGCTTTTCTATAAACCGTTATTACAAAGGCTGCTGGGTTGACACATTTTGGCTCAGGAGAGAAAGTTTTTGGAAAGGCATCTCTGAATGCATCCAAAAACAAAATTAGCTCTCATTCTGTTCCCAGGGTTCAGGAAATGCAGCTTTCCCTCGGCCATTCAAGTAATAGCTAATGTAACTCCTTAGAATCCACATTTATTTTTAAATATCATATAAAATACCTTTATTAGAAAATGTTTATAAAATATCTGCATGGCTTAGCATAGCATTGCTCAAAATGTCTTGGTATGTCCCCTTCAGCATACCAAGACATTTTGGATAATGCTATGCTTCCCGATTTTGTGGGAACAGTTTGGGGAAGACCATTTTCTGTTCCAGCATGACTGCCCCAGTACACAAAGCAAGGCCCATAAAGACATGGCTGGATGAGTTTGTGGAAGAACTTGACTGGCCTGCACAGAGCCCTGACCTCAACCCCATTCAACACCTTTGGGATAAACTGGAATGGAGATTGCAAGCCAGGCCTTCTTGTCCAACATCAGTGCCAGACCTCACAAATGCTCTACTGGATGAATGGGCAAACACTCCAAAATCTTGAGGAAAGCCTTCCTAGAAGAGTGGAAGCTGTTATGCCTGCAAAGAGGGGACCAACTACATTTTAATGGCTATATATATATATATTTAGAATGCAATGTCATCAAAGCCCCTGGTGTGAAAAATTGCCCAGGGACCCCCAACTTCAACACCTGGTCTGTGCCATCAGTACCCCCCCACACACAACTGGCCTGTGCCTTATTTGCCCCCCCTCTTCCAACATACAACATATGTAAACACACTTACACAAATTACACACACAGACTCTATCTCACCCCACTTACACAATTACGCATCCATGCTCACACATGCACATACACGACTACACATGCATGCTCATACACACACACAAATACACAGCCGTGCTCAAACACACACTGTCCTCTCCCCCTCCCCAAGATATGCTGCCACTCTGTCCTCCCCCCCCCTCGAGATACGCTGCCACTCTGTCCTCCCCCCCTCGAGATACGCTGCCACTCTGTCCTCCCCGCGATATGCTGCCACTCTGTCCTCCCCGCGATATGCTGCCACTCTGTCCCCCCCCCCCGATTTACCAGAGCAGACTCCCGGGTGTCTTACGGGGCCGGAGGGGGACATCTATGCACATCGTGTATACAACTCCCGGTACCGGCACTCAGCGGAAGAGCCGGCACCGGAAGTTGTATACGCGTATTGCGTAGATGTCTTCCGCCGGCCCTGCAAGACACCCGGGAGTCTGCCCTGGTAAGTCGGGGGGGTTAGAATGCATCGTGCGCACGTTCACCGGCAACGGCGCATCGCCGCTGCCGGTGAACGTCCGTGCGATGCGCTTAGACAACCTCCCGTGCCGGTACTCCCCCCCGTGGAAAGTGCCGGCAGGGGAGGCTGTCTGAGCGTATCAGACAGTAGGATGCAGGTCCCCTGCACCGCTGCGGGGGATTTGTATCCTAACCCCGCTGCCTGCCCGGCGCCCGGGACTGCATGTCCTGGGCGTCGGGCGCTAGACCCCGAATATAGGCCGCACCCCCACTTTAAAGACTTAAAGTGGGGGGAAAAAGTGCGGCCTATATTCGGGCCAATACGGTATATATGCAAACATACATATATCCCACTTCCTACTCCTGCTTACCTCTCACTGCTCCTGCAGCTTTCCCTCTGGCTGCTTGCGCACAGTGTGTGGGCAGCCTTGGTTTCACCTCGGGGTCATGCGACCCCAATATGTTTTGCCGGTTCAAAACAAATCAGAAAGGGTCCTTCTGAACTAAACTAGTGCAGTCCAGGTCAGAAGGGCCCTTTCTAAACTAGAGGCACGGGCCGGTCGCAGCTGTGACCGCTGCGACCCTTGGGTAAGTTAATAATTTTCCCATATTGCCGACCAGCAGACGTAGTCAGGTGCTGTCGTGCGTTATGTAGCATGTGTAAACTTATAAAATAGAACCTGTTGCCCAGCTGAACAAGAGGGCAGCATTTTACTGGTATGCATTATGTTAAAGTGATGTGTCCTGGAAAACATGGCTGATGTGGCCTAGTAGTAATTAGCAGTATATCAAGAGGCGTAAGGGGCTTTGTAATAGACAGAGCCGATTACTGTGAAGTTAGGTTCAGGTAACAAGCCCACTTAAACAATGTTGCCATGTAGAAATTTTGTTAGAGGTTGTTTTTTTGCCTAGAGGCCACAAGCTGAAGAATGTTGTCCAACAAACTCTTTTCAGTGCTTTGTTGATAAAAAAAAATGAGGTGCAGGTACTCATATTTCTTTTTTAAAAAAAATCTGAAAATCTCATCTCTTTATGTGTAGCACGGCCATTGCTCTACTAAATGTGCGATTACATTTTAATGAAGATAATAAGGCTAATAAAGAACTCCACAGCCACCAAATTTCCACAGCCCCTAAGTTACACCTCAACAGCCCCCAGATCACCCTGACACAACCCCAATACACTGTATCTTGCCATACCGTCACAAAAAAGCTGTGTATTTCTTTTTTCATGTTTGTTTTAAGAAGTAAGTTTTAACTTAATATTCAACAGAAACTGAAAGCAAAAAAAACACAATTGTATATGAAAGCCACGACTTAAGTTTATGGTTCAGTAAAAACTGGTGTAAAAGTCTAAAACAAATAGAATGGACAGTAGGCTTTTTGTTTGGCTTCGGTGTCATAAGGCTGAGAAAATATTCTCAGCCAGCCATATTAAAATTAAAGCACGCGTCTGAATCTAGAATGTTTAGTCAGCCACCCTTTGTGTCTGAAGGTGGATCATATTATAATATATATATATATATATATATATATATATATATATATTATATTACTGAAATCAGATTTAGCGGAATAGATTTATTTGAAGAAACACTTCAGATACCCAGAAAGGGTTATTATTTCTATCAGAGATGACTTCACTCTACAGGAATGTATTGGAATAGGTTTTTATTTCAGTTTTCATCCTGTTTGAATTGGCTTTAATAAAAGGCCGTCTGCTAATTAAAACAGGAGTTTGTGTGCGAAGATGGATGAATGTGCCTTTTCAGCTTCCAAAAGTAAACATACATATATTTTGTACGGTGCTGCTGTAGCTATAATTCTACCACCAGTGATTTTTTTCCCCCGAGCAAGTATACGGATACAAAGGCCCATGAAAATGCAATAAGTTGTGCGATGTTGGGTTAGGAACCATAGTTAATGTGCCAAATTAGATTATTGCCTATATCCACCAACTTCCCAAACAGGAACACTTTTTGAGTAGGTATTATCAATAATTTTGTGTGCGAAGAATTCATATATTTTTTTTTATTATTTTTTTTATTTTTTTTTACACAAAATTGTTTTCATACAGTGAGTTTTACGGCTGTAGAACAATGTGATCAACTCCTACCAATCATTCTGAGTTCACAGCAAAGAGGGACATTAGGGAAGGATAGAGGTAGCGCTGGATTTGGTCCAGAAGAAAGATACTTAGAAGCTCAGTAGATATTCAAGGTGGGTCCTGTAGGATCCCATGTCATGATTGGTGTATGATTATGGCTGTCTTAGAATGCTACATGTTGAGAGCCATGTCCACAGACAGAAAAATGTAAGTAGGAGGCTAAGCTCAATGATTTTTCCCAGTAAACCACAAATTCATACATTGTCTCAATTGTCTTGTTCCAATAGAATAATCATATTTTGTGTTTTCCTGGCTCTTTACAATAAAAACAAAATAGAAAGCAATTGTAAAACGACTATATCGGTAACTAAACAGAGACCCAGCACAATGTACATCTGATAAGAGGAGGCTAAAGTACATGTCACGGTATTATTTTACAGGTAGTTTCATTTTGTGTATCTACTAGGTGGAGCTACCCAAAAGCTTGCAACTAGGCTAGTCTATGTAGTAGTATATATATATATATATACACTAATATACACACTAATATACACATACACACACAGTGTATTGATAATCAACCATTTATTATGCCTATGTATCCATTCTAAGAGAAGGTCATGGCAATTGTTTTCTCAGAGATGAAACAGTATCCTGACTTAAATAATGGTTCATCACAATGACACAATGGCAAGACTGCATTTCTCACCAGCTTAGGACCCTAGGCTGCCACTAAAGTTGCTTATATGTTTGGGCTGGCTCTGTTTGTGAGCATGAAGTTCTCCTTAAATTGGTAGTAATGACTACAATTTCAGATGAACCTTGCTCTCCGTGTTAGTGGTGGATCTCAGTTGTGGGTGGCCTAGCTTCTACACATGTTCCTCCACCGCAACCTCTCTGCAGCGGAATCACCTACTGCGTTGAGCGCAGGTTGCGCCATAGATCCACATTCGCGGTCACTGTGCACGCGTGACAAATCCATAATGCCCTGACAAATGTTGACTGTGAAACCTCCAGCTGTATCCAGCTCATAACATTCTCATATAATAGGATACTCTAATAGTAACAGACTTTGTCTCATCACGCCTGATACATATGATTAATAATGTTCATGTGCAGGTTTCTTTCAAGTATGCATCACACCTGCAAAAAAAAAAAAAAAAAAAGTTCTGTGCAACTGCAAACTTCTGTTCTAACCCATCAGGTGAGACGTAATCCAACAAAATATTGGTTTTGCATAATTATTTCCATATCTTTTCCAGGTTGGATATAACATTCTAGCATTTGCAACCATGGCATTTTCAGAAGAAACGTATCAAATAGGTCACTGCGGATTTAATAGTTGTTTTTTTTCCCAACAGAAGAAGGAAATCACACCTGGTAATATAGATATTATACACGTATTATATATGGAAAAATAATAATTTGAGTGTCCACTTTACCTTAGCAAAGCCTAGAATGTATTCATGGGGAATTGGACCAAAGGACCAAATTGTAAGAAGATAGCAAAGGTTGCCAAGCCTATAGTCACAGTAGATGGTCGTATCTAAACGGGAAATGCTCTTCACGATAGGCACAAGTCCTAAAATCTGTTGAGTGGCATAATATCTATAAACCTGAATTAGCAGCCTTTTTGTTATGTTTGGTTTAAATGCCAGATACCCAACTCATGAGATGTACTGCTTTACATGGCTTATTTGCATGCATTTTCACTCACAAACCTACTTTTTGGGTGACTTTTGCATTCCATTATCGCAAGACAGTCTTATAAATACATTTGAGTGATCTGGATATGGTTGCCATATCAGCCTAGATCTACTTTAGGTCTGTCCTCTTGTACCCTCACTGCCATCTTGAGACGTAGTGAAGTCTAACACTGGGATATGACCTTAGATCCTGGGTTGATTGGGTCAACAAATTGTGATGTGTGGCAGCTACCGTGAAAGAATGACTGTATGTTTTCTGTATTATCCTTGGCCACAGAGAAAATGGTGTACTAACTCTCCACATTTCATCTAGGCGCATCATTGCAACGCTCGTTGGCACATTTGATGACCTGTTCTCGGGGATCCTGTATGGAGGGATTTACAAACTGAAGGACAACCTAGGAGACCCATTTTTAAAAATTGGTGTCTATTAAAAAAAAATCTTATCAATTTAGTCACCCAGGCCCAAAACGAGCAAGCCACGTGTTCCTTAATGTGTAGCAACATTGTCAATAACTTTCATAAGTAGTGTTTCCCATACTAATATATCCAGCAATGGAAAGTTAAGCATTAACCCCATCCTTGGAATACTAAACTCAAGAAAACTTGCAATCTATGACAGAACCCAAAATTTACCTTTGCGTCGAATACGGAACCAAGGATACTTTTAGGCATTATTAGGGTTAGGGATCTTGACTCAGTGAGTAGGAGAGGGCAGCTTTTATTGAGCTTTCACTACATGTAGAAATAGCACACCGATACAATTCTTTAACTAAGAAAATCTGGTACTATTTATAAAGATAGAAAACATAACATTTTCCATAACATATTCTGTGTAAGCAATCCTGGGGCTGTATTATTACTCATCAGAAACAGGAAGCAATTGAAGTTATATTCATTTCCTACTATGCTTTTAATAAACATTTTTTTCCCCAATACAGAGTTTATTAAGCCAGGCATTTCAACGACGTAATAACTGCACTGCAGGGACCATGTCTTTTGCATGGCACCATGTAGTATACACTTCCCAACACCAAAAGTTCATATATTAGATAGCCTTTGAAATACTAATTACCATAACTTTTTCAGTCGAAAAAGGCTGATCCATGTCCTTCAACTTCTTCAGCCTCATAGATAAGGAATGGCATTTTAATTAGTAATTATCATATTGGGGGCACTCCCCATGCATTCTCCCCTTGCCGCACTATCCAAGATTGAACTCTGCCACCTCCCATCCGTGCCAACAGCATTCCAGCTTGCAGAACATTTTAACCGACCATCAAGGCAGAGGGAGAGAAGCCAAGTTGCACTGCAGAGCATTAGATACAAAAGAAAAGGCTAGTTCATAGGAATGCTACATTATATAAGCCGTCTCATTAGTTTGCTATTTAACTAGCATTTCTTTTTTTTCTTTAATGGACAACCTCAAAGAAAAATAAGCTATATTTACTAGCCTCCATGTGAGGTTCCTTTAAACAAATGTATATTAATGATTTTAATAGCCTCAGAGGATAGTGTTAGAACCCTTTAATAAAAGATGAAATCATGGATTCTTGAAACCAAGAAGTTGACAGAGGAAAAAAAATTACAGAAGGACCTTAACACTTAAGAGTCAAAAGGGATCACGCGTTTACCAATTAAAAGAGCCCGCTGTGAGAAATTCTTTTAAGTGACAACACTACTACTCACCCTAACCACGCTTTATAAATAACCGAATATATGCATTTATATTAAAGAGAAGAGTCACCAAAACGGAATTGAAATGATAACTTGTGTCTCTGGCTCCTCCGTAGGTTTTGGACAGAAGTGCTAGATGGCTGTACAAAGCACACCTACATGTTTTCATACAATACTTCTCCTATAAGCCGTATAGATTGCTGGGTGCCTAAAGAGGCCCAGGAACCCAAATATCTGGTTTAGAAAATGGTAATGAATTTAATGGTTCTTATAATGTTCAATAACACCAATGGACACTTTAAATTGAAATTATATTTAGATATTATATACACACACAAAAAAATATATATTCAATTTATGGGATACATAATGTCACCGACACGCTTATTTATAACATAAGTAATTTTGTCATTTAAACTTTGCCTTTAGTTCAGGGACAACATCAGTGCAAACCAGAAAATCTCACCTGTGGGATAACAAATTACAAAAATTATACTAAATTGAAACTCACTACATATAAATATCTTTTGCTTATGAAATCCAGAGTATGAATATTTCCACGACCCCGACACCAAATTGTTTCTTCCAGTATGGACAAGAATATTCCAGTTTCCCTTTCAACATTCGGAAAATGTGAACTGCACGAAAAAAAGTCCATAAAGAAGAGAGATTTGTAATTTCAGTGGCTACGTAGTTAATAATGGCTAAAGAAATCAGAAACCGGTCTGCGTTTTCCCACCGGCTCCTCTGGTGGTGGTTGTTCTTCTTCTTCATAAAGGGAGTTAACGGATGGGTAGCTGTCTCTAGCCTTGACTTTCTTTTTCTGAGCTGTGGGTGCATTGAAAAATTTATTGAATGTACTAGGCTTTTTGAGGCCTTTTGCCAAGTCGTGAAAAGCTTTGTCATCAGATAAGACACCAAGCAGAGCACTGGTTGTCCCCAATAAGGAGGAAGCAACCTTTGAGTTTCTTTTGACTGGAAAAACATGTTCTGTGGTGGTGGCATGTGGATCATTTAAAAGACACCTGATTTTCAGCGATGCCCCTTTCTTTAAGTACTGGTATGGTTTCCTTCCACTGTTGTCTCTGATATTCACTTTAGCGCTGTAATCTCGTACAAGCATTATCATAGCGTCCTTATGATTGTGTATAGCGGCTATGTGAAGTGGTGTATAACCTCCATAGGACTTCACATTCACGTCGAGACGTGTGCCACCGTTTGCAGACATGTCAAATAATATCTTGACCATTTCAGTGTTTCCACTCTTGGCTGCCCAGTGCAGAGCTGTAAAGCCAGATATGAAGTCTCTTTTTTCAGCCAGTTCACCATCATTCAAAAGGAGACCAAGGAGTATGTGACTCCAGCGACCATTAGTGGAATTGACCAACCAGTCGTGGCTAGATGCCTCCAGAGGAACATCGGTATACTTGTTCTCATCGTTAACCTTTAAAAATTTTGATGACCTCTTAGTAAGAGGGGATTTTGCACCTGTATCATCTAGCTGTCTTCTGCTTATATGAGGAGACCTAGGTTGAGCAGGGTGTGTGAATTCATGTATAGGTGTGTTGGCAACACTCGGTTGATTTAGGTCCATATCTTCCTGGTCATCTAAACTCTGGACAGATTGCTGTGCATACCTCAAGGGCAGCATAAATGGTTTCTGAGCCAATTCATTTGCTGCCCCTTTGTTCTTTTCTCCAGTAGCCCAGGGTTTAGGAACAGGTGCTGGTCCTGTGTTGTCTATCCTTGACACAATATCAAACACTGACACCCTTTTTCTCTCACTGTCCTCTATCTCATCAGAAGATACAGGTCCCTTCTCCTCAGGTGAACTGTCAGATGCAGAGGCCAAATCTGAGTTCTGCCCAATACCACTGTCTTTCTCCTCTATTACATTATCTGGCAATTTGACTTCAACTTGCAAATCATCATTGCCTCCAGCTATAGTCTGCTGGGAAGCCTCCTTAGTCTCATGTTGGTGTGAGTCATCCTGGCTTGCAGGTAAAGGTGGAGTACTGCCTCCCTCAGTCTCTTTCCTACTGGGGGCCACTTGCTCCCTCTCTGCCAGCAAATGAGAATATTTCTTCCTCAACACTACAAATTTGGTTCCTTCAACATCCTTCACTACTGCAATGTTATTCACAAACCTTTTGAAGAGCTCTCTGTTGTTGGCTTTTTCCTGGGGATCATGGCTGTCCACCACAGATTTAAATCTCCTGAGCAGGTCAGAATTCTTGACACTCCCTCCATTCTCCAGTAGATAGTCCAATACAATGTCTTGTGACACAGCCATCTTTCACCTCCAGAAGTGGTGGAGAGGAGATGGCTCCTGCTTCTTCAATTTAGGGATCCTATGTGAAGAGAAGTGGAAAGCACCAAAGCGTGTAGCTCCTGACCTGCTTTCTTACATGGCTTCTCCCTCTGCCTTTAGTGGAATTTACCTGTTGCTTCCGGGGTGAAACTTCTGATCAGCTCTGCTACGCCCAGCAGTGATCAGTCAATACTGGGAGGGGGAGGATCAGCCGGCTGCTACACGAGTCATTTGATAATAGCTGGATCTGTACCTGTATTAGAGAAACCCTATACAGCAAACACAAAGCAATACACACCAGGTAAGCAATGCCTTCACCAGGTAAGCAATGCCTTCACCAGGTAAGCAATGCCTTCAGGAGGTCATTGTAATGAATGCATCTAAGCCTTTTTCCCCAATTGCTAGCCATATAATGCTTGGTGTCAGTGTTCTGTTATTTATTTTTCTGTTTATTTATTTTCTTTCTATACAAGGGATGTTTTTGGCTACCAGTTTATTTAAATACAATCATTCTGGTCATTTCTTTTCTTTCAGGTTGTGGCAAAGAACATTGAAGTTTCCTGGAGGTGCATTTAACTATTGCATTGCTGCCTTTGTTGAAAAATCTTGTTTTTGGCATCAAAGGCATTTTGTTTGCCAGATGTGGTTAACAAACCTTTAAAGTAAAACAGACATTCATGTCAAATGGCTCTGGCTGTAAAAACAAGGTTTTTAACTCTATTTTATCAGGTTAAAGGCACTTGCTATGTGTGAAAGGTGGCAAACTTTACCTGAGCAGAGCACATAATATAGTTATATGAATTAGTCTAACAAGTCAGCCCCCCCACCCCATGCACATATGCTGATAATGTTCCCATTTGGCTGCTTCAAGCTTCACAGATTGCTTTAAAATGCCTTTTTGTGAGGATGTCAGGGACCGTAAACAGTCCCTTTAAAAGATTAAGTGAAAAAGCCCAGGTACGTAAATTAAAATACATTTTATGATCCCAGGGCCATCTTAAACATAATGAGGGTCATGGCTAGCTCCTCCAAAATGATTGGCTCTACCCAATGTGCTAATCTCTATCCCAAATTGAGGGTTGGCCCATGGATGGAATGCCCCCCCCCAACAAAAATTATGCCCAAACCCAGACACACAAACTCAGACAGACCCCAATAAACATACCCAGATGCACATGCTAACATACACAGACATGGTTGCACACATGAACCACCACACACACACATAAACCCAGACAGATGCACACAGATATGTAACACATGCTAACATGCGGAGACACACACAAACCCACATGTAACCACATACATAGCAGAGGATATCAATCCGTAATATTACCAGTTATTTGATTTAGGAATTATCTACTGAGATGTTTGAACATGTCATGTAAATTGCAGTAACTGCAAGATTTCACAACAGATATAACACATAATAAATAGAAATCTAATGGAAGTGCCTAATATTGGAAAGTGCTCTAGAGAAATATGCATGCCTTAACCTATGGCAGCATATATGACCAAAAGTATGTGGATGCCCCCCCCCTTTGCTACTATAATTTTGTAGTGTATGTGTGGGAATTTGGCTCACAATCTGCATTCCAGTTTATTCTAAAGGTGTTCAGTGGGGTTAAGGCCTCTTGAATTCCTCCACAACAAACCATCAAGCCATGTTTTTTGGACCTTGCTTTGCGCACAGGGGCATAGTCATGCCGGAACAGGAAGGTGCCTTTTCCAAGCTGGTGCCACATAGTTGGAAGCATATGTTGTCTAAAATGTCTTTGTATGCTGTAGCTTTACCCTTCACGGGAACTAAACCTTAAAAATAGCCCCAGACCATTAGTCGTCCTTCACCAAACTTTACAGTAGGCACTAGGCGTGCATGGTCTACCGCTTTGTGGCTGAGCTGTTTACTCCTAAATGCTTCCACTTCACGATATAAGCAGCTACAATGGACCGTGGCACATCTAGCAAAGTCGGGAATTTGATGCTTACTAGACAACCATGAAGGAGGAGGTTGCGGAACAGCGACTCTAGTGAGCTCTGAAAAGCTGGGGTCAAAAGGGAAGCCAGTAGACAGTAAGGCTAACAGAACAAAAAAGAGGGATGGAAGCAAAGTGCTTAATGTAGGAAAACTGAGCTCTTCATACTAAAGAATCCAAACTTGCAAGAGATAATCTGTGCACCCAAGGTAACAGCCAAGCTGGGTTCTTGATTTGGTGCCAGGTAGGATTTGGGTGTCCCATTAGCATACCTGGGAACTCTTCGGGTTTGCCCAGAGATTGCCAGGTGAAGCGCCGGTTCTCTGTGTCAAGACCCGAATTCTCCAGGTCGCGGGGTCTTGACACGCCCCGCTCCCCGCCTGTTTTTCCTTTAACTGGGGGTGTTTCCTGCTGCCGTCAGGAAGTCCCCCGACGTCAGCAGGACCGCCCGTCGATGTCAGTGTGCAGTCCTGGCCGCGTCCCACAAGGGAAAGCTCCAGGTAGCTGGAGCCCAGAAGTTCCCAGGTATGCTGGTACATCATTAAAAGCTGCGCCATGACGCCCCTTAAGATGTAACGGTATGTCCTGACTTTGTTCCAGCAGGTTGTCTCTCTCCTGTCAGCAGAAGCCAGAATTGCTGGCCAGATCAGTCATGATGAAAGAAGAGAGATTATTTAAATACTACCGCAACAAGAGGACATAGTCTTAAGCTAGGGGACAAACGTTTAAAAGTAATATTAAAAAATATTACTTTACCGAAAGGGTAGTGGATGCCTGGAATAGCCTTCCAGCATAAGTGGAAGAGATTAATACAATGAAGGCGTTTAAGCAAGCATGGGATAGGCATGAGGCTAACCTGGCTATAAGATAAGGCCAGGGACTAAGGAAACTGTTCAGAGGTTGGGCAGACTAGATGGGCCGAATGGTTCTTATCTGCCCTCACTTTCTAGGTTCCTATGTATTTATATGAGTAACGGAGCTCGATGTGAGCATCGGTACACCGTTATACAAGGAATGCCAGATCCCTTCTCAAATTTTCTTTTTCTCTAAGCTTAGTAAACCGCGTGAGATTCCTTTCTAAAATGTATGTGTGTGTGTGTGTGTGTGTGTGTGTGTGTGTGTTTAATAGTTGTATTTCAGGTTTGACCTGGTTTTAGGAATGCTGGCGTGTGGTTGAAGCGGAGGCATGTTGCTATCATAAAACCTGTTTAAAAGGACTAATATTGCATAGCTTACCACATTTAATGTCTTGTATTAATAGATACATCATGTGTATTTTAAAACTACGCCTTTTTGAAGGCATGTAATAAAGTACATTTCTTTATTGCTGACAAAAAATAGCAAGCACTCCACTTTTTTTTTTTTAAAGGTGCTGTCCCACTTAGACAAAACAATAATAAACCTCAGCAGATGTCTGATTTTGTTCTTTCCTCTGAAGGTTTAATCAACTTAAAGCGCCGGACGTTTGAAGCTTTATGGCAACAACCTATAAGTGCCTGTTTTTGTGTCACCTGACGAGGGTTGAATGAGACAAATGTTTATTATATTCATTATTTGTATGAAGGGTTTTGGTATTAATCACTAGCAATGTTGTATCTCATGCTGCGTTTAGATATAAAAGCATTTTAGGGTTGGTGGAACGGCTTCTTAAGGCGGGTCGAAAGGTTTAGCTCTTTGTAACTACTAAAGTAACTGCTGTTGTTTGCTACAACCCATGTTGAGATCTGAGAAGGGGATAAATATATGAAAGGCTTTCAAGGTGTTTTTCAAACATATATTTCTGTCAATCACATCGTCATGAAAAAAAATCTATCCAGAAACATCTCTGAATGATGGTAGGTTATATTTAAGAATAGCGTAAAAATGGATTCTAGTGATGGTAGTGACTGTAAAGACTAGTTTCACATGATGACATGGAAATTTCTTCTCAGGCGCTTGACTTATTTTGTTTTGAAAAGACGCACCATGGGAGGGTTGACACCGTTCAAGCCCTATATGCAAATATACTATGGTATTCACAGACGATGTAACAGTGCAGCTCCTGGCATTAGTGTCTGGAGGGGGGTAAGATGGGGCCCACTAGAGCAGCAGCAGGAGAGGGAGAAATAGTAGGCTGTTTAGAGTACTTTAGCTAGACATAGAGGCAGAAAAAAAACTGTAGTAGGCAAAAAAGCTACAGAGTCCCAAAATCGGGACTGTCCCGCCCAAAACGGGACAGTATGGGGGCATGGCATAACTGCCGGAAAACTACCAAGTGCCCTTTTTCCTGACTGCAACTCCCACGATAGCATACTTGCCTGCTTTAGTGCCAGTTGCCCAGGGACATAAAAGTAGGTGGAGTTATGTAGCATAGTGTGACTCCACCTACTTTAGGCTCCACCCCTTCTGTCCCTGGGTGTCTTACCAGCGTTTTGGTTGTGTGTGTGCGTCTCTCAGACATAATGCCACCTGTACACAGTGTAATGCAGCAAGAGGGACACATCCCTGCCGCTGCAAGAAGGGCTGGACGTACCGGTACGTCCGTAGGGGATTCTTGGGATGCGTTTTTTGGACGTACCGGTACGTCCATAGGGGACTGAAGGGGTTAAACATTCAAGACCAGCCCCTGCCCAGTTTGGTTGTTGTCACACACCTATGACTTGACTAACTCCAATAGCTAGGCCAGCAAGTGTTGACTCAAGCTCACCCCAGCTTGTCAAGAGTGGAGGAATGTGACTCCTCTTCGGTAGTTCATGCATTCTCACCCCATGAGACCTTTCCTTTTTTTTTTTTTTTTTTTGCAAGGCGAGCCAAGCTGCCCAACCCGTTCTCCTCTAAGATCCAGTAAACTCAGAATAATCCAGAACCTGCGGTCAGAAAGACGGTTGTACAATGGACGTATGAATAGAGTAAACTAATGGCATTCAGTGTAAATTTAAGAGATTAAGCAACAATGTACCTCTTTCTGGATTAAATTATACTCCTTGTATATATAATAGTGGTTTTAGTCCATGGTTATAAAGAAAGCATTACTTTCAAGTAATTCATTGTGTAATTACCCTGCCTTTTCTGCGCTCACTCAAGTCATGTTGTTGATAATGACAGAGCTTACATTACACAACGACACCTATAAACACTCATTCTGTGTTCTCGCTGCCTCCCCCTTTTATCCGCTTGAATCACGCATGAGCTGTCATTTTGTGAAATGTTGCTGTCATGTACAGTGTAAACAGTGGAGGTACCTAGTGTAAGCAGACTCCGCCAGTTCAGCAGTTTTAAATGCATTACGTGCTTTTATTAAAGTGCTAGTGTTCTGCATTTATATGCATGTATATACTGAACTAAAACGTTTGACTTTAAATAAAAAAAATGGAATCCCAAAATGTTTTAGCAATTGCTCAAATGTGCATTATTGATTTAATATTTTTATTAGTGATGTTACAGAAGATCTTTCTGGTGAGGTATGTCTTTTTTTGCAAATAATACAAAGGTCTGCAACAGGGTGGACTTTTCGGCTGGAACAAGTCCAATGGTAAATGAGTAAATTAGAAGAATGATAGAGAGTCTGGCAGCTGCAGTTTAATGTTGCTAAATGTCAAATGGAATGCAAACATCCCAAAGCAGTATATAATATTGGGGACATTGCTTACTTAAAGAGTCATTATTTCTGATGGCTTAAAGGTAAGCAGACAATGCAGTAAACCATCGGAACACGCAAGCACGGTGCTGGGTTGTATAGCGAGAAGCATTAGTAGCAGGAAGAGGATGCTGGTTCTGCCACTTCGCAGATCTCTGGTCAGGACTCACCTAGAGTATTGTGTATAGGTCTGGAGACCCCGTCTCTAGAAGGATATTTACGCATTGGAGAGAGTTCAGAGGAGGGCTACAAAAATGGTAAGTGGAATTTATCAGGAAAGAGTAAAGGATCGACAGGAGGAGCAATGTTAGAGGGCCAGAGGCTTAGATGTAACATAAGGAAGTTCTACTTTAGTGAGAGGTTGGTCGATTAAATGGAACAGTCTCCCAATAGAAGTGGTGGAGGCAAATACAGTGAGGGAATTTTAAACAGGCATGGGGTAGACATTATTTATTGTTTTATATCACGCCATCAAATTCCGTAGCGCTGTACAATGGGTAGACCAGGCATAACAAGTAGTATGTAACATAACAAATTGACTAACAGAGACAACAGGTGAGGAGGGCCCTGCTCAAAGGAGCTTACAATCTTGAAGCTATCCTCCCTATAGGATCTGATCAAAAACTGATCGGGATTTAAAACCCCTTAGTGTCTGGAAAAATGGGCAGACCGGGTGGGACGAAAGGCTCTTATATGCCGTTAAATTGTATGTTTCTCTATCATGTAACAGCCAGAGACATGATGTACAATATCAGGTTGTAAGACTTGTCACTTAATATGTAGTAGAGACTGTAGAGCTTGCCACAAAGAGCTGCACAACTCCAGTCCTGGGGGCCATAAACAGGCCAATAATTTTGTGTATCCTTGCCTGAAAACAAGTAGCTCAGTTATTTTTGTTATTAAGATACATATGCTAGAGCAGGGATATCCAAAAATTGTGGCCCTTGGGGACTTGTGTTGTACATTACCGTTCAACAACACACTGTGTGTGCTTGGACTGGTGGTGTTCTGATGAACCAACGGTGTGCGTTCACTAAACTGGGAGTTTTCAGGAGCGTTCCAGTTTCAGCTATCCACTTTCACTATGCATTTTAAAACTGGCCCCGTACAATGCATAGTTTACTTGGTGAGGTGACTGTGACGGAAGCCTCCATCACTGGGGCCACTGGAGAGGCCTGACTGCCAGCCTCCTCCCTATTGACTATGGGCCCTGGGTTTGTAAAGACTTCTGTGGCTACCCCCAGCAGTATCATCTCATCACTGGCTGAGGGGATTATCTCCAGCAGACAGCCAGGAGCTGCCACCAGGGAGTGACCACCATTGTTTCAGTTTAATGTTGTATAAATCAGTCTCCCCCCCCCTATTGTATTGTTAATCTTGTTACTGCCCCTGTTTTCTCTGGGAGGCAGATTAAGGGGGCGGTTTGTATCCCAATATCTTGTGTAAATATGTGTTTTGCTGGATATATCCACCCGTGTGTCCAAAATAAATCAGTCTTCGTTTGGTTTCACCCTACACTCGGCTAGTGGCTGGGGAACCGGGGAAAGTGTGTTGCCAAGGCTAAGGGAGCACAAGACAGAGGAGGCAGTCGGTCGGACTAGCCAGCTCCGTGACAGTGACTAAAGATTTCTCAGTGATATAACTATGCGTTATGGAGGGCCAGAACAATGCCCAGAAATAAAGGTCTTATCATGATAAAGTTGGGAAGAGGGTGATGAGATGAGGAAACCGCAGGGAATTGAGTATGTGATAAAAGGCAACATTAGAGGACGGAATAAGTAATTAACAAGAACAAGAAGGTAAGGCAGAAAGTTTGAGATGACAAAAGAGAAGAGAGTATGAAGAGCGACAAGTTAGAATTGTTGGTTTTATATACGTGTTGCCCGAAGTGCAGATGCAAAAAAAACCAAAAACAAATTATGGCTCTGGCTACTGGAAAAGAGGTTTGGAAGTAAATGCAAGAAAAGGTATATTCTTGGAGCAGGCTTAATAAATGCATTAATTAATTCTACGTCCTAGAGCGTTCATTAAATATCTTATGATTAAACACTTCTAATACAGGACTATTGAGGGTAATTTAATTTCGAGTTAGGATAATTTTCAGACAATTTGCTACCCGGCTGTATCAGAACCAGAAAAGCGCAAAAAAAATAACCTTGAATGCATAGACAAATCACTGGTACTTAATACCACATAAGCTAATACAGTATTAAACACAAAACAACCAACATTTGGTCTGGTCTTTTGTGAACATTAGATGCTTTTAAAAAAAAAAACAAAACCAAAAAACTTTAATTCAGCCCTTGAACTGCATACAAAATTAAGTTTCAATGCTGTGGGGTGGGGGGTGCAATCTACTATTTTCTTTTTTGTATGATGGCACGCATCAGTGGAGGGCCACATATTGAATCAACAGATCCAAGTTTACCAGGCAGGGCGTGTATTGCATGAAGCCTTTGAGGGAGCCCAATGGAGCAGTATTGAATGATGGAGTCCATGTGAGAGAAGTCTTTGTTAGGTTTGGGTATAAGGATAGTATGCGCCTCCTGTGAAGGTACACAGCGTATGCCCATGTAGGAAGTCATTAAACAGGATCAAAAGAGTGCCTCCAACATGGGTGGACATGGATTCCGCCTGGTAGCTGTCCGGCCCTGGCACCGTGCCACACGGTTTATTTTTAATATCTCATACTTGAATACTTGATGTTTTCTAAATATATGCTTTGCTTAAAGTTTGTTTAGAAACAAACAATTGCCGTACTATAATGTTTAGCCAAACATTGCCTTCGCAGCTTCCTATTATTGAATCCAGGAGACCGGGGGTATTCTAATATGATGACAGTTTGCTGGTGCGGTTTGTTTATTCATGCAAATAAACGCCTAGATGTTCAGGCATTGCAATGTGATGCCTTCCCCAGCTGAACGCAGCACCTTTCACAGACAATGTGTAAGCGCTTTCTTTACTATAGACAAAGTGTCGATACCAGTTAATGTAAACAGAGCACTAACATTAATTAATGGGCAGTCCCTAAACCCATTGAAAACAATGCATTTTGAGCTTGTACATGTACAGGCTTTGTCATTAAGAGGTCAAGGTGTGTATGTATGTGTGTGTGTGTGTGTATATATATATATATATATATATATATATATATATATATATATATATATATATATATATATATATATATATTGTGTAGCCAGACACGCAGTGTGTGTAAACTGTAGTGACATATACTTAATTACAAATTGGATAACCAGCTACTCAAATTATTAATTTTGGTTTTGGATATTCTGATTAGACAGCAGAAATACCAAAGGCAATGCCAGGGACCTGCTGTCCTAAATGCACAAAGGGTTTGTTTGTAACTTGAGATGCAAGCATTCACAATTATGATTGGATAGAAACAAAATATTTGGTTGCAGATTGTGTGTGTGTGTGTGTGTGTGTGTGTATGTATGTGTGTGTATGTAAATTGTGACTATGTTCCTGAACCAGTTGCAAACTGTGGTAGTGTTCTCGTACAGTTTAAGACATCACTTTTGGTGCAACACCCATCATTTCAGATGTTCCAATAGGGACACCTTTGTTGGGATGTATGGCTGGAGGTAGGGAACTGCAGGGAGAGACTGTCCAAAAGAGCCACCTTGCGGCACTTGATATCAGGGCATCTTGAAATGGGCCAGTGCTCACACAAGTGGGGCAGCTTGGCTGGACACATGCTATTACACATACACACAATTACACATACACCCTCATTTTAACACACACCTCCTCTGACACCACTTATATATATATATATATATATATATATATATATATATATATATATATATATATATATATATACATTCATACTCACACACACTCATACTCGCACAAAATCTCACCCCACCTAGACATGCATGCTCACATACACTTATACATAGACGCCTCATGGTTCCTGGTGTAGTGGTGTCATTTTATGGGAACGGATGCTGAGCCCATACATCGGAAGTCTCACGTAATTACATGTGGTACTGAAACTTCTCGTAGGTATGGAAGTCTTTTGTTTATGTTAAACATGAAACATCTGATCACTAGGGAGAGAAATCGATCAGACAATGATTAGCAGCTGTCTTAAAATTGTTCAAACTAAATCATGTGGCCAATAAATGCAAAACACATAGATCCCCTAGACCAGACATGTCCAAACTTTTTTCGAAGAGTGCCAGATTTGATGAAGTGAACATGTGCAAGGGCCGACCGTTTTGCCTGCCATTCTTTGAACCATTAAAATTAAATGCAAATTAACTATTTTATGCAAAGTTTATTGAAAACGGCATACTTTTCATTTTGTGACTTGGATGACAAATCTAAACAGGTGTTAAATCACTCTGCCTTTAATATATATAAAAAAAAAAAAAACAGATCTATATTTGGGCAACTTATCTGTGGGGCCTTATCAGTCCGGAACGCGGGCCGCAATTTGCCCTCGAGCCAGACTTTGGACATGCCTGCCCTAGACTGTAAGATCATTTGAGCAGGGCCCTCCTCACCTGTTGTCTCTGTAAGTCAATTTGTTATGTTACATACTACTTGTTATGTCCTGTCTACCCGTTGTACAGCGCTACGGAATTTGATGGCGCTATATAAAACAATAAATAATAATAATATTAAGTATATAAATATATATACTTAAACAATATTTATATACTTAAACAATATTATTATTATTTATTGTTTAAGTATATAAATATATAAATATATATAACGGTATATATGTGTGTGTGTATATATACATATACATATGTACATACACATATGTACATACAAACACACACAGTATATAATATATATTTTAAAGTTTGTCACTGGGTTCTAAGTCACTAGCCTGCTCTGTGATTGGTTTGTGGTATATTCGTCGGGTACAGAGCGCTTGCCCCTGACGTCATTGTGCTCTTCAGCAGTTCACCTCACGCCCACGCGAGAGCCGAACCAATCATGGGACACGATGGGGTGGCAAATAAGAGCCCATTAGGGAAAGGGCTACCTGGGTCCCATCATAGCTGGCTCTGGCTACCCAGAGCCCCACCTTAAGCCATGCAGGTAAGAGGTTGCGCCATTTTTGGAGGGGAAGTTGGCAGGAAGTGTGGCGTGATGCAACGCTGCTCCCAAGACCCAGGGTTTCCCTGCAGTGACAGGAGACCCAGAGAAACGCACTTCACCTGGAGAGTTCCTAGGTATGGGCCCTATGGGCCAACGGAACCCACGTAAGGGCTGGCTCTGGGACCTATATATCCTTAGTAAAGAAGGGATTCAGTGACCCTGTGCGTATATTGTGGTGGTTATAACAAATCTAAAAGACTATTGTCCAAACGTGAAATCAGAAAATCAATTTTTCCCCCCCTCATCTTTGTCACCAAGGCTGCATCCTCCTGCATTGAAGGGTGAAAACATATCCCTCAAGCTTTCCCTCTGCACATGACCTTTTTGTGTGGCATAAGAGAAGCCATTTCAAGCCCTGCTTGTAGCTGTAGGTTGACTCTTTCATTTGGAGCCCTAATACAAGAGACTGTAACACCCCGGCCACATCCTGGCAGAGCCTGGCACATCTCGCACCGCTGCTGCCACCTTCCTTCATACAAACGCACGACCCTTCTCGCAGGAACTACAACCCCCAGAGTGCTTTGCGGACAGTGGGCGGGAGCGGTTTGACCAAAAGAAACAGAACGCCGCCGCTGTTGCTTTTTGTAACACCCGGTCATGTATAAATACATAAATAAATGACATTGTAGGGAAAAACAAATGTCCCCTTCCACGAGCGCAGGGAAGTGCCCGCCGGAGAGGCACAGACCAGTGTGGGCGGTGGAAGGGACGCTCTCTAATGCATATGGGAGTTTCCAGGAAGTGCAGTGGCCATATTGGATCCCATTGAGAGCTGCGAGCAGGGATTACATCAATTCAGAAGAAAACAGCTCAGGAGACGGCTGGTGACTGGAGCCATTTAGAACGCCACTATGGCTGCCACTGATGTAGAGAGGGCCACTGTGAGTACCCCCCTCCCCAATTCATGGCTATGATGTCAGCCCTGCCGCTCTGACGGGGCTTTCCATGCGTCTAATGCACAGATGATGTGTCAGTCACACCGTGGGATTGGCAGCTCCGTGGCTCAGTGAAAGCAGCTAGTGGCCATGGGAAAGTTTCCCAGCTGGTTGCCTGGTTCCGCTCAGCCTGTGCCATCCAGCAGTGTGATGAAGGCTATTCTATTTTAGATGTAAGGAAGTTTTTACTTAACTGAGGTAGTAGATATGTGGGACATACTCCCAGTAGAAGTGGTAGAGGATAATACAGCCAGGGGAATCGAATCATGCATGGGATTGGGCATAAAGCTATCCCAAATATAAAACAAGACCGGGGGCTGATTTAGGGTCCGAGTCCCTACATCTGGAATAAATGGGCCGGGTGTTTATTATCTGGCGACAGTTCGGTGGGAACCTGCTGCACCGTTTTTCCAGAGTATGCGGTTAATTTATTATATTATTAATAGCCTTTTAATCCAATAGCGTAAATAATCCATTCATTATGTGTGTGTAAATATATAAATTATTATTTTTTTAAGGCAATTGGTACGTATGCTTTATCTTTTATTCTGATATAAAAGAATTTCCGAATTACGTAGAATAAAGACAAAACGCGCGTATAAATTGCTTCCAGTGCTTTTGTAATTTTTGTTTGTGTTCTGGCAAATTGTTGCAAAAAGTTGTTATTGCTATTATTTTAATATAATTGTTATATTTTTTGGATACTGCTTAAAATATGTAAAAAGGGTTCTCCTCTTCTGGTTCGGCTTCCTTTTGGCTTGTAGGACTTTTGGCCCTGGGGATGCCACCTGTGCCCGCCAGCTGTTTGACGGCAGCTACTGACTTGGGTGGCTTTGCTTGGCTCAGCAAATGTTTCTCTTGCACAATGCAGAGCCCTGTGTTCTGGACTTTCAATAACAAAAGCTGTAACATTTGAAGCTTTCCGATTGAGGGTTATCTTTGTTTGCCATCTGATCTGGGCATGGTTTAGTGAATATCGTTAACCCTCCCACTGCTGTCTTCTAAAAACGACTATACACACAGCATGTTTGTTATAGCAAGAGCTAAATGACGGCTATTTCCAGTTCTGTAAACTATTTGAGCCCAAAACTGGGCTAAATAAATGTGCCCCCCCTAAATAAATGTGTAGGAATGCACTTTATAAGCATTTGTGGGTTAAACATCAAAACAGGCAATTGTCTGAGTTAAAAAAAAACAAAAAAAAAAAACTGCAGTCCTGCAGCTGCCCTCCTCCTCCTTAGTCTGAGGATTCTTGAAACTAATTGGCTGCTTCAAGCAGCCAATCGGATGAAGGAAAGTGCTCCTATTGAATTCAATGGGAGTACTTTCCACGCGTATGCACAGGGGGTCCGAAGAGTTCTCAAATCCAGCGCTGGAGCTGACCCACGTACGTATATAACGAGTATAGATATATGTGCGGAAAAATACATCCCCTGAACGGAAAATAGCTGGGGGACTATTATAACAATTATTATTATATTTTATATAGTACATAACAATTTATGCGAATAGGATGGGCATAATGATTCTGCTGAATCACCTCCTTGCATTTGCAAAAGGGACAACACGTCTGTCAATGGACCTCTTGGCCGTCAAATGCCTTGATATTTTATGTTTTGTGAAGGTGATTTTCCTCCACACACGTTTGTTCTGTGCTTAAAGAGTTAAATATGTCACAGGTACATATCACCGTGCATGTCGGAGAGCGTATGTGCCGACACTCACATTGGCTGCCGGGTAACTTGACAGATGCTTGTATTGCTTTGTAGTGTCGATCTGACAGCTCTACAGTATAAGTTCTCACTAAGATCCACTTTGCACTTCTATATATAATTTGATTGTCTGGCGTCGCATGCTACGGGATACATTGACGTGCCTTTCAGCATGGTGCTTAACCTCCTGGCTTTGCATCAGGTGTGCTGGTGATTGCTATGCGTTTTACATTTAATGTGGAGGAAGTACTTGGGATGTCATGTACTACGGATTACCATCGACTTGGCTTTGTATGCAGAGCTATCGCTGTATGATCCGTACTGGGAATCTTTTGTCTAATCAGACTTTTTAATGCCTCTAATTCTCCTCTCCTTCTTCTTCTCCCCTCTTTTCTCCTCCTCTCCCTCTTCTCCTCCCCCTCCCCTCTCTTTTCTCCTCTCCCTCTTCTTCTCCCCTCTTTTCTCCTCCTCTCCCTCTTCTCCTCCCCCTCCCCTCTCTTTTCTCCTCTACCTCTTCTCCTCCCCTCCCCTCTTTTCTGCTCTACCTCTTCTTCTCCCCTCTTTTTCTGCTCTCCTTCTTCTTTCCTCTTTTTCTCCCCCCTTTTTCTCCTCTCCCTCTTCTTCTCTCCCTCTTCTTTTTCTCCTCCTTCTCCTGTCCCTCTTCTTTTTCTCCTCCTTCTCCTCTCCCTCTTCTTTTTCTCCCCTCCCTCTTCTTCTCTCCCTCTTCTTTTTCTCCTCCTTCTCCTCTCCCTCTTCCTTTTCTCCTCCTTCTTCTCTCCCTCTTCTTTTTCTCCTCCTTCTCCTCTCCCTCTTCCTTTTCTCCTCCTTCTCCTCTCCCTCTTCTTTTTCTCCTCCTTCTCCTCTCCCTCTTCTTCTTCTCCTCATCTCCTAATTAAGACATTGAACACCTCCAGTGAGATGCTTTATGTAGATTTTGTGTACATATTGGCTTCTGAATCAGGAAGTTTGAGGGGAGCAGAAGTTCCCCTTTGCTCCCAGGGTAAGGAGAGAGGCCTTAAAGAAGACCCCCGAGCCAAGTGTGACATTACACGCGTGTTTTGACTGGGGGAAGTTTTTCCAGAGACTGGCTTCTGGGTCTGGTAGGGTTTTTTGGCTTGGGCAGCAAAGTCTAGCCAGCGATGGCTCCAATGGGAGCTAGGCTGTATTGTTTATGATTTTCTTTTGATGTGTGTTTTGTGCACTTGTAAATAAAAATACACAGTTTGCCGCAAATCAGTGTTCCTTATTCTCCTTAAGGTCCCTAGAAGTGACCTTTCTTGACATATACTGTACGAGTCTTATAATGCATTGGTTTCAGACAGAGATCGGTGAGTGAGTATTCTTACCCAGCACATTATTTCATATGCAGAATGTCATTAATAAAACATGACCTGTTAGAACCTGACTTACATTTATAGCAATTTAGTCAGTTTTTGTAATGGCTATTATTAGAAGGGTGTGAGAGCTTTAAGTGGTCAATATGCAAAACGCTTTTCTGACATCCCTATTGACTTAAAGGTTTTTTTTTTATTACTGCTAACACCTGGATGAAGAAGCTTATGCTTTATATAGACTGGCTCTGTTTGCTTCTATGATCCCTATCTTTGCTCTTTTGTTTTCTTGTTGGTTGCCCTTGAACATAGTCATGCGCAGACATTGGGGGCTTTTCTTCATGCTCTTCATGCTCTTTCAGTGTATTCTTCTCAAGCTTGAACACAGAGGGGGGGGGGTCTATCACGGCTTTGGCTGGCTAACCTGGTAGACTGGCTGACATGCTGGGTCATCGGAAAGGGGCTGCAAAACACTCTGCAGACGCAGGGCCGCCTGAGTAACTTTTTTTTAAACTATATTTACTATATCTAAATGAATGCAGAAATACTGTTCCTTTACAGACAACATCACCACTACGGTTTCCTTTCTGAAAGCCACAAGGAAAATGGTGACTACTCCCTTGAACCCGGCCTTGTTCTGCTAATCTGTCCTAGAAGAATACAACCATGTAGATCAAAAAGAGGGCTTTATTCACTGAAACAGGTTAAGGGCTGCCACTTTGTCACCCATGGTTAAATTAGGGACTTTAGATGTCATCCCAAGTCACAGTTTAAAGATTTTTTTTTTAGTCTTTAGCCTATAATATGTTGTTTTAATCAAAACATGCAATTTGCCCTTTTTTCACTAAATGTCTAATTTGTACTTACAGTTGAAAAATCGTGGGTTCTACCACCAGGGGTTTATGCTTCATATTGTTTTTACCTGTTTCTCCATGATGGTGTAAAGCGCAGATCTGTGGAATTCTATGGGGGGGGGGATATATATATAAATGCCATATATATATAATATATATATATCACACAGGCACATTTTATTCACAGTGTATAAGTAATCTTCACACATTTTAACACGCAGAATTTTGGATTCTTGCAGTAGTTCCGGATGTACTTATATGCAATGTTTATGATTAATTTATGTAAAAACCTAATTATTCATCAGTGAATAATCGGCACTGCACGCTGTTGGCTCCATATAAATAATATATATATCAAAAAGGACATAATTATTTCCTATTTCTATCAATAAAATCTAATTATACTAATCTACTTTCCTATAAAGTGGTATAGTAAGTGTTTTGGACACATAACAGCTGGCCGTGTAAAGTGTTCATTTGTATTATACGGGGAAGGTGTTTTATTTTCTTGTGGGAAAAGGTGTTTTTTTTATATATATAAATTTGTAAGAGCCTCTGACTTCCTTATATCGAGTACATGAAATACTTTAGCGGAGGAAGGCGTTTGCTTACAGTGCTGGGACGTTCCTTAACATTCTTTTCCAGTGTATTTTTCCCTTTTCCCAGAACATGCGTTTTAACGTCGCACGAAGGGATCTGTAGTAACCGGGCCGTGTAACTAGCTTCTGCTATCATTCACTTGCCATCGCTGGCTTACTCTTTTTGCTCCAAATTGAATTGCCAGACTTTGGAATCCTAAGGAATCAGGAGCTTTCAGTTGCTTGAGATCTTATATGTTTTACTTACTAAAACGATGAGCAGAAGGGTGTTAAACCCCGACAAGCATCCATTGAAATCTGATAACAGGAGTGAGGCAAACTGTAACCATGTCCGACATGAAAATAACTTGTATGTTGTGTGTTTGCTGGTGGCGGAGTGTTTGTGTATATAATTATTATCTAGTCTGTGTATACCGGAGCAGTTCTTTATTCTGCATTCCATGGCTTTCACGCTTTTTGTTCGCTGACATACTGCAGTTGGCGTTCTGACTTATTGGACCGATCCTGTCCTGGCCGAATCTGTGGCATGATACGAGCTCTCTACATATCGACGTCCAAGCACTCTTTGGCAACTTTTTTGCCTTCATTACCATTTGCGTTTCTTGGGAACCCTAGCTGCTTGGTCCAGCTGGATAATGCCACCTCTGTTCTAGTACAGGTGTGTGCATGAGAATACCAGACAATAACTATGCTTATTTATTCGGCATTACCAGACCTCCTTCCCTGCTTTTAAAGCGTTGACACGGCTCCAAGGAATGTAGGACTGGAGGAGAGCCGCGGAAGTGTAGAATAAATAGGGATTGCACTGAGATACTATTGGAGTATGCGCTTGATCAAGATCTGGAAGGTGTGATTACTCAAGTGTCCAACAGAAGGGTGAACTGTATGGAATGAGAAGATGCAAGAGTTGGCCATCGTTCCCCCATACAATAACGCACGACATTTGTAGCATATTTTATAATCTTGTAATGTTTGGATTCCTAGAGGAATTATTAAGGCCCAGCGGTGAAGAGACGGCTGGTTGCTTTTATTTTATTTTTTTCATGTTTTTTTACTCTTCCTGTAACCCATCAGTTGGCTTGGGTGGTTACAACCCTGTTTTTTATTTGGTGTTTTAGAAAACACTGAAACTAGTAATTAGGCATACATTGCTTAACGTTATTCACTGACTGAACAGAAGTAAGCATGCAGGGAAAGTGCTCACACTGAATTCAGTAGGAGTATTTTTCGGCCATTGGAAGTTTCAAACCACCAGTCAGCTGCAGCTCTGCTGCTTCAGCTTCTTAATGGGAAATCATTTTTTATTTAGAACTCAAAGCGCGGAGGCTGTTGGGGACATTAAACCATCTCTTCAGATTTTTGGCCTGGAAAAATATAAAGCTTACCAAAAGCTTAAGCAAAGAAGAGATCGTTAGGCAGATAACCTTCGCAAATGCTAAGTGGATATTTTTCTAATGTGGGAATCCCCTTAAAATGACTGAATACTGCTGGATTAGTAAACGATTTTTTTAGACCAAATAACGACCTTTTACACGATGTTTACATGTTAAGAGCTGCAATACTTGGAGTAGCCACAGTACCTTTACGGTGTGTGTGTGTGTGAGATATATATATATATATATATATATATATATAATATAGTTTTGTGTAGATACTGTAGGCTGCCTTCTTTTGCTCGCATATTAAAGCATTTAGGCTGACAGAATGAATAATTGGCTTCAATTCATTGGGAACCATTTTATTTGGATGCGAAGGAGTGGTTCGTTTCTAACTTGCTCAAGCCTATTAACATGTCATTATGTAAATGTGTAAATGTTAACGCTGATACTGGGATCATCTTAAGAGTGTGGGAGTTGCTCTTGCAAAAATAGATAGACAGTGTTAAAGACCATAATAACTATGAACCCAGTAACCGTTTGCTGTCAATGTCGCCATCAAATGTCACACTTTTGATTCACCTTTTTATGTCTCTTGAAACCTGTTGCACGCCCCTCTGACATTGGAAGGGATAGGAATGGGTGGACATAGTTTGCTGGAGATTTAATTTTGAGGATAAGAAACCAGGGAGAGGAACCTGCTGTCCTTTTTTGTTAAATCAGGCAATCATTGCAAAGAGGAAGATGTGTTCAAATCACAGTTTCCAGAATGGAATTAACACGCACACCATACGGGACTCGGGCATGTAATGTCTTGTTCCACAAATATTATTCATTTTTGAGCGTTCTTAAAGAATGATTAATGGTTAAATACTTTTGTTTTAACCTCCTATGGGAACCATGTCCTAAAGACACAACGCAAAAGCTTGAGTCCCTTTTACAGCAGCTTGGGCTATGTCTATGGTTGGCCTCTCTATACACGCCATGTTTATCCATTGGTTTGGAAGGAGTCCAGGTACTACCTACCTATCTAGACTCATTTGGTGAAGAGAAGGCCCTTCTCGTCGTGTGTGTGTGGTATGTTGGAGCAAGGTCAGCTTTATATGCATTACCTTCACTATGTTGAACGAGGGGCCAACACTGGTGTGTTTCTACTTTCTTCCACTAGAAGTATGAATTAACAACACATGACACAGGGACAACTTAGCCCTCCTTTCAAAAGAGGCTCACCGGGGTACTCCATTTATCATTCCTAGCCATAATGAGGTCATACCTGCAAACGCTTGGTTTTAGTGAATACGCCTCTTGTTTTCATCTACCTTCAGGATGGCCATGATATGCTGTATTTATGTAGGCTAGTGCTCCAGGCCACCCTTGGACCAAACCATGGGCTCTCTCCAGCATTTAATTTGCTCCTCCTTGATGATCCAGCATAATGGATTATCCCTGCTACAGGCTGTGTACCCCCTGCCTGCCTATGCCAAGATACCCCACTGGTTCTACTTACTATCTTGCTATGGACTGAGCTTTCTTGTTTTGTAAATATGCTTTGAACCCTATATATGTACCATCTGTAGTAACGTCCATTCTGAGTTCCTATGTTTGACTTTGAATTTGTTCTTCTAAGATCTCAATCTACTGCTTCATTTCACAAATGAAGTCTGACTATTTATCTTGGTAAAGGTAATACTCAATTTACATTGACTTGGCGATCAAGTTTAAAAAATATCTCATTGTAGTAACAAAGTTGCCGGTAGCCTTTTGTTGCCTCCTAACACAATCATCTCTTCCACCTCGTGACGTGTTGATGATTTCCCTTCACCTATATCTATGTATGTACGAGACCTCGTAACAAGACTTACAACATTCTGTAAATGAGAAACTTGTTTGGCCTGAAAGGCATCGTGATATTTACTACGCTGACAATCCTAGCTAGGTGTATGGATAGAAATGCTGCTAAATACTAAGCTTGCGAGCAGGGCTCTCTCCACCTAATGTATCGGTTTGTCTTAGTCTGTCAATTCTAGTCGTCATACCCCTTGAATATATGTATTGTAAGACGCGCTATATAAATAAAAGATAATAATAATAATAATAGACATGAGTGTTTGCCAAACCAGTCCGGGAAAGTTTAAACCCCGAGACCCTGTTAGCCAGCACAGACTTTGTAATCCGTCCCACATTCCTTCATCCAAATATTTTTATTCTAGAATGACGCAATCTATATGTAATTCTGTTTCTCATGCTTTACTGTAGCAGGAGTTTGAATAAAGGTTTTAAAAATAATGCTTTTTGTGGACCTCATGAAAACATAATATTTCACAGTAATGTCTACAGTTGTGTTTTTCTAAATATATTTCAATAATTTTCCTATTATCTACATAACGCAGAACTCTCTTGCTAGAGTGGTAATAATGGTTAAAAATAAGAGTCTGTCCCTCTGTATGTAGAGTATCTTGCTCTGATACCCTTGTGTTTTCTTGCCAGGCTCCATCAACCTGACTAATGTGCTTAGGTTGAACGTGAAAGCTGCTTCTTATCCAGGAACGACATCTGTTTCATGAAGGTTGTGGAGGCTACAACGCTGTCCCGCTCTCACGTTGACCTAGTTAGCCCATAGGTGGTATCCCCAGAACATAGGATCATTATCCTGTACCCTCTTAAATACCCATTAATGATCTAATCAACAAAAAAAATAAAAACAAAGGGAAGCCCTCCAGAGTGTTCTGGATCACCCAATTGCCAATTGCCATACAATGAGCTTAAAAAAAAAAATAAATAAAAAAAAAAGACTAGCTGGCCGGGTTTTTTTTTTAAATGTTCTTTTGAATCGTTTCACGTTTACTGTAGTGTGTAAGGTTCCCCGACTCCCTCCCCCTCTCTGGATATCTTTCTGAGGCTTGTCTTCACACTCACAAATGGCACTGGTATTTTTCCGCATCACCACCACGGAGTCCTATAAATAGGTTAATCAGAACTGGGAAACAGAATGACATAAAAATCTCAAATTTTTGATTACATATAGAATCTATTCAGATAAACACAGCGTATGCTGGAATGTGAGGTGCCAGAGCTTCTCATAGAATGGGTATTTTGAAATGATTTGGCTAAATGGTAATTTAACTTCCTGGCAGGTATTTTGAGCGTCCGAGAAATACGCAGCCTGTCTAGAACGGAGATAAATGGGGGATCCAGGAGCTGTCTGTTTTACTTTATTTGTTCTCTTTTGGAGGCCTGAGGCTCAAATTGCATGTCTCCTTGACTGACGTTTTGATTATTTCTTTAATATCGTTTTAGAATGTGACTAGGGGGCTTATGGCGATTGGAGGGCTGGACTCGCAATAACAAGGACCCATTTCCTGTGCAAATTCTTGAGATTCTGAAATGTGTGATGGATTTAGTCTCTCGCCGTCTACTTTGATCTCATGGCTGCGCCGTGGGGTTTTGACATCTTTTTGTTGGATCTTACTGGAAAATGTAATATGATAAAAACATATCTGGGGGGGGGAAGTATTCAGTGAGTGAAGAAATGCAACCCTTTTTTGTGATGTATTAAAAGGTATGTTTTTCCTACATTTCCTTAAAAGGAAAGAGTTCTTCAGAAAAGGAATGATGTCCCATATAGAAGTCTGAGGAAAGGGGTTTTTTTTTTTGTCATGGGAGATTCTTATGGATTAAAAATAATACTTTAATATTCATTACAGGGAACTCACCCCAGAGGCTCCAGAAATAAAACATTATTGGGCCTCTGGATCAGTATTTAATCCTTGTGTTTTGACCGCGTCCCCTGATCCTTTGGTCACTGTTTTGTCTGTTTTAGTTATGGGACAATCCATGTAGCTTCAAGTCAAAGTGTGCACAACAAAATATATATATATAACTATATTCGGGGCCAATACAAACCATAAACAGGACTATGCATACGACACGAGGTCACGCATTTAGACTGGAAGAAAGGAGATTTAGTCTAAGGCAGAGGAAAGGGTTTTTTACAGTTAGGACAATAAGGATGTGGAATTCTCTGCCCGCAGAGGTAGTTTTATCAGAGTCTGTAGAGACGTTTGAACAACAACTGGATGAATGCTTGCAAAAAACATAATATTTAGGGCTATCATTTTTAAATTATGGGGAAACTGCTTCTTGATCCAAGGAGAGATCTGACTGCTATTCTGGGGTCAAGAAGGATTTTTTTCCGGTACATTGTTGCAAAATTGGAAAGAGCCACAAACTGTTTTTTTTGCCTTCTTTTGGATCAACTGCAGTTAACAGATGTGAGAAAGGCTGATGGACGCATGTCTTTTTTCAGCCTATGTAACTGTTTGGTTAAATGTGACACCCTCTATTCAGCCAACAAAGACATAAAGGGATTCCTGAAGACCCAAAAGCTCACGTGTCTCAACATCTTTTTTGCCTAACAAATTGTCATCTTCATCTAAAGACTTCTTTTGGACCAAGACACTGCATCCATTTTTCTTATTATAATGGGGCTCATTTTAAGTAATTGTACCATGGTAACCCTATGCCGTAATGGGTATTTTTTTTTTTAACAGAAGCTTTATTAGGTTTTACTCAAAAATCCCCTTACATGTTCACCTCTAACTTTTGCATAGGGGCAAAATTTTAATGAGGTCTACAGAAATTTTGGCATCATGCCCATGCTATGCTGTTAATTTTAACTCTAAATCTCTGTATGTTTTTTTCTCAGTGAATTTTGGCCTCCGTCTTCCCGTCCCATTGTTGACCTGGGTCAGGACTAGAAGCTTCCCAGCTGGGATAACAGCATTCTCATTCCTTAAGTTTATTCCCATAACCTCCCATAATACCACAGCCCTTAACTCTGTTTCCGAAGCGGTATTAAGTGTTTATTTTCTTTTTAAATAAAATATTTTACATCCCTCCCTCTAAATGAAAGAGAAATGTCTGTTTTGCTGGTGTAGTAACTCTACATGGCGTGGTGGTATGTGTGTATTTTGAGTTTTAGGTGGTCTGTGTTCTGTAGTGATTGGTTGCTTGTACAGCCAACGTGTAATTATGTTATACTGGTCATGTAAAGTTAATGCCAGGAACAGAAACAAAGAAGTTTCTAAGAAACTAAGTGTTTCTGTTTATTTGTCTGATAGAAACGAGAGGTCACAAATCGGTGAAGAAGCATAAACATTATGCCACTTCACTTCACTATGAAGGACAAACACTGGCAGGTTTCTCTATCTAGAAGGGCCGCGATGGGTGATGCAGCATAAGATCGCTGGGGTTTCCTTCTGAAAAGCGTAGTGGAGTCAAGGAGTTGAAACCACAGTTCACCTGTAAACTCTCCCGTCTACTGTCCCTTTAGTATATTGTACCCCAAAATCACTTAAAACATCTCTGTGAGGCCCATCTTCAACTATACCTTTATTCACACTGGCTAAAAGGTATGGGATTGGACCTCCTGGCAACTCTAACCTATAGCACATTCCCTGCTACACAGGCTAACATGCCAGACATGATTATTTTTTCACTCAAACTCTCTGTGTAGTAAAAAAAAATGTTTTCTGTGAACGCCCTGGGAACTGGTTATAGAGCAGGGCTGGGCGGCTGCGTCCCTCCTGCAACTACCAGTCCTATGATGCTCACTCAGGAAGATGGTAAGATGCTGTTCTGAGGGGGGGGGTCTGTTTGACTACTTCCCTGTTGAGGCTGATGGTAGTAACGGTATAGAGTTGTGCCATGTTAGCTGTCAAAAGTAAAAAGGAGCATACTTGATAAAAATACCCTTAATTAGCTAACTATAGTAGATTGGCCTCTTTCAAGACTATCTAAGTCTCTTCTTCAAGGATATATAAAACCCAGACTCAAAAGCTTGCAATCTATTATACTTCAGTTAGCCAATAAACGTAGTAATAGGGCAGCAGTATTTAAACACTGTTCATTTTAACAGATATGTATAAAGGGTTAACGTTGGTTTTGTTTATTGTTATTTGTTCACATCTATTCTTGGATGTTTTGCAACTAGGATTGGATACAAAAAAAAGTCGCATCTCTGCAACGGGATGTAACGGGGGCTTTATGGAGTGCTTGTGGACACTTTGAATCTCGCGATAACCTCCGATCGTTACAACATATGGCTATTATTATTGACATTTCCTGAAAATAAACAGAATGGGTATCGCTGGGGAACACAATGGATACTTCTCGAGGATATTCCCTGTCTTTGGCGAGAAGGCTGTGACGTCACAAGATTTATATCGCTCTTTTCGAGAAGGTGAACGGTGCGGGGTATTTTTAGAGCAGATACTTTGTCAACTGATAAGGTAGTCCTATTGTTCTTATGATCCCATGTTGTCAGCAGTTCGGTCTTTTGTCAGAAAAAGAATAGCCCAGCTTTGAGCCAGCATGCAGCGTGACATCACACACCAGATCATGCTGTGGAAACTGTGTTCCTAATCAGTGGAATGTGGAATTTGTTGCGTTAACCAGCAGTCCAATAGTTACGCTCAACTGGGAGGAAATATGTATGTATCCGTTAATGCCCTGCTATTGTCGGCTTCTTTTGTTTAAAGAAGCTAGTAGCTGGCTTCATGGCTGTGATTGTACGAGTATAGTCTGGCTCTCAGTGTAATCCTGTGAGCAAAAGTAGCTCCTGTCATTCTCAGCTTTGGAGAAATAGAATGTCAACTCCAACTCTGTTTAGTATGGAGTCGGATGAGTAGAAGCTATGGTTTAGCTATAAAGGTTCAAGGTTTGTTCCATTCTATGGAGATGCCGTTATTCGGATTGCCTGCCGCTTCTCCCGGCACACAAAACGCTTGTGTAAAATGCCTCAAACCTTTCTTTCAGCCTCGTTTGTGCTGCACCTTTTAGTAAGAAACAAATGCGGGGGAGGAGAATCTGTGTTTCCTGTGGTCCAGAAGAGATGTATCGGTTTATGTTAGTCGGCCAGTTCTAGTTTTGTCATATCCTTTGAATGTTAGTACTGTCAGAAGCATTGCGTAAATCGTCGGCGCTATGTAAATAAAAGATAATGTGTTTCCTGAGAGTTCGCCCTCTAATGGCAGCTGTTATGAACTGCAGCCATAAAACCACTGCTGAAGCTTGCCTTTGCTGGGTAAAGTGATTAAAGTGTTCTAGCTTTTCCATTGTTTTTATTTTAAGATACCTGGTGTTAAAACACAGTGGGAATGACATATGGAAGACAGACTCCCAGATCTTAGTGGTTCCTGTGCACTAATCTTAGAGTCTGCTTGTCATTAACTATGCAATAATAGTTATATTTATGGCTTAGATAAAAGGACAATGACTTTCTTTCAAATATGTTTTTTTTTAAAGTTTATAATATACAACAATAAAAAAATAAGGGAGGAAATGACAATGACTTTCCCCCTTGTGGCTCCCCTTTGGAGTTTATTAGTGAATCCAGCGACCCCCGACATGTTAATCATACAAAAATGCTGCTGTTCCTTTTCTAGAATATGTAAGAATATTTCAACGAGTTAACCTACTAAACTCATTTAATTAGTTAGATCCAACATGCTAATACAGGTACAATTCAGCCCTTTAGACTCGCAAGTGAGGTCATCGTGACATCACCAGGGGAACACCCACAACACATTGGCATTAGAATCTTTTTTTTTTTTTTTCTTTCTTCAACCAATCTTATTCTTACAAAGTATTTTGTGTTGCATGTATTAATAGAAAGCCTTACTTGTCATGTAAAAGCAGCACAATATATAATTTGTGTGGGCACAGAAGGCTGAGGTTTGCGGTTGGACCAAGAAATGGCAAAAACGCTCAAATGGCTTAAGTGCAAAATGGCCAACGTCCTTAAATGGTTAACAGTGAAATACTCTGAGACTGGCTGGATTATGTCGCAGATGAGCTAGGTGTTCGTTATCACATAGGTACAGCACAACAGCTTCATTTCTTTGGTTTTAGATCAGAGAAGTTATATGATATATATGTATTTTTTAAACATATTAAAATGTTAAGTTTGGGAGCAGAAAGAACGTGTATATGTTTTCACATTCTGGGTTTTCACATTCTTTTTTTACTTTTTGATCCAAGAAAACATTGCTCATTTTATTGCATGTAGTAGATCTAATATAAATGCCATATAAGATGTTGCATTATAACATATAAGATGTCTACAGTTTCTGCATGCAAATTTTATCCTAGTGCTTTTATATCTTAACAAACTACTGCGGGGGAAAAAACAGGCGTGCTTGCCGTTTAAATCTTTTTTTTCTTTTCTTAAAGGGCAATCACGCCCCTTTTCCCCCCTTAATCTGCTTCCACAGAAGCTGCCAATCCTGCGTGGCTGTGGTCAGTCATCTGTGCATGCGCACTGGTGCTGGCAGTCTCTCCATGCATTCCAGCCCGGTGGCTTGGTTCAGTGGAAACCAGTCATGCAGGCTTGTGTGTCGAGGATCACTTGGGGTGGAGGGACTGGATGATCATGAATGATGGCTGGGAGTGACATTTAAGAAAATGACTGGGAGTGACTATAAGAAAATAGTAATGAATGTTCCTTTAAGCTAAGAAGAGAAATTAGAAGCGAGATGTGACTTAGAACCCATAACTGCCCCAAATACATAATAAAATATGAGTCTGCTGATTGTGAAATCTATTAACATACCTCAAAAAGTCAGGTGGTGTCTTCTATTGTGTTTATACATAATACAGGATGTTCTTTCGTGTTCTATTGATTTAATGAAGTCATTTTTTTGTCTTTTTTTTTCTAATTTTGTTTTCTTTCCTATTTTAAAATTAAAAAAAAATTAATTCTTAATTTCTTAAAGGTATTCAAATCCAATCCCCCCCCCTTTCCTAAGCGTTTACATTTTGTACTTAACTTGAATGGTCTCCAGGAATGTTTTTTTTTTTTTTCTTTTAATAAATAACTATTGCAGCTCATGTATGTTGGCATTGCAGATGTGGTTAGTTTTGACGCTGATGACCTTGATTGACTGTGAATGGTGCCCTGAGTCGGAGCAAATGGGATTGGCAACCATTCCCGCCCTGCATATTGCTTACTTGGATCTTGCCAATAGCACTGCTTCCCGTGCTCCCTGGGACATGTAGGCAAATTCTTTACTTCCACGTTTCAGATGAGCTTCGCTGAATGTCTGCACGCAGGTTCATGGAAGCCCGGTCTGTTCCCTGGAAGATTATCGCAGCTTGTGCAAACGCTTCTAATGTTTGTGTCCGCCTGAAGATTTCGCTGCCTTAGGGCAGCGATGCATGTCTGGTTTCTAGACATCCCTTTGCGCCATTGAAGTGTGCCATTGTATTTTCCACGTGGAAAACGTGGCCAAGTTCTACAGATGATTCTTATTGTGTTTTATTTAATTGGTTCAATAACATTGATCTCCTTAGCTCCTATTTTGTTTCTTTGTTGTATGATAGTTTCATTATAGTCGCCTTGTATACTGTTCAAGTGTGATGGGGAAATCTGTGGAATCTTCAAATTGGCTTGACCTAGTATGGTTTTATTTGTGAAATGTATAATTTCACACTTTCTCTGAGTGTACATATATATATATATATATATATATATATATATATATATATATATATATATATATATATATATATATATATATATATATATATATATATATATATATATATATATATATATATATATATACATACATACATATGTGTATGTGAGGAGTTAGCGGTAGACTGACTGCTCGGGTCATGGAGAGGTCAAAAACAATGGTGCCCCTGCGATCGCATTGACTTATCAGGTGCATCGCAGGTACTTCAGATCTGGATGTCCCGGTATGTAATAAGTCATGAAGGGGTTACATTTTTGTTCTTTTGCTGACACTGCTTATTATATATATATATATTCTGCTGCAGTGAATTGTCATTGGGTCAATCCTGGGCAGGGGGTCCCTATAATGTTCATAGTAGGCGTTGTAGCTAATGGACTGCTGATCTAGAGGGAACCTGATTCAGGGAGAAAAGTCACAGAAAACAGAATATCCGTTGATGTGAATCCCTAAGGAATGAAGCCATGGCTCAATGCACTAATGAACCAGTATGAACATTCACATGCTTCTATTTCAAGCACACAATCGTTCGGATTGCATCACACACACGATTACTCTGTTGCATTTTCTTAAAGAGTTAACAGTATTTTTTTTAGCAAGTTGTATAAGAAAGAAAATACCCCATAGCGATGAGCTGAATTTTTAGACAATTCACAAATCCTCATCCAGGATAATGCCGAAGTAACAGATGAGATTGCTGATTTCAATGTAAACGTCGGTATAATCTCTCTATGTTGACGGCCGTGTCGATCTAAAATGGAACATTTCCAGGTGATGAATCTTTTCGTGTCTTTTGGCAAACTGTATGCAGCTTTTTTAACAGTGATTTAAATATGAACTAGGATCGTGAAAGTACTCTGTACCTCTTACCGATATTTGGAGTGGAGCAGTATGATCCTAAAGATTCTACTAAAAAGGGGGCGACGCTGGGTTCCAAACACCCCTTCGCCTTTCATGCCTTTATATTTATAAATGTGTAACACGTGTGTGTGTGTGTTTCAGTCAAAGGGTAGTGGAGGTGGAGACCAAATCATTCCAGTGGTAGAAAGTCTAAATCTACTTTGTCTTTGTTCTTAAAGAACAAGCATATTGAGTAATCTAAATACCTACAGAAAGCCACATTAAGTTTGAAAGGGGCCATCAACCAGAATTGTTGATGACAATTTTAAACTAATTTAAAGTTCGGCGTAAAAGAAGCACCACAGAGTTCAGTCCTGAACCCAGCCAGAAGGAGGAAGTGTTTCAGAAGCGCACACGCCGGAAGTAGTTGGATGTGTACCTTTTGTACCTTTATTTGTAGCCCCCCCCCCCCCCCCGACATATTAAAAACACATGACTTATTCAAATACAAACACATTGTAATTCCAAAAACCACCACTGTTCTGTTCTGGCCACTGTTCTGTCAGTATATAAACATTAAATCCTACATATTATACCATGTTTGTTTATAATTTACGGGGCCTGTCCTTCACAGGAACCTGCAACTTATTAATTGCTTTTGACATTTTAAAGGACTTGTTAGGTGAATGTTAACGTAGAAGATGATTCCGGAGTCTCATCTCTTGAGTTTTTCGGATGTGTGACTCCATTCCCCTGATACGGTTTGCTTCAAAGATTAATTTTACAAAAACATATCACGTATTGTCCTCGCCGGGAAGCACGCGTAGCAATTTTAAGTATTTTATAGTATGTAGCATATTATTGAGTCTATTCTTTGATCGCCATTTATAGATTAAATATTTTGTTGTGTGGAATGAATTATAGGAGTTGGAAAATGTCTAATACATAAGTGTCCGTCTTGTGAGCGGCGCATGCTGTCCCTTTAAGATTCTCCGTGAGATGAGATTTTTCCTGCTGATGTCTCTTCTGTAATTACCAGTATGTCTGGAATGCAGCAGATCAACACAGCGAGTACTTGTGCCGAGGCTCTGTGAGGATATAGCAGGCAGTACGTGCTCGGGTGTCTCAGGAATATGGTAACTGTGCTTGTGCGCTGCTGCTCTTGTGTTTTTCCTTTTTATTTTCTTCGTTCCTAATTGCTGTTTTTTTTTTTCTCCCCCTCCCTCCATTACTTTTCTTCCATGTCCTTCGACAGAATGAAGAGAAACGCAGCCTCGCGCTGGGCGGACATGTGGGGTTCGACAGCCTTCCTGATCAGCTTGTTAGTAAATCTGTCACCCAGGGCTTCTGCTTTAACATCCTGTGCGTGGGTAAGTTTTTGGGTTTTTTTCCTCTCCCAGCATTTTGGTTACGGCTGATCTGCATCTCCAGTGATTTCAGTGTTTTACATATTCAAAGTACACGCGTCTCGCTGGTCATTTTTAACGTATCTAGTTTTAATTGTAAAACTGTGGTTTGTTTGCAAAGAAATTTTCCCCGCTGCTTTCTGGCTTTGAAATGGTAATGATTCTTTACTTTAAACGGGGACTGATTTCAGGACCTTTTTGGCATCAGGGCATGACTTCAGAAAGTTTTTTAAAACCCTTTCTCTTTCCAATACATCAGATCATCTGTATGAAAGTAACCCCCCACCCCGTAACTCACAAACAGGGGTTTGAATGGATCTCCTGTGCGGAGAATAGCTGGCAGATGGGGAGAAGCAAATGCATATGGCGGATTCTGCAGAATGCATTGGGAAGAGGGCTATATGAAAATTTAAAGGGACCACACAGCTGTCTAATGCATTAAAGTGTGTATGATGGCTGAAGCTTCCCCTTAAAGTAGTGATGTCATACATGTTCAGTATCAAATGAGATGCCTTCTTGTTACTATGATCCCCGCTCACCCTTTTATGTGCGGACTCCCCAGTAAACTAATCCTTATTCAAATTGTCCTTCATTTATCCCACTGGGGCTCTATATCCGCACATGCAAGTTGGAAAGTTGTTCTAGTGATATTGCAAGTATTTTTAATACATAAAAAAATTAAAGGATGCAAGGCAGTTGAGAGAAGGGGCAATAATTGTCGGTATACAGTACCTGCTGTACTATAGGGTAGGCATTGAGTGAAGTTTTTTAGTAGACCTCAGGTATTCTGTCAAATTCTGTGGTTAGATGCGTAAATATGGCCCCAAGTCTTTAGCGTGAGTCACTGTTAAGGTTTTCTGCCATTTCTCCCGGAGGGGTTCTCAAGCCTATTTGGCTCGTGCTGCATGATATCGCTTCTGAAATGTTGTGCAACATAATTTGATGGAAAGAAAACCAGCTCATATCTTGACTTTTCCTTGTGGGTATTTTCATTTCAAATGCTAGAAGTTCATTAAGTGCAGGCTGTGGACCTGGCCCAGGAGAACACCTGCCGTGGTTATTATGAGATGGAACTATACAAATTACGCTTTGGAAAGAACGAAGACTGTTATTAACTAAGTCTTGTGTCCAGATCAATGCTTGATGACCATGAAGGGCTTTAGCATATGTTCTAGTACAGTAATAGTAATATAAGACGGTTTTAGAAATGTAAGCTTATTTGTCTGTTTCTATTGTATACTCACAAACTTGGTTTCCATTGTAGGGGAAACGGGTATTGGGAAGTCCACGCTTATGAACACGCTCTTTAACACCACATTTGAGACCGAAGAAGCTAGCCACTATGAAAATGGCGTTCGTCTGAGACCGCGTACATACGAACTTCAAGAAAGCAACGTGCACCTAAAGCTAACCATAGTCGATACTGTAGGATTTGGAGACCAAATCAACAAAGATGACAGGCAAGCATCAGGATTTGTTTTCTTTGATTCCATGTGAATGTTCCTTCAGACAGGTTTTGACGAGCAGCCATGTTTATACAGCAGTTCTAAGTTTGGTACAATTGCCAATGAAAACGAGTGAAATGTTCCTGCTGATTATTCCGCGTTGAGCTCTTTACACCAGAATTTTCTCTTTTGTAAATATGGCCAGAACGGTGTTTAAAAAATGTATAACCATTTCAGAAACAAAATGTACATGTTTGCCTGCGGGGGATCAGTCAAGACAAAATATTTAAAATAAATACCGGTATTTCGTGGTCCTGGATGTTAGTGTTTAACCCGCCATGTTTTCAGCTAAAGTATATCAATGTGTAAAGTTTGTTCCAAAAATAGATTTAACTAGTGTGATTTTTGCAACAAAACCAAAGAATGAACACGCATGTAGGAACTTTATTTTACAATATTATTTTAATAAGTATGTAAGAAGCCGCAATGGTTCAGTTATAAGGAGAGCAGCACTCCATGCAAGCGTTTTGGCGAGCTAGCTTGCTTGCCAAGTTGTTTACCTAAGTGTTGAATTCCAATTTCTGTAAACGCCTGTCAATTAATAGCTATTTGGCTAGGTGATTTTTATAGGGGGTGTATTATGTGTTACCTACAACACTTCATACATACAGATAGGCTTGCAGTTTTAATGATGTTTTTAGTAGATATTTGGAATATTTCAATTCCTTAGTGCTGTGTATTTTCTTGCAAACTTGCAAGAACATAGTATTCTCTAGCAAGTCCTAAAATGCCTCTAATATGATAGTATTTCATGCAAATCTCAATAGACTACGTGCTTTATATTGGCTCAGATGTGAAGTATATACATGCGGGGTCATGAGTGGGATATAAATTAAAGAGATAGGTTTGACCGTTACCAATTATATGGAAATCTAGTATTGAAGATCATCTGACTGTCAGGGCACGTGTTTTAGAAAGCAGCGTTTGCTGATCTATCACGAATTGTGTGAGATTAACATTTTAATGAAGCATGTGTGGAACTTTAAGGAAAATGAGTTACCATTGGTTCCCAATTTACATGCCCTAAAAAGATCTTAAAAATAACTGCTACTGGTGTTAATTACATTATGGATCTGGGGCACTTTACTCCCAATTCCACTAGGGTATTTTGAATGCATATTGAAGTTGGATCCTCTTCCCTGATCTGATGATTCTTGTCACTGATTGGCTGCTAGAAGCAGCCAATTAGTCAAAGAAAAGCAAACGTTGCTTTCTGCGCAGGACATCGTCTGCAGCTGCCTGATGGCAAGTATATCATGCGAATGAAGATGCCTGCGGTCAGAGGCATATGGGGCATTCTTCACAATCCTCGCATGCCTTTTGCAAACGAGACTCCAAGAAAGATTAAATATTTCACATACATATAATGACTAGAGTGTCCCTTTAGGAGTAATGTTCGGTCAGATTCACTAAACCTTGAGTTTAGCTTATGTTGGAAACTCATGATTGCTCTGTGAATGGGGAGCTTCTTGTAAGTTGTCACGGCTCAAGTCTCCATTATGATAACTGGAGGGCCACCTGTTTTCTCACTCATCCATCAGATTCTCAAGTAGCTGTTCCCCCCATGAGAGGCTGAGATCTCTAAGGTCTGTCAGTGTTTTGCGAATAAACTCTTATGTTGGCATAGCAATAGGGCCGAAAAGGGCCAGCATAGAGGGCATTACATTACACCAGCAGGTCTGCTGATGTAAAGTAATTGGTAGGTTTCGGAGGAGAGTGCTTTAAACATTACAGGTTTTCTCAATCAGGTAGACCTAAAATCTCCCCTAAAATAAAGTCTCTTATCTCTTGACTACCTTTTACTCGTAAGCTACCCGTTTTGTTACAACAAACAAGTCGGACAACCTCAACCAGATTTTTTTTTTCACTTGTTGATGTTTTTGAACTCTACCCGTTAGTCAGCATTGAATCACAGGTTGGGTGATGGTTGGACAGCTGCAGATAACACAGACACTATAACCAAACTAGGTGAGAGAAGCATAGACAACCCTGAATTATTTTCAGACACAACCTATCATTAAGGTAATTAAAGTGATTGCCCTGTTCTGCGTTGCGAGGAGACTTTACCAGAAATCTTGTGATGTGTCTGGAAGGTAACAGCCCGTCTTTACGAGAGAGAAATAAATCACCCGCAAATACACATATCATGTGCTTTCCAGTAAGTCTTGGCAGTGCTATGAGGTGTCTGTGGGTTTTAATTCTTCTATTAGTAACTTGTCATTCCTACGTGAACGTAGTTCTTCTGTCAAGTGAAATATGTAGTTGCCGGGGGATATACTGTAAACTCTTCAGAGCAAACATGGAGAACTTGGCTTTTCCCATAAACTATCACACACACACATGTTTGAAATACCAGACTTTTTTTTATTTCTGGCGTGTCCAACTTTTTAACTCTTTGTTTTCAGGAATCAAGCTTACTTGACTGAATTGTACGAGTACCGCGTGGGCCTCCAAACCCAGCCTCCGTAGTGTCCTTTCATGATTATTTTCTTTTATTTGCTGGCCATAATGGCCGCTACTGATATATTTTTTCTTTTTTGTCTCTGCCCGGGTTTGGCGTAACAATGTGACGCGTGCCGTGCCCGTTGCTGCTCTTGCCCTTACAAACGCCTCTGGTGGGAGCCTCCTACTCGATATCTCTCGCTTGCAATAAAAAGTAGCTTTGTGTAGCCCCGGCAAGCCTAACCCACTCTGTTAACTCCGAACATTTCCAAAGTGCCTATCCTGCTGCATCTGCTTGGAAGACTCCTCTAGACTTTAAATTGAGGGATAAAAACAGGTCCCTCTCTGGATCCCATGATGCTCTTATCAGTTATCTGTGGACCACCTAGGTCCTTCAAAGTCATTAAAAGTACCCGCAGTTCAGCACGTGTTACGTATGATTGCCTGTGAATAAAAACGCTGCTTTTTTATGCTTATCTGCACTTATTTGCTATATACCGTATATACTGGCTAAGCAACTTTCTATATTCACAAGTAGCTGGTACATTCTAGGTAAAACAGTTCACTCCAAAAAAAAAAAAAAAAAAAAGGTTAAAACTTGCTGTCCAATACATTGTTCTGTTTAGATTCCTTCAATAGAGAAATGCACTTCGGTATAAGAAATGACTATTTTTTAATTACCTATATTGGCTTTGTCTCTCGTATCAGGCCACCAATGTCAGATAAGTGGCTTTCTGTTCTACAATGAATGTCATTTTCTGCTTTTCATCTCCTTGAGCCATTACTCCTCCTAACAGAGAATACATTAGTGATTGAATAAACAAAGTTGTAAAAGTAATTCTAGCGATATGGTAAACACAGCTTTACATGGTGTCTTTGTGCAGTTACAGGTCAGTCGTTGATTACATTGATACTCAGTTTGAAAATTATCTCCAAGAAGAGCTGAAAATCAGACGATCGCTTTTCAACTATCATGACTCCAGGATACATGTGTGCCTGTACTTCATTACCCCCACGGGCCACTCTCTGAAATCCCTGGACCTGGTCACCATGAAGAAGCTGGATAGCAAGGTATCTACTCCCTACCAGGCCTTACACTCTTTGTTATTTGTACAATGCTGGGAGAAGTAAAGAGAACCACAATGTGATCGTGTCCCACGTTTTAGGTACTGACTTAACAGGCTCACATGATAAAGCTGATCCGTCTGGATCAGCAGCTTCTCCCGCTTCTCTAAATCCATGGAATGTTCTCGTTAATGAACTCGATTTAAAATGCACATAAGAAGATTCCTGTAAGGTCTTGTGGGAGCTGGTGAGAAAGAAAGGTGTCTGCTCCCACCTGGACAACTAGAGAGAGCCCCCCCAAGAGATTCACCACAGTCTAATGCATTGCATTAGCCAGGAGCTCTTCATCCTCTACAGTTCCCCAGATACACACTCGATACCCGCAATGCTGAAATATACTTGTATATAAAAAACAAAATAAAGCATCTGATAGATTTAAAAGGCATTTCTTCACTTAGATTATTTTAAAATTCTTCTTAAATGAGTACCAGTCTGCCTTTTAAGATCAGATTGGCTTTCAAACACCTAACGTTTTATGGGTCTGGGCCGACCACTGCTACAGACTAGTGTTTAAATCACTCTTTGATCCCGTTGTGCTAAAACACAAAAAATGCGAAAGCCCTTTAGCATGGGCTCCTGGAGTAGGAGGGAGCGTAATACTTTGCCTGAGTAGGCAGAAGTTTGCCTTTTGTTTCTTGCGACAGCCCATTTAATTCCATGGCATTAGAACATGGCTGACGCTCCCTGTATGTTAGTCTGGGACTAAGTGCTCGTTGCACTGAAGTAACCCTGCGAAGCCTTCACCTCTCTCGGCTGGCGTGCCGGCCAGTGCCAAGCGGTTAATATGCGTTTTGTATGAGGCTAATTTACAGTCTGTTGGCGCTCTTCTCCTATCCGAAACGTCTTCCCCTGGCATTCGCTTGCTAATGAGCTGTATCGTTCCCTGTCCTTATTTAACCCACTTGCGGGGCTCATCTTCCTAGTTAAATACAATGTCTGCCCGCATCTGTCTATGTGACTAAGCCACGGTTTGCGCACTGATCCTTTTATTTTGCTTGGACCCGGGACATAAGATTGTTGTGTCTCGGTTTACAAACAGCTAGAGTGTGTAATTGTTTGATTCTGTCGCTGGCTCCCTTCTTAAAACATCGGATACTTAGTGGTTTTATATTTAAAGGGACGCAATTATTTGTGTAAAATGGGTCTTATTTGCCATAATATATTCTATAGGCTTTACATGTGTAAAGTGCTTTTTTTTTTTAAAAAGTAGCCATGGCACCATAGCAATTAATGGGAAAAAATACAAATAAGCATTTGAAACTTTTATACTGTATTATTATTATTATTATTATTATCTTTTATTTACCGGTATATAGCGCCACATAGCGAATACATATATTCAAGGGGTTTTGCTCCTTTCTCCTTCCCGGTAAGCCTCCTTTAGATTCTGATTTAAACTGATGGCCTTCCAGCTTGTAAACCCTGATAGACTTCTCATGACCGAGAAAGGCCTCTTTAATAGAAGATATTAAACAGCAGCATACAGTGTAATTCTCTATTTCCAAATGCATGTACATGGATTTGAATTCTGTGTTTTCATGTCATATTTTTGTGATAACCTGACCCGTGTCTAATTCTTTTCTTTTTTTTTAAAGGTTAATATCATTCCGATTATAGCCAAGGCTGACACCGTCTCCAAGAGTGAGCTGCACAAGTTCAAAATCAAGATTATGAGCGAGCTGGTCAGTAACGGTGTTCAGATCTACCAGTTCCCGACCGATGACGATGCCGTGGCAGAAATCAACTCTGTGATGAATGTAAGTTCGCAATCATCGCTGATCAGTGGCCATGAACGTGGCGTGCTGGCGTGTGCCAATGAGATTTACATGCATCCAGCATGCATTGTGTAAAGTTTGTGTTAACGTTACACACATTAGTACACGTTAAATGTATTGCCTGTATTTGTGAGAGGGGCTGGAAGCCTTCTTAAACCCTCTAGACCAGCTTTTTCTAGAAGACATCTTGACGGTAGGTCCTTTCCACAGGCTTATCATGACTGCTTTTAATTTCCAGTCCACTGTCCACCATTTCAGTCTTAGCTCAACCATCATGTGCAGCTAGCTCCATCCCTTATCGTGATCACATGCCTTCATGTCTCCCATAAGGAGGTGGAGGGGGTAGCTCTAGAGTCCAGCTATTGGAAGATCCTGGGTATGATCTCCATCTAGGGTAGGAAGGGACTGTGCGCCTACTTGAGTATTGTTAAGTGGCTACTTTTGGGTCTGAAACAGCTACCTTTCCCCAACTGTTGCCTTAATTCAGGTTTGTCACGGAAACATTGGGACTGTCCTGTGAAAAATTGGAGAGTTGGACGGTGTGGCTATGGTAATGGTGCCGATATTAAATCTGTTGGAGTACGACGGCGCCATCTATTGTCCGTGTACTGTATTTCTCTGAAAAACTGTATAAAAGCTGCGATTACTACATCCCCAGTAAATTTCATTGGCTAAAGTGTGTGTGTGTGTGTGTGTGTGTGTGTGTGTGTGTGTATATGTGTGTTTTTTCCCCATAGAAGCTTGCTGTTTTATTCAATAGGCAACATACAGATGCAAAAGTAACATATATCCAATGATAGAAGTTAATTTGTTTTGGATTAATAGAATAGAGTTTTTCATATAGTAGATGGCTTCTCCATCTTTCTCCAGGGGCTCATCACAGAATGAAAATAGAAATGTAAACCAATGTAACTGTAGGTAGCTGATTGGGATATTGAAGCTCTACATAAAACAGTCACCAGGAACTGATGTTCACTATAATTGCTCTACATATTTTAAAAAATTCTCACAATTACTTTGTATGATCATAGCTCATGGCTCTTATTTTTTAATACTTTTTGCTTTCACGTAGTCAGTAACAGTCTATTTCTTGCAGGCTCATCTTCCCTTTGCTGTGGTTGGGAGTACAGAAGAGGTGAAAGTGGGGAATAAACTAGTAAGAGCCAGACAATATCCTTGGGGAGTTGTGCAAGGTATGTGGCCATCCTTAAGATTAGTTTTTGATGCTGTCACGTATATTGTGAATAGTTAATTTGTTTGCTCGCTTAGCAGATGTAGATGTCCTATTACCCTTGGCATTTTGTTCCTAGCTTTGTGTCTAGCAAAGCCCCCACATACACATAACAGTCACACGGACTATAAGGCACAGAGTAATGCATGTAAAAGAATTCACAAACAAATATTTGTATAAACCATAATTTCACAGTGATTTGGCTCGCTCCGTGCATAAATTCTACAAAAATAACAGTGATCCATTCTAATCTGTACTGTACCCCTGTTTACTTATAGCATCAGTCTGATCCTCAGCTTCATATACATTTTTTTTTTTTATTGAAAGCATATTAAGAATGATGGTAGTTGCTTTTTTTTTTTTGGATATGTTTATAATTAGGATTATATAGTTCTATTTAAAATACAGTAAGGTGTCTCTCTTTGCCTTGTTTTACCCGCTGGTTCACAGTTGAAAATGAGAGCCACTGTGACTTTGTTAAGCTGCGAGAAATGCTGATCCGGGTCAACATGGAGGACCTAAGAGAACAGACCCACACGCGCCATTACGAGCTGTACAGACGGTGTAAGCTAGAAGAGATGGGATTCAAAGACACCGATCCGGATAGCCAGCCCTTCAGGTAATTCTCAGGACCCATGGCATTTGGTCTATTTTTTTCTCACCCAATAAGCAAAGCAAAGAAAGGGCCTAAAAATAAATCAAGAAATGCATTGAAAAAGTGTTTGGGTTGCCAGCCATTACATCTCTAACTAATAACCCGTAACATTATGGTAATAGACGTTTGATGTGTGTATGTGTATTAAATAGGCAACAAACTATTGTTTGTGAATAGGCAAAAATGGCTAAATGGCTTCACTTTCATATATGTCTTAATTCTGGAATTTCTTCCGCACCGTCCTGAGTTCACATATTCAATAAATGAACCCGATGGTCATGTATCTGGAAGGCAATTGTGGATATTCCTGAAAGGTTCTGATAAATTAGTGAACTCAGCGTGTACCTTTTTCTATTTCAGCTTGGTCACTTAATCCTGTTAATTCACGAATTTTGCTCTTATAACAAAACTCTTTATTATTGCAGCCTTCAGGAAACTTATGAAGCAAAAAGGAAAGAGTTCCTTGGTGACCTGCAGAGGAAAGAGGAAGAAATGCGACAAATGTTTGTGAGCAAAGTTAAGGAGACGGAAGCCGAATTGAAAGAAAAGGAGCGAGAGGTAAGTACCACACAACTAATCTGTTATGTATAAATTGGGATTCACTGAACAGTCCTGCACCCTGATCCACATGCGGTCTTAAGTCTCGGGTTGAGATGGAATGTTCAGTAGACCTGCCCTTTGAACCCTTTCATGACCAAGGGTAGTATGTAATATGTGTGTGTGTGTGTAACAGGATGATCAGAACTCCTCTTGGGGTCTTTGTGGTACACCCTAAAAAACACAAGACATCCACCAGCTGCAAAAGGAAGCATTTCCCGGCATTTTCCATGTGAAAGAAGTAGACGAAGTAGTGTTTCAGCACTTGTAGTTCATATTGTTTACGGCTGTGAAGTTCCTCTGTAAAGCTATTATCACAAATATCTAGGGCTGAGGCAGAAAATTAAAATGTGTTCATTTACGTTATAGAAACAGTAATGTAAATGAGGTAGGTTTATATGTAATCGTATAACAAAAATGTGACATACCAGCGTCTCTAATGTATAATAGCAGCACCAATATCAATGTGCTTCCCTCATCACAGCTATATTTTACCATAGAATCAAACACAAAAAGTGCGCTTGAAAATGATTAATATACAACTTTACCCAATTATATATAGATATATAGTAGTATGATCGTATCCTGAGATGGAAAACTCCAATACACTCACATTTCAAGCTTGAAATAAAAGATTCCAGGTCTTTCCAGCAGGTTAAGAGTTAAATAGATCCCAGGTAACAATAAGATAAAAAGCAATAATAAAAAGTCAAAACTTGCTTCACGCAACGCGTTTCGCTCTGTAGTATGAGCTTACTCTGGGAGTATTCAGTAGTTATATTGAATTTCAGTCCCAGCCCAATTTGCTTTGAATTGCCTAAAATTACTTCCGCCGTCCAAGTCTCACAAGATCTGTGATGTCATCCAATATGGCTGCTTCCATACATGTTGAATAACATCTGCCTCACTGAAAAGGGGGGAAAAAACGATTTACCTAAATTTAACTTGCCCTCAAATTATTTTATATTTTTTAATGCTTAAAATTGGAATACATTTTTTTGTAAGGAGCAGGGGGGCCTTTTCTAAGATGGTTAAAGCCTCCTAAAAAAAAATAAAAAATGCCATCCTCAAATCTATGAGTCACATGCAAGATGGGAACCTGTTTTTGTCATGGTTCTAACAGACAGGAACTTTTATTTTTTCAGCTGCAAGAGAAGTTTACCCATCTGAAAAGGATGCATCAAGAAGAGACTAGGAAGGTGGAAGACAAAAGGAAGGAGCTAGAGGAAGAGATGAACTCCTTCAATAAGCGGAGAGCTGCGGTGGAGTCCCTTCAGTCTCAAGCATTCCAAGCAACTTCCCAGCAACCTCTAAAGAAAGACAAAGACAGGAAAAAGTAAGTCTACGCGTGTATATACCATTGATTCTTCGTGCCTTTTCTATGTCTACGTCAAACAGTCTGGAATGGAGATGGTATTATTGGTGATTTTAAAATGATTGTGTTCCCATTAATGAATGTTGGCAGGCTGTCTGCGTTTAGCCCAAAAGGTGTCGTATCTTAGTGGGCTTGATAGTGTTAATCTGGTTGCAATTGTAGCACGTCCGTGCTAATGGCTGCCTTCACTGGTGGGTGTAGATTTTATTGCACCCTCAGATACAGGATTGTATGGAAAATTAATATACATTCTATACATTTTGCACATTTCTCCTGCTCTCCCTCCTTTGGATGGTAATGCACTGCTGCATACAGGGGAACGTTACCAATGGCAGTCTGAGAATACTTCTAAAATTCTGAAGGCCCTGGTTTTGTGAATGGATTTATTTAAAGAGTGGCCCTGGTGTAGTTTAATGCTAAAATGTTCAGTTCCTTCTTTAGGTGGTGTTGGTTTCCATCACCTTCATGAGGCAGTTGGTAGAGCGCCAAAGTTAGGTAGTAAAGTTAAATGTCATAAGTCTGTCCAGTTTAGCCTATCCAATATATCCCTAATTCCATTGGTCCAAATGAAAGCAAAGCAACCTTTGGAACTGATACATTTAGTTTTTGTGGAAAAAGTGAATATCTAAAAAGAATAGTGAAGTTATTAGTAATGATGGGCTTGATCCGTGCGACACTCAACTGAGGTAAGGCAATGCTTCCTTTTTAAATCAAACCTCAACAAAACATTGATGAGGTGACGGGTTCATGTAGTTTAAAAGCCATATTGTCACGTTGCACTTAAAACGTCCAGCAGAAATATTTTGATGGCTTCTGGAATAGCCTACATGACCCGACCGTTCCTTCAGGAATCGTGGCTGTGCCCGGTAAAAGCATTGTGTGTGTTGGAGTGTCTCGGGGGTGATGAAAAGAAAATGGAGGTTTCGGTTGTGTTTTTAGTTTTATAACGCACTGTTTTTTCTTAGGATTTTCCTCTAAGCCACGATGTTTATGGGCAGAAGAGCGTGCAAAATAATTTACTGCATTTGGCTAATTCAGAACAGAGGCATCGGCTGTATCAGTCACAAATTTCAGATGCTACAACATTGGGATCCACATTTTACACTACTACAGGTGTCAAAAGTGGGAACTAAATATCACTAATATACCTAACCCCGTATATAACCCCGTATATAACCCACTGAGTGCCAGAGGGGCAAAAGCAGCATTCTGCATACCTGCTCTGGTTTTCAGGGGGTTAAGGAACAATATTGAATCTGCTAGCAGATAGGATTTTATGCATGGCACACTTTTTTGTGTAACTTAATAACATGTTCACTCCTTTTATAATGTTACATTTTCACTCTGAGGCTGCAAACTTCTCCAAGTACTTGGTAACCATCGGCCTTCTGTGTGAGGTTTGGGAGCCTCCTGACGCTGTAGGGTTAATGTACATTCCCCCTCTAGGTACATTGATGTGGCATGAAGCTTTTCACTTCAAGGAACTAAGGTTTCTTCACATGAAAATGCATGCGTTTGTCTCTGCGCACACCATTTCTACCAGTCTGTTTTTTCCATAAGGTCCATCGTTCACTAGTTATGACAAAAGGAAGAAAGACTAGGAAAAGCAAAATGAATAGCTGGTCAGGAGAACACTGACTTTCCAGAACACTTACAGACTTTTAATGTGCATGATGCATGGTTACGCCAGCTCTTCTCACAGGAGAAGATGACTGGGGCTGGCCCTCCATAATGCATAATGAAGTTAGTGAGTTGGAATTACGGTTTAGGTAATAAGCATTTTAATGGAAGCCCACCTACAAGTACTGGAGAGGTGTGAGACTCTTAAGCATAAGATCCTGAAAAACAGTAACGCTTGTTTTAGCTTTTGTGTTAATAGTTCTACTGTTCAAGGAATGTATAACGCAGCTAATATTGTTTGACCTTACGTTTTGGTAATTTGACTGCATTGAGATTCTTTAATATCTATTAATTTCATATATTTTTATTATTTGACGTCTATATTGATTTTATAATTTTGGTTCTGATAAAATACAACCTTGCATCTGTTGTTGTTGTCAAACTCCCATGATATTCCACCAACCTGATGACCATCATGGGAGCTGCAGGCCAACGGCAGCTGGAGGGTAACATATTGTCTAATAATGTTCTAATCAGTAACATGAACCACAATGAAAAGGAGATGGGTTCTATGTACGTCTGCATGACCACAGGTGTCTTAAACATTGGATGAGGGTATAATTCCTGTGCATCATGTAGGCTATGATTACTGTTCCCAAGAAGTAAAACTCTGTTTGTTTATAAGTTTGTTCTTTTGGAACTCAGATTTGCCATATTATATTTTCTTTTGTCTCATGTTTTATTTTAATTAGTTGACATTATCTAATTTGTACATTTTTTTTTTTTTTTGAATTTATTTTTATTTTCATTTTTTTTTTCCAGTTAAGACGTACAGACTTGCATGTCAAGATTGGACTTACACGTTCATGTCATTTAATTGCATGGATTCTCCCCATGCCACCCTTTTCTCCTAACATTGTGAGTGGACCAAACCATAAAGAGAACACGGATACTACAGAGTTTACAGCATAACCAATTCTTTTAATATCTGCAGGTATATTGTATGAATGGAGCTAATTATAGAAAGACGGTGCTTCCTAATATCTATGCAATACCAATGTGTATTTAAAACTCTTATAAGTGTTGTTACATGTTTAACCTGTCCAAAGCAGCCTCAACATATTTTACTAATTGCTTTTTAATTAAGGAAATAATATTTAATCATGATATGATTTTTTTATACATATTTTTACCATGATTATTGAGAAAGGTTAGGCTAAAAAAAGTATTCATAAATGTTAATTTAACAAATCCACGTATTAAGGAATAAGCTTGAAATCATATTATTGCCCCTTCCTGTGAATTCACACATCTATATTCTGTGGCTTATTTGTCTTTTTTTTTTTATTATTAATAAACGGCCAAAAATATGTATATATAAATATTCTGCACTGAAGTCTCAACCGAGGATTGAAACTTTGACTTACTGTTTTCCCAATAAAAATACTTTAATTTTAATGCAATGGAAGACTAATAATTTGCCATATTTTTATATAAATATATTTTGGTTCAGATACATGTGTGACTTAAGAGGAATATATCTATTATCAGTACTTTTTTTATATCCAGATAAACCAAATTAAGATGCAAGAATTCTTAGATATTGTTATATCGTTGCAAAATAATCCTGTTTTATGGTTGAATGCTAAAGGGCAGAACCCCCTTGTCTTGTTACTGCATGTGGGGCATTTTATGGAGAGTGATGTTGTAGATGTGGGCAAACTGGTTGAAGTGCAGCTGAGCCAGACCTTGGCCCAGGTAGGACCTTGGCCCAGGTAGGACCTTGGTCCAGGTAGGACCTTGGCCCAGGTATGCTGCCTCCTCCACCAAGACAGGCAACCTGGGTGGACAGATTGCCAGAGGGGCAGCTCCCTATAAATATTGGTTATTGCTTATCCTCGTCAGTGGGCACCTTCAGAAAATGCAGGCCGCTGTACTCTCTATGGAAATAAATGAATATGCATCCTGTCGCTTTTCGAGCACAACTCACACTCCAATGTAATATTAAGTTATGTTTTTTTCTTCTTCTTATAGGGCATAAAATTCTTATGGTGACAAAGTTAACTTTTTACTGCTTTTATTTTATATTCTGTTTTGTATTTTCTAATGAGGTTCCAAAACCATTTTTTCTTAAGTTTTTCTAGATTTAAAATTTTGAAGGGCATTTTATATTAATTTTTTGTCATTAGCACTATAGGAATTTTTTGTGACTTACATCCCATGTTTGTGTTTTTATATTAGGCGTTTACCATTGTGCATGTGACCTTGTTATAGATAATGTACTCGATTAAAAGTTTTGTTATGAGGCAAATCAAGTTACATGGAGAGCCTAAACCCAGAAGCCCAGATTTAAGTTTTCAACATTGAAAATACCGTAATGTTTTTATAATAATGAAGCAGTGGAAAAGAAACCGAAACGTTGGCGCTATCCGTTACCTTTTCTGACAGCCCTGATGCCGTGTTTGAATTTTGGTGGGGAATTAGGACCTTCGAGGTCAGAGTTGCTGTACAGTATTATGTCCCCATTAGAAAGAGTGGCTTAACATCATTAGCAAGAAGCAGAACCTCCATATAACTGGCTTTCAGCTTTAATGCTGGATTCCCAAGATATCTGCGCATGCTCCCACGTATAAAATGCAGATCTCTTCCTGAGAACTGCTGTAGCTTGCTGGGTTTACAGATGAGCATTTTATTGGAATCAGAATTGCACGCATAGTTCAGGCAGACAGACCTTTTTGCAAGGAGAGCCTTATCTTCACATTTTAGTATGTACTGTTGGAAAGTTGGTGAGACTTTCCCTTTTAAAGCAGGACATGTTTGCTAAATCTCCGCATCTAAAGCTTGCATTAAATCCACGAGCCAGCAACAGGCAAACCCACGAGTGATTCTGCTGTGTTAAGCATAGTCCAGTATACCTACGTAAGATTTTTGCTCTATTGCTTTGGTAAGTACTGGCACCACAGCCTTCATTGTCTTCTGACTTTCTTTTAATGTAAAGACTGTAATTTACTTTACAACTAATGGACCTTTTCAACTGAGTGTCTCAAAAATCCTGGACGGTATTGTGGCAACTTTCAGAAACCTTGATTCCTCTGCCCTTAATTTTATTTCTCAGGGAGATTGACACAGTTTAGGGTTTCTAGTCACAAATCTGTAAATGTGGTGTGTGTGTGTGTGTGTGTGTGTTATGCACACACCCTCACACTTGCATGGAGTCTTTGAGCAGGATTGTAGGTGTAGCTTTTGTAAGCATATGAACAGCTTTCAGCCACTGACTAGGATGTTATATAATTATGTACTTGGCAATTGACTAGGACCACCCTTAGGTAAAATGGTGCCCCCTCTAAACGCAACTAATTTTCCAATGACCGTGCTCTCTGTGTCAACAAAACTGAGTAGGCAGGAGAACAGTACGTTCATGTTTAACTTGGTGATTCTTGTTTAAAGATGAATCCAATAAGTGAATCCGGCACTGAAATGCATCAGCTGTGTATTTTAAATCATCGAGCTCTGTGAGATCCAGAGCCCAAGTTCATATTTATCATCTTCTGCTAAAGGCATATCATCATTTTCCCTCCATTTCTTGCATGGGCCGAAAATGCAGTGCTATCCATAAGTGTCTTCTGCAAGCTACCTTCAGTGGCACCTTTCACAACTTGGTGTCCCATTCCCTATACTGAGCCAGTGTACACTGTTGTGTTTGGTCAAACCCTGAGAGTGGAAAATAACATGGGTATTAAAACAAAAACACATCTAGATGTGTAATGTTGGAAAGTACAAGTCTAAAGCTGTTTTATTTCATTTGATCAGCCATTTTGATTCTGTATTTTAAGATATTTCACATCATCTGTTACAATTTGTACTTTTTTTCTTATGTTCCTTCATTAAATTTCACTTTTATTTGACATTGTGGTTGTGGTTTTTTTTTTACCCCTACTGGGAATGTTTTTTTCTGTTTTGTTTTTACTAGAAAAGTATGTAAAAACAATTTGAAGTAGCCAACCTTTTGAGGACTGTACCTGAAATAGAAGAAATATCTTGAACGTATGTTGACGGGGAGTAGCTTAGATCAACAACTGTCTAAATGGTTGATGTTACGTGACACAAAGAGGTTGGCTGTTAGGAGTTTTCATCTACAGTTGCGTGAAAAGGCTTTTCCCCTCTTTGGTGTTCTGCGTTGTTGCATATTTTTCCCTTTTATTTTGGTGGGCTGAAGTAACAGATGACACCAACGTTTGATGTATATTGATGTGGTAAGTAATCAAACGTGTCTCTTACATTGTTTAAAATGTTTTTGCTCCTCCACACCAACTTGACCCAATGAAATGGATTATAAGGGTCATGTGTTTGAAGACCTTGAACAATGAGGACTAATAAGGGCCACAATATAAACTGGCTAACAGATTGAAGCTATAGGTATGTAAGGTTTCAAGCCCACAGTGTGCCGAACACAAAATACCTTCCTGAGCACCCCTGAAAAACAGCTGTAGATGCATATTAGTCTAGAATCAGTTTCATAATCATTTATAAAGCTGATGGTTTGGTATAGTAGTAAATCCTCCCGTAAGTGGTTGCCCTGCCAAAATCATCAAACGGCAAGAAATAAAACCATCTGCCACACAACAAAGGGCATCCCGCAGAAGAAGGCAGAACAAGGCAGTCCTCTAAAGCAAGTCTGAATCGCAATGCTCGGGAAGGCAAAACGTTTTGGAATGGCCTAGTCAGTCTTGAACCCCTATTTAGGAGATATCAGGACCTGAAATGAGTAGTATGTTGAAGACCCACAACATTTAAAGCAGCTCTGCATAAAGGATTGTACCGCCATGGCATTAATACAGTGTTTGAGTTTAGGTATTGCTGCTAAACCTGGCCATAACCTGATTTTAAGTCTCAGGAGGTGATTATTATTTCATACAGGACTGGGTGTTGCATCCGTTTCTCTGATAAGTAAATGCCAGACATTAAAATTTTCTTCACTTTGCATTTTACCCAATCTCTTTTGCTTTACAACCAGGAATATGCAATGCACACAATCACAATCAGACGGGGGCTAATACAACTTTTTGTCCATGGGACCAACAAGCCGTCTCCTTAAGAAGGTGGTAGGATTTGATTTTCTCCCGAGTATACACAAACCGTGCGATGGCTTATTAAATATCATTTAATATAAATAGGGACAAAATTTTAAGTTGGTGAAACATAGGCTGGAAATGTAAAAGTGATCTGGATCATTACTTGGACTTACAGTATGCTAATTGGAACATTCATATGTAACAATTGCACACATTAAGTGCTTTATGTATATTGCATGTTGTCAGCAGGCTGTGAAGTAAGTATCCTTGACGTCTGCTAAAGTATAAGCGCATATAACTACTGGAAGTAAGATGTACTGGCAAAAACAGTCCTTGTGGCACCTGTTCATGGCAGAAGGAGATTTAGAAATCTAATTGCAACTCTTCTTGCACAGCATTTAGAGACAACAATGCAATCAGTTGTATACGAAGTAGTAAGGTTTAACAAAGCAAAGAATTCCTTTACATTGCCAATATAGTTAAACTATTTTTTTTTTTAATGTAATGTAAATTGGACATAAAAACAACTGCATTATTTTTAAGGTCTTTAAACCCCCCCCCCCAAAAAAAACCCCCAATGTATTTAGGATAAGTTACTCACACTTTCACTGGAGTAGATGGCGGGGGTCCGAACTGTGCAAAACGTGAGCCCTCTCACCAGAGGCTGGCAAAGTGTCCACTGCCGTAATTTATGGTGTCAGTCACCCTACCAGCTCCATCCACAGGCAGAATGGACTGCCTGCCGGTGGAAGGAGATCGATGCCCCTATTATGCCAAAATAAAGGGTTCCTACAAACCTGTTTCCCTGCTCCCTCATGGTGATGAGCTTTGGGATATGATGTCATATCCCAAAGCTCAATACTGAAGCCACATGCACCACAGGGAAGCACTGAAATAAGGCAGTAGGAGTAAGGGCGGTAAAGACAGAGGAGAAACACAGGATGAGAGAGGAAGGGGAAGATGAGATTATGAGAGAGGAGACTGTGAAAGTGCTAGGGCAAGTGTAAGCAAAGATGATTGTGTGTAAAGGCAAGTGTGAATATGGATGTATGGATGGATGTATGTATGCGTGCATGTATGCGTGCATGGGCAGACATTTGTAAGAATTGTTTGTATGGTTTGACAGTCTTCCACTACTATTACTGTTTTGGGTCTAAAGGGTATAGAATGAACCATATTGTTTTAAATCAAATACTATATATAGTTCTTTCCCTTGACTCCAGCAATGAACCTTGTCTGTGTCTATCTCTGCTTCAAACCCCGAACCAGAACACACCATAGACGTTTCATATTCACAGACACTTAATCATAGATTATTAATGCATTTCTAGTCTCTCGTGTTGAGATATCTAACTGAACACAATTTAAGTGTTTAAAACATTATTTAGAGTACCTCTGTACCTAAAGGAAGTAGAAAGTTTCACAAGATGACACATTAAAATCTGTGTTAAAAAAATTATATATATTTACGTATATACATTTAACATTGTACATCGGTCTATTGTCTGATCAAAGCACTCTCCATTCTAAAAATTGTATTTTATATTTATAGTATTTTGCCTCTTTTTGGATTTCATAAACAATTTCCCAGTTAAATTTTGTCATAGTAAATAGTGTAAATCTTTCATCTAGTCCAGGGGTGTCCAACCTGCGGCCCTCTAGCTGCTGCAGGACTACATCTCTCATACTCCTCAGCCAGCCCCTTAGCTGAAGGGAGATGTAGTCCTGCAAGCAGCTGGAGGGCCGCAGCTTTGACACCCCTGATCTAGTCAAACAACTTTTTAAATATTTTACTACAATTGAACAAAATTGTATTAAAAAGTGTTCACACCAATTCTGGTCCTAACACATATACAGCGACTCTAGTTGGCAGATTTTTTTTTTTTTTTATAAAGTGCTTTTAGATCATGACACGTGAAAACAGAATATTGAAAGTCGTTAACACAACAGGTAAAGAAAGATACAATAGACTGCACAATTCATCTTAACATTTATTTAGAGAACAAAAGTACCTGCATTAATATCTACAATATTCACAGTTTGTAACAGGATATGTTTGATAAAACAATTTGAACATGGCAAATCTTTAGTACAAAAAAATAAATTTAAATTAAATTAAAAAAAAAATGGCAGCACCATAAAATGTCACAGCCATTATGTCATTTAGAGACTATTTAGACAAGGGTGAACAATGGCATCTAGGGACACGTAAAAAGTGCGTTTGTAATGCAGCCCCACAGTATAACCTTCTATACATGTCACTGTAAGAGGAGAAAAGATGGTTACCCTCCCTTAGACCCCACAATTATATATATATCACACACACACCTAATACTGTACAGGGACAACATTTCTGCATAGTCTGATTTGCATTAATATGGGCCTGCTTACATCCAGCAACCAACCATAGGCAACATGCACTCCAGTTATTCTTAGCTACAATACAGTATACAGTGAAAAAACTATTAAAAAACAAGTTTCAACAAATAGAGGAGCCTACACTTGGCACTTCTTAAGTTAAACAAAAATAGAAGAAAAATGTATCAACTGTAAAGTGTAAAACAAACCGTTAATTAAAACTAAGACCTTTCAACACATCAAGTAGTAAAATAATGGAACCTAAATATCTTTGGTGTTATCAATTATATATATATTTTTTTTAATTAAAAAAAAAAAAAAAAGTGTAAACCCGCTTTACTTCTCTGGCTGGTACTTGTCAGTGCCAGAGCATTGCGGAATACACTGATAGCCAAGTAACATTTAATACAAAATAAAAATATGTATATACACAATCCCTGAGGGTTAAATTTTATCAATATATTGGCTGGCTGTTTTATAGGGATAAGTAAATCTATTAAGAAGATTCTAAAGTTGACTTCAGTCTATTTAAAAAAAAATAAAAAAAAATTATATTTAAACTTCTAAAAGTAATTTTGCATTCAGCACCAAAATACTACTATCTTACAGAAAATAAAAACACAAAGGGCATGTAACTATCTATGGCACAAGAATAGGTTTGGCAAGCCAAGGCTGGTTTTGAGCTTCTACCGTAAAGCGGTTTTCTGTGGCAATGATTCTTGAAAGGTCATTTCTTAGTCAAGCTGAGGAGACTGCAAGATGGGGCATGGACATTGTCCTTCCTCTAGCTGTGACTTACTGCCAGTCACCACTTCATTTATCCTGCCACGATCCGGGATGTAGTCTTCGTTATACAGGTACTGGAATCCATCATAAAACTCATCTGGCTCCATCAAATCTTCACAAGTTGGATCTGTCTGGATTAGTGCAGCTGGAAGGGGCTGGGTAAATTTCATATTTACCCTGGTCACAGGCTGGGAAGAGTGCCCTACTGGAGACCAATACGATAGTGAAGGCCTGTGGTGAGCATCAACGTCTTTACTGGCAGAATAGAAAATGTATACAGGGTTGGACGAAGTATGCATTTCTAGGTGCTGGTCTACCATTTCTTTACAGCAGATGAAATCTGTGCTTTCAACCTGCAAGAGAATATAATTTTACAGTATTTTATATGCATACACATAAGTAGACCGTGTTCCATATCATAACGGTAGGAAGACAAACTATATTTTAAGAAGACAAGACCTGTTTGATAGCACGTTAAAAGTGTGCCAAGCATTTGTAGTTAAAATCTAGATCCAGAAAGCCAACAGGACGAACATTAAAATAACAAAGGGAAATTTTGATGCTTACCTTTGCTTTCTTCAACAGATCAGAAATAATAGGGAACCAGTCAGCAGTCATCCTCTCCAACTCCAAGGTGATGATCACCAAGGCCAATGTGGAGCCTCTAAACTGCAACAGCTGGTGGCATGCCATGCAATGCTGCACCTGCCTCGTCAAGAGTGCTACATGGCGAGAGGGATTCATTTGAGGAATTCCATGGAGGAGGTGAGGCCAGCTGGACATCACCATAGCATGGAACTGAAAGAAAAACAAAACAAGAATTGTCTACATGTCTAGGTCAATTGTCACCATCATTTGCTTAGGTTGACCAAACACGACAACCAAAATGCAGTTTACATCAGGAAGGACACAGTGTGGATTCTTTTTAAACGTGAACCCATGCTTTCATCAATCATTAGGCCTTCAAGCTTCTATTGAATGTAACAGCAATATGTTCTCCAAACATAAATAACCACTTTATTGTATTTCCTTGCCTTGTTTGGTTACCATTGCTTAGAAATACAGAACATCCTCCAAAGCTGATAAGTTATATAACAATCAGAACTGGTAAAGATCACCTCTTTGAAAGTTGCAATGAAAATATTTTTATGAGCAACATCCAAACACTATTTAATGTCATTCCTCGACCAAGAGTGGATATTCTAACCATATAGCCCACCACGAAGGAAGGGATGGTAAAAGAATTACAGTTACATGTCAAATTAGGTTTTTACATTACAATTTAAGGAATTGACTCAAGAAACGGATAACTGTTCTATGGCTATGTGTCCAAAATTGGCAATGGACTCGGAGGTGAATATTTGACTGCATGCCAGCCACAGAATAAATAGAAGTCCAGCGTTAATTGAATTTCTAACATAACCCGATAGAAAAATCTGTAGTCTTAACACAGAGTATATGTGGGCTGCCGTAAAAATAAAATATAAAATATATATATATATATATATATATATATATAAAAGCGTGGTCATGGCAAAAATAGTTTAATCAGTTACGATGGTTTTAGGTTTTCCACCTCTGGCCCACTTTATAAAAAAGGAGAAAATATAACCAGATTATGTATTAGCAGATGTGCTTTAATAAACAAAAAGAGAAGCCTATCACACTATTTACCATAGATGTAGTGCAAAGGTGTCTGGCAGTAAACAGGGTTAAGATATTCAGCCAGTGCTTTCTTGGTACAAATAAGGTCTATTTCTCTCCTGTATAACACATTTTTGCCTTAACATGCCAATAGTCCCTATCCTGTTTGAATGTGCCCAACTCTTCCAGTAAGGAGCAGATGATAGATTTGTTGGCCTTTCCAAACTCAGAAGATAATGTTTTAAGTGCCAGAAAACAAACAAAAAGCTCAGACACCAGCGTGGAAGCATTTCTTGGGGCTGGTGTGTAATGTAATAAAAAGAAAACAGCTTTCTATGTACAGTATTAGTCAGAAATATTTTTGCAAAATGATAAAAAATATGTCATTGTGTAGGAAATAAGAGGATACGTATAGATTTTTTAAATTAAAAAAAACAAAAAATATAAAAAATTTAATAGTGTCAAATATTGGCTTTTTTCTGTGTAATTCAGTAACTAGCAAGTAGCTTTTAAAATGTAGGTTTTATTTAGGATTTGCAGGCGTGCCTATGTGTTTATCTTGTTGAACAAGCTGCTTCCACAAGCTGCAGATTCTTACAGTGTTTAAGAAGTCCACTGGGGTAGCTGTGTACAGATCCCATTGCAGTTTATCCAGTATAATTCTTTCCATCCTCAATATTTCAGCAGAGGAACACATACTCCCACTCTGCACAGCGAGATTCTTCACCGATGGTATTACCTGTAACGAGCAAACCAATAAATAAATAAAGCTGAGCCAAACTTCCTGGGTTGTGTTTGTTTGTCTGGATCCAAATAAAGAATGAGGGCACAAGTATTTATGGATTCCCCTGACCAATGCGCCGTCACAGTAGGACATCTAAGCCCTATGGTTAGGACTTCCTGTTCTGAGGTTATTACATATCCTGCCATCACTCCGAATGTTCTGTTTTAGCAGTCTTCCTGTTGGTTGTTTTGCAAACCCTACTGCCTGGAGCTGTTTAGTTGCATTGAAAGCTCCAATGCTGGCCGGCCCTTTTTTTACCGAGCAACTAATGAACTTAAACAGGTATTACACCCAAACAGTACCTGAAAGCACAGCTGAGAGGATGATGAAGACAACACCAGTACGTTAATAAAGATGTCCCCATCTTACATTCCCTGGGGTTAAGGAAGACTTTGGTGCATAGCATTGGGGGGGCTCTTATAATCAAAGTTAACTCTGGCTGCACAAAATTATACATTCCTCATTACACTACAAAAACACCAACACTTGTCGCCAAACCTCAAGGAACAGATGCAAAGTACTAGTTGTGTCCCATATTACATCAAAGCCACCCGGAAGAATCGGCCCTAGTAAACATACACACACCTATATCCTTCTCACTTTGCTCTCTAGATTCACAATTGATTGGAGGTGAAATGATTAAAAGTTATGTTCTTGCAGATTATTGCATGCAGACCTCAATACACTCAGAGCATGGTAAGTAGACGACACAATTGAAATGAACCGGAAAGATATCCCGTCAATACCGCATCGAAACTAAGAAGTACATGGGCCAACGAAAAGCAAAAGTGTGCAGCATCCACACAGCAAAGTCATGCAAGTTTTGTAGCAGGTATGGATGATCTGGATTAATATGGAATTTATCCTACCTCATCTTCCTCATTGATTTTGGCTGCAACATATAAGCACGTGACCGCAATACAACGAAGGTACTTCGCTTGTACCTAAAAAGGAGAAAAAAAAAACATGAACAGAAATAATATTAAAGATAGTCAATGGTACTTTCAGCTACGGGCCACTGGTAAAAGCTAAAAGGTCCTAGGTTTAGTTATACGTAGGAACGGCAGTCGGTATGCAAGAAAGCTACTTAAAGTTGTCAAAATATCAGCTTTGTAGTACCCTGCAGCTATATATAAACACACAAACAAAATAAATAAAAAACAAAAGCAAAATATGAGAACGACCTCAGACAAATCAATTTTTACAAACATTTTTAGAAATATAAATTTTTAATGATTTACACAGCACCATCATATTCCACAGTGCTGTACAATCTAAGCACATCTGTCAGAAGTACATAGCACACCCCCATGTAACAAAGTGTTTCCACGGGATAAAATAAAACCACAATTATTAGGTCTACCTTTACAGTTGCTAGCATCCGATTGAGAACACTGACGGCCAGGCCAAATGTTTCGGGGTAAAAGTGAAAGAGTGACCTCAATTCCTCTATCCACAACACTGTCTGCTCATAGTTGGCTGGAGAGATATCTGTGCCCTATGGTAAGTAAAAGAAGAAAAGAAAGAAAGAAAAGGAGTATTAATAACCATGCACATGGCATGTAACAAATCTTGTTGCCAAAATACATCAGTGCACCGAGTGGAAGTAAAGCATTATGATTTAATAGATGAAAAACCATGAAGTAGTTCAAAGCAAGCAGCTGTTCAGTTTATGCTTAAGAGAGCAGAAAGGCTTGCTTCAATGGGGCAATTCTAATCATGGAAAAACAAGAATGCATGCAGACAAATGTCTTTTTTTAATCTACTGGATCTTTCCTATACATCTAAATACCAAAGCAATATTACCTGGCACAAAAATACGAACACGCGGTGTGAAAACCAAGGTGGCTGTACACCTAGATTTTCTGTAAGCGAGTAAGGATGCAGCCAAATGTACATTAAACACACAAATATATATTTTTATGGTGTAGTCATATTCCGTGGAGCTGTACAATGGCATTTTGTTTGGCTACATTGATCGTTCTAGTAAGAAGGACGACATTTTTTTTCTTCACTTAGTAACTTAACGTCCATTCTGAGAACCCTATACGTCCCGCACACACCTTAAGATTGGAGCCCTCGAAGACGGGTGCTTTCCATTTGCTGGCTTCAGCCTGGAGGCCATTTTCCAGCAGTAGCGCGAGGCGCTGGCTCGCAGACAGTCCAGTGCACTTCATGGCAATGGATGACTTATCCAGTTTCTGTGGTGGGCACAGATATCTAAGAGTTAAAGGAAAAACACGTTGAAGCATAAAACCAAATAGGGAACGGCATGAGGAAAAAGGGACTTATTGCTACAATAATTAAGACTAAAATGTTCTCAAAAACCTAATTCCAAGGTGTTTTAATGTATTATAAGCATCACAAATCCACAGTAACCAATAAAATGCACTAAAAAGCACCTTTCTCCATAAACAGCAGAGACTGCCTCAAATCTCAGTGTAGAACAATAAATAATGTAATAAAGTTTTTCAAAACCCCTCACGGGAGCGGCCATTTTGGCTTCCTGTTCAGGTTCTGCATCATTATACTACCCCTATAACATAACCAACACATTAGGTTGAAGCTCAATGCATCAGTTTTGTGTTGATGTGAGGAGAACGAAGATGATTTAGGAACATAAGAACACGAATGCCAGTTGTACCACAGACCTTAGCCTCCTTAGGGTAAAAAACAAACTACCTCCCAAACAGCCACACAAATGGAAGAAACATGTAGCTTTTATACATTATATTATTTAAAATACATTGAAGGAGTCAGCTTTCCTTTAAGGCTACACCGACAATAGTATAGATATTTTTCTAATAAAATCTACACACGCTGTGGCAACACAGCAGGGGATATCAGATTCTAGGTGACATCTAACCAGGGTAGCTGGGTGCCACCTCTACCAAGCACCAAACCAACTAAAAGACCATGTGACAAACTGACAGAGTTTGTCCCCAAAGAATGTGCTATATACCATGGGGGTATAGAGATCTATCAGACTACAAACGTCATTAAACGCAACTCCCATCATCATTCTTATTACCAGTAAAAAGGTTTTTTATTTTATTATAGAACAGGTCTAATTTTTGTACAGTATAATGTTTTCAGGCAAATTCATTTTAGCCATCTGTTTTAGTTCTCTGGTATCCTACCCCAATCTACTAGCACATAGATGGCAACGTTTTTTTTTGCACAAAAATCAAGTTGCAGACCCTAAAAGGTGCCAACACAGCATGTTGGTGCTTATCCCTGGTATAGTACAGAGTTGTTTTCACCCTCAAGAAAACAGATACGTACTCACAGTGCATACAAGTGTGAGTGAGATAGAGATATATATATATATATCACACACACTGATGGAGGATAAATGTAGCAAATTGTAGAATAATCTGCATAATGTGTAACCCTTTTTTCATATTTTATGGAAGAAAGGGTAGTGGCAGAAGCCACCAAAACCTTTCACCCATGCTGTTTAATCTCAATGTACATAAATATATTTAGATTAAACAGGATGGTTTCAAGGTGTTTGATGGCTTCTCAGATGGAACCCGTGTGCTGCTGCTGCCCCTATCTCTCTTCTATTTCATTATCTCCCCTTTCTTCATTCCTGTGGTGGGAGTGCGGTCAGTTGTGTTTCAGCGATCCATTGCAGTGTGCACGGCTTCAGTGCTGAGCGCCGAGATATGACATCAATAGCTGTTATGCTTCGCGAAACAGACTTTCATATGAACAGACCTTGTGCTCCTCTAATTTTGGGCCGCGTGCCACAACATAGGCCTTGGTGTGCCCTATAGGTTTGCCATCGCTGTACTAGACTAATACCAAGACCCTAGTTACTTACTACCTGTGGTAAACAAAAGAGCTTATCCAGCCACTCTGCATAATGAAAGTCTATGGAGGAACAGACTTCATTAGCATTGCCATAAAGAAATAGCTCAACTAAAATCACATGACTGACAACAATGGAGGCCTCCTAGTCTGCCAATAAAAAGGAAGCTTATTGGAACAAATCGACACAAAAACAAGTTTTTGGCAAGGATAACCTAAGTTACTGTATTTTATGCTACAGGAGAAAATGTCCCCTTTAAGCAGCCGGATAACAGTAGTAATGCTGTGTATTTATGACAAGGACTGCATTTTTAGAAAAGCTGGCATGGACATAAACAAGTTATTTTAAAAACACTGTTATAATACATTAGCCTAATAGCCCAGAAGTAAGGTTCCAACCCAGCAAGCATATTTTAGCAGTAGATCTTCATGGCTGGCTGGGTAAACGACCTATGAAATTTCAACATACTAGCCCTTAATGGGGTTTAAGAGCCAAAAACTAAAATCCATAGCATAAACCAGAGAGATATAAAGTAAAATAAATAGACAAGAGGAAGGTACCACATAAACATAGTAGGGCACACAAAGCAGAGAAAAATGGGCAGGGAGCGGGAGTGTCAAGACCCCGCTCCAGCGACCGGAGGATCCGAGTCTTGACCCGGAGAAGAAGTGCTAACCCGGCAATCTCCCCGTCAAACCCAGAGAGTTCCCAGGTATGGTCATTGGCCTTCTACAAGGTGACATCTGCCCAAAAGGTCAGGAAACACCTTCACAGACACAATATTCCCCCAGCACAACTTGAAAGCCATAACATCAATTATAAAATCCCCGTGACACAATAAACCCCAATGTATTTGGCAACACGATTGGTCTAATAACAGGAGCTATAATTTTGTTATTCTGCCTGTAACAGATCTCAGTACCCAGAATGGTTAGATCTGTTAAAGTCGGCTTCCTCCGCTATTCTGACCACTGAAACTCATGCTTATTATCCGCCGCGCTACCGTCTTCCTCTCAAGAAACATCAGCCAAGACTAGATTCTCGAGGGTAAAATCATGAACGGCGTGTAATAGGAAAAACACGGGTATTTAAACAGTAATTTACAAAAGTAACAGCCAAACACACATAGTTCTCCATCAAGTCCTCCTTTGCACACGACTCAGTAATTTGCATTTGGCCCACCTTCGCCCAATAGGGAGTCACTATTGTAGTCTGTGGGGAAGATAATAAACAATCCTAGCTGGATATCACATCTTGGCACAAATACTGGCCATAGCCGTCTCTGTCCTGAAAGTCCTGATCTGATGTAGAGTAACACGCCACACATAAACCCCCTCCCAAAACGCAGGTACCCCAAATCTGTGTCCGAGCTCCATAGCCTTTAGAGTCTCTGGTAATTGGGGAAACGTTGCACTCTGTACCAGTGGGAAGACGTAGTGTCCTGTGCCGACCTCCCCAAAGACAGAACCCCTTCCAAGGCCAGGGTCCATAGTCTGTGGGGAGGAGGCTGGCCCCCAGGCCCCTCTAGGAGCCCAGGACACGGAGGCTTCCATGACACTTCAACTAAGGATGCCGTGACATACTTAAAAAGGCTGGTGTCACCATCACAGCTTTAAGCAAAGCGAAATTAACGTAATAAAACTACCGACAGCTTGTGTAACTGTTTTGAGAGTATTAATGTTCGCGGTTTTTTGACTTTGTGAAATCAGAGAACCATGGCAAAAAAAAAAAATGCCAAAACTGGGATACTAATATCCTAAACTGATGTTATTTCCCAACCTCCTTTTCTCATCCTTGGAAATCCTGCCTGAACCAGCTACCACAAGCGAGGGCCAGTAACATAACAAAGGGAAGAAATCATTTCATGGGGAGTAATAATTATTCAGATACAGCCGAAGAGCAGTTAAGCTGCCGCTTACAGTACACATAGAAAGCAGGTTACCAATATGTATATGCGGCTGGGTTTATTCACCTTTAAAAATCGCCAAAATCCAAAACGTAATCACAAATCTAATATTCGGGGAGAAGTGACAGACCCATGTTAAATCAGTGCTCGCTCTGCATCACGCAACTAATCATACGTTTGCATATGTCTAATACACAATTTCACAATATGTATGCAAATTTTGATCTATGAATGTTGCACAAATCCATGAGACGCCAATTTAACACCAGGGATCAAAATAAGCATAGGGTCCCTAATACATTAATGGAAAGGTTTTCCAATAGATACAAAGAGCAGAATAATGGTCTCTGTACTCCTCCTGCAGAACAAGAAGCGGGGAAACCATAAGGGGAAGTATACAGCGGAAACTGCCCAATACATAATAAGGTGGTGTCTGTATGCACACACGCTAATACATACATACTCATTTTTATATATATATATATATATATATATATATATATATATATATATATATATATATATATATAATTTTTTTTTTCCCCCACACACTATAGATGTGTAAGCATTGATAAGATTGTTTATTACCGTACTTCCAGGACTATTAAAACATATATAAAAGATAAGTAAAAAGTTGTTATCTTGTGATCTTTCAGTTGGTTTGGGTGAAACTAGATCATAAAGAGACGAGTTGTATTTTAAGAGGTGATGATTAGGAGAGGGTCTTTTAGGGGACCGTTGGACCCCCCCCCAGTTGTAGTGATGTTAGGGCGGGACAGATGCACAGAGAACCCCCTTACAGTTTCCACGCAAAGTCTCACCTCTCCAAGGCAGCCAGCTGGGTGCAGCGAGATCACGGAGACCAGCACATACCCCACCCGAGATCCCAAACTACTCCATTATCGGTGCGGGTCCGAGGGGGTCAGCTGGGTAAAAAGCTCTCGGTGGGTTCGTTTCTGTTGCCCCACAATCTGGGGACATATCAGGGGGCTGAGTGCAGGCGCAATCCAGCCACAAGCTGAAGGGGGTCATCGGCGGAGGTGAGCGATCGGGGGGTTCGCTCGGGGATACGGCTGCGGCTGCTGTATGGGAGATCCCAGGATCGCTTTTTGTTTACAAGTTTAGGAAGATCCCTGCTCGTAGGGGTGTTTGAAAAGCTTAGGCCACGCCCACTGGGTCGCGTCATGGATAACGTGACCTCCAGCAGGTCTGCTATGCCCGTCGTTTACACAGCTGTGCTGCGACTTAACATAGCGATCGTATTCATTCATAGCAATAAATCCATTATTTTAATGGCAGGGGTTTTAAGGATGTATCGATGCTCATCAGGCCAAATACATTTGTACATTACACATATATATGTTCCCTATCGCTCCTCTTCTTCATTATACGGGCAAACCTAAAACCAATCCCTGCCCCTCTCGGTGGAGACTCCATACGATTTTAAGGACAGATTAGAATGGGCCAATCCTATGTAGCTGCTGGTGGTTGGTAGACCGGACTCAGCTTCATGGAGTCATCGGGCTTCCCAGTTATTATTTTGGACCCCACAGACTGTGCAGCGGAGAAGGTGCGCTTCTCCAGGGAGGAAAAGTTACACTTCAGCCATCAGAGGCAAATACATGGAGGACTTCATCAAAAATCCCCCATGGAATTACTTTCGTCCCCTGGACCCAAGCAACTTGGCTTGCAGGAGATGCATTTGGGCAACCTCAGAATTCCACGCACATGCATGCGCAGAAAGCGTTCCTGCAATTGGCTTTTGTCACAATCCCAAACTTCTCATTACAGCTAGTATTTCAGGATGATCACGGTCCTCAGCGTATTAAGTTGGCCTAGGGCCACTGGTCAAGGAGGGGTAGCCATAGCCCCATTGGGTGATCAGGCTGCTCTGCGGGTTGCTTGCAGTTCCCCTTTTGCACTATGGAGAATTTCTGCTGTCCTAAAAGTCACAATAATGGGTTTCTACATTTAATGAAATACACTGTCCTCCTTCTACTTGCATAAGGAGCTGTGAGCGCAATCACAAAATCACATACAAAGCCTGGATAAAATGCCTAGCTCTGATTATTATTATTATTTATTTTATATAGCACACAGTCAATATAGATGGCACAGTCAATATAACGGACAGAAACAACAGGTGAGGAGGGCCCTGCTCAAAGGAGCTTACAATCTTATAATCACACCCCTGCTGTCTAGAGCATACGAGTATTGGTAGCCAATTTATTTATTAGACATACCCATGAATGATGAAATAGTGTAATTGAATGCAAGAAAAATGTAATACTTGCCAACCTTCGGTCCTGAATGTCGATTGTGATATCACACTCAGCCACAAATCCGACCCATGTGGATCAAACCACACGACAAGGATAACATTGCACAAACAATTCTGTATAAAAGGATTTTATCTAAATGATCTGGTCATCTTACCTATAACCAAGGACACGTCATCACATAAAAGGCAGGAAAGGAAGGGCCTCAGTCCTTCTTACACAGTCCTCGGTGAAATGAGAGATATGGGCATATGCTGCATTCTTCCTAACAGGCCGTCTCTTGATGAAATTCAATCTGCATACCCTAGTGTTAAAGTTAAATAATATTTATAATAATAAATAGTTCAAAGCCGTCTTAAAAAAAAAAAAAAAAAAAAAAAGTAAAGGTGTGGCTCTTAAGCCACCTCTCCTTAAAGTATCTATCTTTGGCTAGTTCACATACTGGGAGTGCAATAATACTTGGGTGTAATATAAGGGTGTAAACCCAGCTGCCAATGGATTTTCAATTACACCCTAATCATTGTATAGAATCCATAAATCAGTGGGAACAAGAGCTGCAATGCAAAAGGCTAGCTATCACTGCCCTAAATGTTTGGCGTAGATTATTCCTACACTATACCACCTGTAAAGGATTAACCCCATGTATTTGTACTTGGCTGCCATGATTAAATTAGCAAATTGACAGCAATGCATGTACCCTGCAGACATACAGATCAGTAAGCAAAAATACCATTAGTTACAAAACCAAAAGATAATAACAATAGTGATTAAACGCTTTGATGTAGAATTTGGTAGTGCCATATGCTGCAGCACTACCAGATTTGTATGTTTGCCAGTTCAGAAGTTTATTTAACGGTTTTACAAGAGGCAAAATGAGATTTTGACCATACTCCATGAAGGGGTAGAGCAGGGCTAGCTTTGCCAATGGGTATGGCTAAGCATGATAGGGAATAGCAAGACTGGGAAATAGGTAGAAGAAGACAGAGAGTGGGCAGAACAACACACTGCCTCTAGGCAATCAAAGACTGGCCTTATAATAACCTTCTGGGGGTTTTCTAGACATTTTCCATCAGTTTTTCATACTATCATTATTATGTTTTTTAGCACATCATCAAAGTAGACACCACAAGTTTTTGTTCTGAAGGATGCCTGAAATACAAACCCACATATTAACTAAGTGGCGTAACAATCATGGTCAGGGGTCGCAACTGTGACCAGGCCAGCCATTCTAAAGAGCTTGCGACTACTTGTCCACCCCATTAAAGCCACTAGGTGGGGGTAATACCCACGGAGAGTGTAGAAATCATCTGATCGAATGGCACAGACAAGCTGTTAGGGGCATTATCAAACCGATGGCAAAGATAGCACAGGCAGGCTGTTTTGGACAAAGATGGAACAGACAAGCTGTTTGGGGCAAATGTGGCACATGTTGCTTGGTGAAGTCAGGGGGGACAGGGCAATTTTTGCACTGGGGGCCTGTGGTTTCTATTTACGCTCTTGTGGTCTATGTGACCACAATTTATTAAAACAAAAGAAAAAAAGGAATTTCACAAGCCTAGTTCTGTCTGGGTCATACTGCACTGTAACCCCTGTCTTCCTGCCTTACAGTATGTGATGTTCACACTGTACAGAAGTTAGGCAGAAATATCTGTTTCATGGAGACACCGATCTTGTGGGATGACTGGTGGGGTGTCTAAGTGTGCAAATAAATAAATAAAGCAACAATACAGTTGTCAAATACACCATATCTTAAAAGATTATAGCACTATTTAGAGAGCATCCAGCTTCTTGTACCGCAAAAGACAAGCACAATAAAAAACTTTTAAGTAATGAATCTGTGCTTTTTTAGTATTTATCTTAAGAGCACTGGGACCAGACATGAAGGGTACCCAAGACCCACCAATGTCTTACAGCGGCCACACAACACTTTCCAAAAACTAAAGGCTTCGTCCATTACATTAGAACATTATTAGTTAACATGGTTTCGCTAATAACAATAACACTTACCTTGATGTATATTAAAGCAGCTCTTGACATCCCTGTGAAGAAACACGAAACACAAACAAAAAAACTTTAACTGTGTTTGTGGGTAATATAAAACTGCTTAACTGGTATGTCAATACTAGCATTAGCATGATGTGGACACAAAAACGTCAGTGTGTGGCTGTGAATAATACGGTAGAAATGTTACATTTGTTGTTAAATTTGTCCACGCCTCCTAATCAAGTCCGGATGGACTTATGACTAAAGCACTGGAGAACACACCTCAAAAACAAGATTCCTTCCTACTGTAATTACATGTGTGAGTGAGGTAAACATATTGATTCCGGTATCTCTTTATTTTATGTATGCTGGTAAGCGCCTTCATTTATACTCCTAAATAATAATTTGTATGCATTAAAAATAAAATAAAGCCTTGATGGAATAGTTTGGGCATCACAATCAATAGGCTGCCAGCTAGATATCGATTAAAAATAATTCAATGTTTAGAATAAGTATGCAGGGCTGTATCTCGGCCGACTATGTCTAGGCCTGCAGCAGTACTTTACAGAGGGCATAAAATGCCGCAGCCGCCGCCACCCACCAGTTCAGATGCCCCTACTCACCTGAATTGAGACCAACAGCTCAATAATTTACATGGGTGGCGCTGCCCACAAGGATTATTGAGTTTGCACTGGGAAGCTGTTTGGGCACGAAGAGGGCAGTGGGAAGCTGCTTGGAGACAAAGTTGGCAGTTATAAACTGTTTGAGGACAAATATGGCAGTTAAGCTGGGGACAAAGGTGACACTGTTAATCCATGTTGTACATATGGCACTCACAGGCAAATATAGCACTGACAAGTGACAACTGGTGGTAAAGATGGCTCTTACTCCCACATATGCACAAGCTGGATTGATATTTAAATTGAATTTGTATTATTATTTTATCTCTTAATAATAATAGATTAAACATTTGAAATGGTGCACAAAACATACAAGTAGGTACTCACAATCCACGCTCAATATACGGCGAGGAAGAGGTGGAGCTTAAACAGGAAAAGGTATAGCCCGAAGAGGGGATAGGCTTAAAAGAAGAAAGGGAGGGTCTTAAATATGGCTTGGACAGGAAGGGGGGGGGGAATTAAGATTAGGGGGTGCAGGGTGTTTGGTCAGGCCTAAGGCAGAACAAAATCTAAAAACACCACTGTAAGTATGCGAGTAGTGTCATGTATGGTAAAAAAAAAATAGTAAAGCACCTTTTTTATCAATTATCAAAAAAATATAACTTCTTAAATTAGTAAATATTCCTTATCAGACATGTTTTATTGTGGCATATAAATTATCAATTTTTACTCTACTTCCACCTTTTGGAACTAAAAGATAAAAGAGGAGAATAAAAAAAAGAGTACATCATAACAGTGAGGGTACATCTTAGCACTGAATACTCAGGAGTGCATCAAATATTTAGTGGCTGGGCCGTCATCTGAAGTTTTGAGGTCCCTTACAGTCAAATGGTCTGGGCCCTAGATGACCCTCCCTCTACACCACCAGGATTTTTTCTTCTTTTCATATGGTGGCAAAGATGGAGCAGTTTAGGAGGCAGACAAGCTTTTGGGCACAAAAATGGCACAGAAAAGCTGTCTGGGCACAAAGATGGCGCAGCTAAGCCGTTTGGGGGCACAACAAGCTGTTTGGGCACACAGGTGGCGCAGAGAACCCGTTTGGGGACAAAGACGTCATGGAGAATAGCGATGCCTCTACCAGTGAGGGCTAGGGTGACATTTTATTTCTGCCATCCAAGGACACAGTATGGAGCGGGTGAGATCACACACACAGGTATTTATAAAATACATCATATTACATTTTAATACATATTATATAAATGATTCGGAAGCCTTGGGAACCATTTTGATTGGCTGGGGCCTCCTACACCCCAGTGGGGGCTCCTCATCCAGCCTACTCTAATTAGATATTTTTTCTTAAATGGAGGGGGCAGCAGGGCCCTTTACAACTTTCATGTTTGTATGCCCCTGATGGCGGCCCTGGCTCTAGGCCCCTAAATTTAGAGGGCCTATCTGTGAAAACAAGTCACAATATATGTCGATGTGCTATTTTGCTTATTGTCATAAGCTTTTGTCATGTGTGCATAAATCTCTCCCCTTCATTCTTTTTTTTTTAAATATATATTTAATTTCTTTATTGCAATTTCAAAAGATAGTTACAGACACATAAAGCGCTATAAAAAATATTTGTAAAAACATAAGATTTTAATATCACATGTAATAGCAAAATAAGCATACCCACACCCATACCTAGACATACATTCGTACTCCCATTCTCAGCATTTAAATTAGCTTTGCTCTCCCCTACATCCTTCATGTATATATCAAGCAGATCCCTGGCTTCTTTTAAAGCAGCCAAAGTAATTTTAACAATGGGCCACTAAGTTACAAGCTACTTTCTGTGAGGGACTTGCATTGAAGGGATGCAGTCATGAGGGTACCAACAGCGCTCATGATTTGAAATAAACCTCCCCAAAATCTTTAAAAAGTCTAGTTGCAAGTAATAGGAGGGAATACCTGTCTAGGAATAAAGTGTAGCTGGAGCCCCACACATGCTAGAAAAAAATGCTTTGTAGGTGAGGCACAGGTGGGAACTTGCATATAAAATAGGTATGTCACGGTGGTATGTCACGGTGGAAGTGGTTTAGATGGAAATGACCCTAGGCCTAGGGGTATGTAAATGGAGTGGGAAATCTGTGTGTTTCATGGCAGTATCTGCATTTATATATCAGTTTGTGTAATTGCATGATAGTCATTGTGAGTTTTTTTCATGTATTGTATAAGTAATTGTGTCAGTGTGTATATGCATAACGTATCATAAAGTATCTAAATCATCAGAGGATAATCATGACACTCACTCATAATCGTGACAGCAGGTTAGGGGTCTAACTGTGAGTGAGTGCAGAGAGCGACTAGGAGGTAATTTTGCCCACTAAGGACAACATAAAGGCCGTTTTTTTAGCACTGCTGGGAGGTTGCTTGGCAGAAAGAAAAAAACAAAATCCCTAACTTGAAATTCAAAACGTCAGCTCTGGAGACTAAGTGGAATGTAACGTTACAGGATCTTGCCGGGGAACCCATAACCACGCTCTAGATTGTAAGCTTTTTTGAGCAAGGCCCTCCTCACCTGTTGTTTCTGTCAATTTGTTATGTTATATGTTACTCGTTATGTCCTGTTTCCCCATTGTACAGCACTGTGGAATATGATGATGCTATAGAAAACAATAAATAAAAAGAATTGTAAGTAACCCCTTTTCAACCCAAGTGCTCTTTATAAACATGGCTTTGTCAATATAGTTTTATCATTATGAATAGTGACATCTTGTGGATACTGTATATTACTGCATTACCGTTCATGATGGCTAATTTTCTTTTATTTGTTTATTCATAACGTTATTATTGTTATTGAAGCATCAATGATTTAAACAACATCGTTTATAGGACTTACAATGTCAGAATTTTAATGACAGAAACAATATTAACAGTGATACATAGTTGACAACAGGCCCGGACTGGCCCCTGGCCTACAGTGCTCCATACTCACCCAGTCTGCTGCTCCAGAGGGTATGTCTGGCTGCACGAGAAAAATGTAAAATGATGAAACACCAATAACTTACACAACATAGATCATATGATTTACAATCTCTGAAAGAAACCAAAACAACATTAACAGACCTATACAGTAGACAGCAGGCCCGGAGTGGCCATCTGGCACAATAAGCAAACACCAGGTGGCCCACTGGCTTACAGTGCTCTATAGTCACCTGATCTGCCACTCCAGCAGCAGTGTGTAGCTACCCGGATTAGGGCTGCAACAACTAATCGATAAAATCGATAATAATCGATAATGAAATTCGTTGGCAACGAATTTCATTATCGATTAGTTGAATCTATTATTATCGATTATAAAATGAGGGTTTTTTCAGAGCAAACGCTCTGAAAAATCCCCCTCATTATATAATCCGTTTAGTCTGACTCACCGTCTCACAGCAGCAGCTCCTACTTACTCCCCCTCCCTGTAATCACTGTGACAACTGGCCCCGCCCCTTCCTTCTCCAGGCCAGAACCACATGGCTGTGACACTCATCTAACTGTAAGTATATGTACATATATATATATATATAATGTGTATGTGTGTGTATATATATATATATATATATATAATGTGTATATATGTATGTAATATATATATATATATATATATATATATTTGGGCTACTGAAAGTTAGGGGAGGTGGGGGTTAATTTAGGGGCAGTTATGGTTAGTGGGGTGTTTAGGGTTAATTTAGGGGCAGTTATGGTTAATTGGGTGTTTAGGGTTAATTTAGGGGCAGTTATGTTAATAGGGTGTTTAGGGTTAATTTAGGAGCAGCTGTGGTTAATGGGGTGTGGGGTTAATTTGAGGCAGTTGTGGTTAATGGTGTGTTTAGGGTTAATTTAGGGATGCTGTGGTTGATGGGGTCTTTAGGGTTAATTTAGGGGATGCTGTGGTTAAGGGGGTGTTAAGGGTTAATTTAGGGGCAGTTATGGTTAATGGGAAGTTTAGGGTTAATTTAGGGGAATCTAAATCCTGGGGGCAGTGAAGTGACATATCTGGGGGTATAAGGCATATGTGGGGAGGGCAGTGTGGCATGTCTGGGGAGGACGGAGTGGTGTATCAGGGTGTATAAGGCGTATCTGGGGGTAGAGTGGCATATCTGGGGGTAGAGAAGTGGCATGTCTGGGAGGCAGGGTGGCATGTCTGGGGAGGATGGAGTGGGGTATCAGGGGATATAAGGCGTATCAGGCACAGTGGCAGATGTGGGAGGCAGCGTGGAGTGGCAGATGTGGGAGGCAGCGTGGCATATGTGGGAGGCATTGTGGAGTGGCAGATGTGGGAGGCAGCATGGCGTGGCATATGTGGGGAGGGCAGGGTGGCATGTCTGGGGAGGATGGAGTGGTGTTTCAGGGGGTATAAGGCGTACCAGGCACAGTGGCATGTGGGGGGTAGAGTGGAGTGGCAGATGTGGGAGGCAGCGTGGTGTGGCATATGTGGGGAGGACAGGGTGGCATGTCTGGGGAGGATGGAGTGGTGTTTCAGGGGGTATAAGGCGTATCAGGCACAGTGGCATGGGGGTAGAGTGGAGTGGCAGATGTGGGAGGCAGCGTGGCGTGGCATATGTGGGGAGGGCAGGGTGGCATGTCTGGGGAGGATGGAGTGGTGTTTCAGGGGGTATAAGGCGTATCAGGCACAGTGGCATGTGGGGGGTAGAGTGGAGTGGCAGATGTGGGAGGCAGCGTGGCGTGGCATATGTGGGAGGCAGCGTGGAGTGGCATATGTGGGGGGGCAGCGTAGCAAGCCTGGGCTCAAATGTGCATATATTGGGGGGCTGGTTGGGAAATAAAGACAAGAAATGTATTATCAAAGTTTTTTTATTCTGCTGTTTGTATTTAACATCATTTGTTTAGTAAATTATACTAAATAAATGAAAAATTTACATTCATTTTTTTATCCGATTAATCGATTAATCGAAAAAATAATCGGCCAACTAATCGATTATTAAAATAATCGTTAGTTGCAGCCCTAACCCGGATATGGATATGCCTGGCTGCATGCTGCGTGAGAAAAAAACTAAAGTGCGGCCGCTCATATCCATACCTGGGAACTCTCCGGGTTTGACCCGGAGATTGCCGGGTGAGCACTGCTCACTTTTCCTTTAAATGGGGGTGTTTCCCGCTGCCATCAGTGGGGCCACCCACTGACATCAGTGTGCAGTCCTGGCTGAGTCCCGTGAAGGAAGCCGGAGCCCAGAAGTTCCCAGGTATGCTCATATCCAGCTGCCGTCCGCACATACATCATTAGGTGGTTAGGACAATAGCACACATTCTGTACTCTGCCTTTGGGTTTTTATCCCCCAGATGCATTACTTTGCATTTATCCACATGAAATGCCAGTTGCCACAGCTCTGACCATTTTTCCAGTTTACCTAAATCATTTGCCATTTGGCTTCTCCCTCCAGGAACATCAACCCTGTTGCAAATTTTGTGTCAGCAGCAAAAAGACATACTTTTCCATCAAGACCTTATGAAATATCACTAATAAAAATATTCAAGAGAATGGGTCCAAGCACAGATCCCTGAGGTATCCCACTGGTAACAAGACCTTGCTCTGAATATACTCCATTGACTACAACCCTCTGTTGTCTGTCACTCAGCCACTTCCTAATCCATTCAACAACATTGGGATCTAAACTCAAAGATTGCAGTTTATTGATAAGTCTTCTATGTGGCACAGTGTCAAAGGCCTTACTGAAATCCAGATACGCAATGTCTACTGCACCACCTTGAACAATTTCTTTAGTCACCCAATCAAAACAATCAATAAGATTTGTTTGGCATGATCTTCCTGAGGTTCAACAATCCTGTCCTTTATCATAGTTTCCATTCATTTCCCCACTACAGATGTAAGACTAACTGGCCTGTAGTTGCCCGACTCCTCCCTACTGCCTTTTTTTGTGAATTTCCAATCCCCTGGGATGACTCCCGTTACTAATGATTCATTAAATAAATCAGTTAATGGTTTTACTAGTACATCACCAAGCTCTTTTAATAACTTGGGGTGTATACCATCAGGCCCCATAGACTTACTTGTCTTTTTTGCTCCTGGAGCTTAACCTAGTGCATGTGGTGCACCCTCAGGAAACATTTCCCTAAATACCGTGCGGTTGTTTACCTGAGGTAAAGTATTTCTATGAATGGATATTTTGCAATGTGCAGATATTAGATTGGATCCTGGCAAGTAAGAAAGCAGCTTTTGCAATAGTTGTAATAACTCCAAGAATTTGCTACCACACGCCCAGTATTGCAGTTAAATGAGTAAGGTGACTCTATATTTGTGTTTGGAGGCCATGCAATGTCTACGGTTTTACAGCTCATTCAGGCTGAAGCTCAATGCGTCCTAGTGGTTGCCGTGCCAACAGTTCGCGGCACTCCCGGTGTCTAACCAACTCATCTCCTCTGGGCACAAACAGTACATTCAGTTTTCCTATTGGCTAACGCGAGCATCAGTTGCCTCTTACAGGGTAGTGCATAGCAGCCGCTCGATATCAGACTGGGATTGGTGAGCTGCAGCCGCAGCCGACCATCAACTCTTTCAGCGATTGGCCAATTCTCCTCTCACTCACTAAATGACTGTAAGGCTGGATATTACGCATGCGCAGTCGCCGTAACCGTGCTGTTGGTCCTAGGTTTCGGGAGGCTCATCTACCCTCATCAAGGCTGTGAGGGGTGTCTCGGTTTAGCAGCTGACCCCGGGACGTTCTGGTGCTTATTTACTACGTGGCTTTAATCACCAGACAGCAACGAAGATGCCGGTAAGGGCAGAATGGTGTGAGCTTCGCCTTGTTGCTAAGGGTGGGGAACGTGGTTTATATCATTCAGTGACAGAGCATCTAGTTATCTAAGCGGCCTCCCTACCCAGTACCCAGTCATATAGGCAATCATGCCTCCTCTGCATCAGTGCATAGGACTGTATGTATTTGATTCCTAGAGGATTGTCACTGAAAGGGTTAACCCAGATGGCTCCTGTCATTGTGTGTTTGTATCATGTCTGTGCCATGTATGGTGCAGATGTCCCCTGAGAGATACAGGCAGTGATACAATCACCGGTGGACTGGATTTATAGATGTCATGCTGTGAATCTCTGCCGATCTCCGCTCTGATCTGCTAAATATCGTTTAACTTGTTACAGTTTATTGGGCCTTCATACAAAAAAAAAGTAAAGCTACATCAGCTTTCAAGACCGCTGAGGTCTCTTCTTCAGGTTCGTTTCATCTTAAGAAGAGACCCCCGAGGGTCAATTAAATAAGAGAACATTACTCCATACAGTGTGTTGCGTGATGTAGAAACATGGCATTTGACAGCAGACCTTAATCAGTCCTTGGTCTTGTCATGGATTCTGGGTAGCTTTACGCTTGTCGCATGTATGTTTAAATTCCCTCACATATCGAACAACCTCTAAGTAAAGTATAACCTTCTTACATTCCATCTACACCTCTGACCCTCTAGTTTTAGATTGTGACCTCTGGTTCTAACATTTTACCTCCCTTATAAAATAAGCTTTAAAAACAAATCCATAAGCCAGAAAATGTATTTTCAACAAATGGGCATCTTCTTCAGATGGTAAATAAAGTTTATGGAAAATATGCGCTTGGACCCAGATCTTAAGTACGGTAAATACTACCCTTTGGGACTATTTATGTTTTTAATGTAAGAGGGTAGGCTGAAGTTATGGAATGGGCTTTCTTTTTTGCGAGACCCCTGTGGATCTGAAGAGAGGTAGAGGTGTTCTGAGAACCAGAACAGAAGCGATACGTAAAGTTTGATTGTTGCTTTTAGGTCATTATAAATCATCCTCATCAATTGAATTTTGAAATAATTGCTGTGAGTCTTTAGTCCGTCCAGGTTGGGCCAGAACTTCATCTTATGGTTGGTGTTATCGTATAAAAATAAGCAACATACATTTACTTAAAACCTATTTTTGTATTATACCATTGGGCCCACAATCTGAGAAGACATTCAAGGGCCCATATAGCCCCACCAACAAAGAATGCATATTGAAGTAGCTCCCTTTAGAAGCAGGCCCGGGGTGGCCATCTGACAAGGTAGGCCAATGACTAGCAGCAACCCATACTTCCCAGATCTGCTGCTCCAGTGGCACATTGGGTGCTGCATTGTGTGGCCCTACGTATCCAGTCGTCAACTGCTGGCCTGAGAGTGGCAGGGCCACCTAGTCATCCCTGTTCAGGATGTTACTTCATGGGGCTTTTGTCTTCTGGGTCAACCCCAAGGTTGAACTTGTTCGACTTTTTTTTTCCAACTTGAATCACTATGTCATGAAAAACACTGCAGAATGTGTTACTTTAAATAGTAAGTATATACAGGTTGAGTATCCCCGATACAAAATGTTTTTTTTAGTTATGGGATACTCATGAAAAGAGGTGTCTGACCTCTCGTGTAGTCAGTGGATCCTTTCCCCTCCATTGTTGAGGCTTCTCCCCTCCAAAAGTGCTCTGTGTTATACCGTCTAGAGTTTTAGGTGAAGCCATATCTGCTTCCTTACGTTTCTGAAAAGCAGATCGAGGTAGAAACGATGTTATGTTGGTAATGAATGATAGTAGTTGTGATTACTGTTAACTTCTATTCCGCAGATTAACAAAGCAGACAAGCCGGAGTCCTGCGATAACGTAAAAGTTGTGGTACGATGCCGTCCCCTGAACGAGCGAGAGAAAGTTATGGGCAGCAAGATGGCAGTAAATGTGGATGAAATGAGAGGGACCATTGCTGTTCATAAAGTGGACTCCATGAATGAACCGCCGAAGACTTTTACATTTGACACAGTGTTTGGACCAGACAGCAAACAGCTGGATGTTTACAACTTAACAGCCAGACCTATCATTGACTCAGTACTGGAAGGTTACAATGGTATGCATGCGTCGTCCTAAGAAACGACGGGGCCCTGGAACGAAAATTGCTCCGGGGGCCCCCAACGTCAACAGCTAGTCTGTGCCATTACTGCCCCCAAACAAATTGTGGCTTGGATTCAAAATGCTTTAGCCATGCAGATAATTGACTAGAACTTTCAGTAAACGCCCATTATTAACTAAAATTATAGGATGCCAGGCTATGGAGGTGCTGCACATTATGGCTTGCACTGTTTTGGTTACAGTTAGGTGAACTATACGGCATTGGATAGAGTTAAACGCAATGTTATTGCCGGCCATGTCTTAACAGTCATGCGTCAATGCTGGATGAATTGAACTGTATTAACAGCCCGTTCTACACTGTAGTCAGGGATGGACACTGAAAATCTGTCCATTTTGCCATTGGAATATAAACAAAGCAGCAGTATTGGCACTCATACATGGACAGCATCCCCCATGCCTTTTAGGAACTGAGACAATCAGTACAATGATGTTCTTTGTCAATGTGGTCTGCATATTGCTGAATAGAGTATTTATTATAAGCCTTGGGTTTTATCCATTGTTGTTCAGCAATTTGGCAGCATTTCCCAAAAGTGTTCATTATCTAGGACACTGCCTTTTTTTGTTTAGTAATTAGTGCTTTCCCTAAAATTCAGTTAACCCCCCCCCCCCGCTAATGGATGTTGTTGTCAGTAGATAGATCAGCAGATATGCACATTGCATTTTACTTGTGAAACACAATAGGATGTATTCACTAAAGGAGAGTTGTGGTTTCAACTCCCTGGCTTTACTGTTTTTCTAGAAAGAAGGGGTCAGGGAACTTTGAAGAAATCTCACTAATCAAACTAGACATTACAGGGTCAGCCAACCTCTTCCTGGAGATTTAAGGAGCTGGAACCTCAACTCTGCTGCCGACTCTTACTTTAATGAATAGACCCCAAATAGTATATTCACTAACCCAGAATTAAACAAAAGCCAATCTCTAGGAATTCACTATTTGCCGAGCAACCAATGCCGTGCAGCAAGTATTTCAGTAGTCTGCGGTCTTGCGGAGACACAGTTTTTTTTTTTTTATTCTGTAGGACTCAACATTGGCACAGAGGAACAGATATCCACAAATAAAAACACTTAATTTGGAACGATTTCACCTTACTCCGGCACTGTTATTTTATGTATGTGAATGAGTCATGGTACTGGCACGGTTCCTTTAGATGATATCACATATGAAATAACATTTTAATGAATCAACATGTCTAGCAATAGTTAAATTGTTTATTTAAAAAAAATCATGTATATTATAGTATTCAACTTTTTTGCAGGTTTCCTTTTTTTATATTTTTTGACAGTTGTTAATGAATAGTGTGGATGATTTTTTAAAAATGTTTTATCTAATGTTTTTTTTTTCTTTCTGAATAAAAATGTTCCTGAGGACAACGCAGAAGACCACTAGTGGTCTTGTATGTGTTCCCTTTACTATACATACTGCTTAGTTAACACTTAATTCTGTGTTCAGGGACCATATTTGCATATGGACAGACTGGAACGGGGAAGACCTTTACTATGGAGGGAGTTCGAGCTGTTCCGGAGCTGAGAGGCATCATACCCAACTCTTTCGCCCACGTATTTGGACATATTGCTAAAGCCGAGGGAGATACAAGGTAAGCAAGGGGTCACCATGTATCGGTTGCACAATTGTGTATTAATTAGGCATGATCGCTAGAGACTCCGACTGATCAAAATATGTAGGCACTTTCCTTATTTTTAGTTAGTAAATATTTTAATGTATTTTTGGGCATCTCCTTTCTTACACGTGCCTGGCACGTCACAGAACTGCATCCCCTTAACGATTATTGACGTGTCTGGCACGCCATGGGGTTAAAAGAGTTTAGACAGCTGCGGGGGCCTGGTCTGATTGCTCCCCAGAGTGACAACATGCGCCATATACAATATGGTGGCGACTCCGAAAACACACCCCAGGACGCGCTGCGACCGCTGCGCACCATAGCGAGAGATGTTGTCTCTCTAACGCCCGCTAAAACATCAACAGATTCCCAAGAGGGTCTGTCCCCTGCAGGTAGAATACAGGTATTGCATATAACCATGGAAGTCAGTGGAAGTAAAGGGAGGGCATATGTGATAGAAACATTAATAAACTTAAAAGGATTTAACAGGCACAGGAGGGACGTTTATTTCAGGAGAGAAATGACCATAAGCTAAAACAGCCTTCCATCATAAGTGGCAGAGGCTTAAACATAAAGCTACTAAGAGAAAAAGGGATCACTCAAGAGAAATCGCATGTTTCGCTAAAGTAATCAAGCCCTAACTAGCTGCGCTGGAGAAAAAAAAGATCGAATCCTGTCTATGCTTTAAAACATAACCTTTATTGATTAGTGTAATGAAGTAAACTAGTTTGATTAGTGTAGTATTTTAGTACACTAATCAATGAAGGTTGTGTTTTGAAGCATAAACAGGATTTTATCTTCTCTTTTTTTCCCCCCAGTAAAACATAGCATTATCCTGAATCTGACAAGACCAAGGACTGATTAATGCCGGAGTCTCTACATCAGGAAGAATGTTTCTTATCTGCCATCAAATTCCTTGCTTCTAACTAACAGTTTTTCGTATACTTTAATTTTCTGCGTACCGTACGCCACCAGTCTTACTGCACTTGGGTTTGCATTTGAACATTTTTCTATTTATTGACCATTTGCTTGAAGTCGCCCAAAGGGTTCATTCAAATCTTTTGTTTCTTTGAAAGTTCATTTTAAGGAAGCAAGGAGATAATTATTATTTTGTTTCAATATATAGGCTATATTCCTTCAAAATATACAAGCTAGGAAAGTGAAAGGTCCGCTTTGATAAATGCCGAACATTGTGTTCATTGAATATTCTCTTTGTTTTTGTAGATTTTTGGTCAGAGTATCTTATTTGGAAATATATAATGAAGAAGTACGAGACTTGCTTGGGAAGGATCAAAACCAAAGACTGGAGGTGAATCCATTTAAATGTGAACTAAGGTCACTAAATAGTTATCGTTTTAATGTAATTAGAATGGTGTAATAATTGGACATGTCATTGTCATGTAAGATCAAGTCTTCTCCATACTAACCATGAAGTAAATTGCTACTGAAGGCCCTATTGTTGGAAGTTGCATCATTATGTTGGAAAGATGAAGGTCTGGGTTTCCAACAGAAAGGCCAATTACCTTTTTATGAATAGTCTTACATACATGTTTACACGAGTGAGTAGGGTAAATCATTATAAACCATTTACAATTAGTAATACAAGTTTTTTTGCATTCACTTTATTTGGCAAGTTCTTTGTCTGTCCACTAGGGGGACCTATTCTTTCACGAATATTGGAACCATTAAAGTCACAGGTGGCTTTTTTACCTGTAAAAGAGTTGGGAGGGAGCTTGAGGTGGCATTGAGGGTATGGAGGAACAGGAAGCAGAGCATAGGAGAAGTCGTAGCAGCCCCACAATGACAAGAATAATTTTGCCCTGTATATATACTTTTGAATTCTTTGCATATTGTATGTGTATAATGTTTAATAACAAATTGCATCTCCTACGAACACATCTACTTACAAATAATACAAAAATCTGTATCCTCAATGTTGGGATATAAATTATACCAACAGTGTTTCGCCTCATGTCTTGGCGTTCATCGTCACAAACTGTCTTTCAGGTGAAAGAGAGGCCTGATGTGGGCGTTTACATCAAGGACTTGTCTGGCTATGTGGTGAACAATGCAGATGATATGGACAGGATCATGACCTTAGGGCACAAAAATCGTAAGTGCTTGCGCTAAATGGTTCTGATCTGGTGTAAAATATTCACATGGGAATCATGTACTCTGCAAAATGTTTTATTTGGTCAAGGAAATAATACCTGATCTCAGTGGAACATGATATTTGTATTGGGGGGGTAATTCTAGAATAATGTACCATGTGCAGGCCCTGTATAGTCAGGCCCTGTATTGCCACAATGATGCCATGTTCCTAGTTGACCTGAAGAGCTTACAGTCTACAGGTCCTAACTAATTTAAAAAATGCAAAATATTCAGTGTTATGTCTCTCGTAATGCACCACCAAAGAGATGACAGGAGCAGTAGATTTAAGTTAAGAATTCTAATTAAAGAAGCATGAAGGTTGTAATTGTTTAGTATTTGTTTTTTTGATGTTTTTTCTTAGGTTCTGTTGGTGCTACAAATATGAATGAACACAGTTCACGATCTCACGCAATCTTTACAATTACTATTGAATGCAGCGAGAAAGGTGCAGATGGAAACATCCATGTCCGCATGGGGAAACTTCATCTTGTAGACCTTGCGGTAAGACTTCCTTCTTTAAGTAAAATGTTTAATTAAATTTTGATTTATCTCTCACTTCTGGAAAGGCTCTTGGCATTGACAACTCTCCATGCTTTTCAGGGATCAGAAAGACAAGGAAAGACCGGAGCGACTGGACAAAGACTAAAAGAAGCCACAAAAATTAACCTCTCTCTTTCCACACTGGGCAATGTCATATCTGCTTTGGTTGATGGGAAAAGTACTCATGTACCATACAGGAACTCCAAGCTCACTAGACTGCTTCAGGACTCACTGGGTGGAAACTCCAAGACTATGATGGTAGGCGTCGTACTACTGATTGCTGTTAGATTCCCACAGCGGAATAAGTTGTTGTTTTTCCATGGTAAATGATGCACAGTTTATTCCTATTAGATGAGCTCAGTGTCTTTCTTACCACTTCAGATAGATCAGTTAAATGTTTGGGACTAACTCAGACTTAAACAATATGCCTTTGGTGATAAAACATGTATATGATAAATAGCCGCCCTAGCCAAAAGCAAAACGGTATCGTGATCTAAATCGTTGCTGTCAAGGAATGCGGAACGGCCAAGCCTGCATTTATTTAAATCTACACGCTTTTTCTCTTGGTATCTTATAGAAAATCCATTGATTTTCTTTTAATAGATAAATATCAGAATTTAGCTATGCATGTATTGCACAATTAACACATCGAGCTTGGATCCACTCATTTCCTTTTTTTCCCAGTGTGCAAATATCGGCCCGGCGGATTATAATTACGATGAAACGATCAGCACTTTAAGATATGCAAACAGAGCCAAAAATATAAAGAACAAAGCTAGAATCAACGAGGATCCCAAGGATGCTCTGTTACGTCAGTTTCAAAAAGAAATCGAGGAACTCAAGAAGAAGCTCGAGGAAGGTAAGCAGTGTGGATAGCATGCCTGATAGAATTCAGAAGTGGGAATGTAGGAAACGTAATGGTTCTGACTCTCCAATGTTCTGTATCTAGGGGAGGAGATTTCTGGCTCTGATGAAAGTGGTTCAGATGAAGATGATGATGAAGATGGAGAATTTGGTGAGGATGGAGAAAAGAAGAAGAAGAGGCGAGGTAAGCTTAACAGTGTCCCCAGGTAGCAGCGTGAACGGACCTGTGTATCCCTGATTCGCTACTACTATAAATAAAATAATGTTCAGCTTTACCCTCTGTAAACAGTTTGTATATTTATCACATACAAAATATGTGCATAGGTAATGACAAGTACCGATGCAGTGTTGGTCCTGGATACATTTCATTGAATCTCGATCCTCAAATTGGGTGGAAAAAGGTAGTAAAACACTTTTTTTCCTCCGGTTAAACCACTGAATTTCCCTCTCTTCTCAAATATTATATTTTACGTTAGAAATATATAATGGTGTTTACAGATGAGAAAATGCACCCACCTTGCATGTGTATGTGGGGAAAAGTATTTTGGTGCTCATGATTTACTGATTATTTCTCCCCATTAAGTATTGCCTCTCTGTTATGTGACTGTTTTCAGACGGTGGGTTTAAGAGAAAGGAGAGAGTGTCATGAATGCGATCAGATCTATTCTCTCTCTCGTGACGTACCTCAGCTTTCCGGGGGTAAAATGGTCTCCTTTAAAGTAACTCCCAAACAGTTACACTGATTGACAACCAGGAAGTCCAAACAATTCGTAATTCCGATAAAATAATTTTGATCTATTGAAAGATGTGACGGGGTCGTCTTAATCTCTTCCCATTAACAGTCACAACAATAATGCACAGCGTGTAATATCTTACAAATAGATATATCTGATAGATTGAATTTACTGAGTATTATCCGTGTGTCACTCGGGAACACTGTGCATACTGTATGGCTGTTCAGGGCAGTCCCAGCAGTATTGTCACCATGTCTGTCTCTTCACGATGTGTGTTTTCCATGCTGTTTTCCGGGGCTGTCTCTTATTCCAGGCAGTAGCAGCAGCAGCAGCAGCTCTGACTCCACAGTAATAGAGAGACCGGTGGATAAGCACCTGCCTAGTGAGTGGCAGATTCCTACGGCTTCCCGTGTCCTGTGCTCCCCGTTCGGTTGCTGCACTGCTACCTGCGATCAAAGCGGTTCCAACATCCCGATGCATGTTTTTTTTGCAGAAATTCTTTCGTTTCACATTCCAGCGCATTTTGGATGCTTTGCCGTTAAAGATTTGAAATGCTTTTTGGTTGATGCACATACACTCAAAGCACCCCCAAAAAATGCTTGATGCGGTTTCCTTATTTGGGTTTACTTTTTCTTGTGTGCTGTGATATTCGTTGAACTATACGGTTTTGTGAACAAGTATTGATTGCCCCCATGTTTTATTTTCTGTATTGTTGCATATGTTTGACGCTCAAAGTTTTGAAAACATAAACCAAATCCTCCTATGAGATAAAAGGGAATCTGAGTAAGAATACAATAATAATTCTGGTGCTTATGTATTTTCCGATGCCCCCAATGCTGTGGAGGGATTTTTGCCCAGTCTTCAGCCATTTCTTCAGCCGTTTTGAGTTAGACTTGCTTGCAGGTTTTTTGATCAATGTCTTGCTGCAGGACCCAGTTGTGCGTCATACGATGGACAGATAACTTAACATTCTCCCGGAGAATTCATGGTCCAAGGTTTCCAATCATGAATCCGGGGTCCCGTTTTGACAAAAAAAGTTGCACCTTTGACTCTGTTTATGGGAAGTTGTCCCACGACTGAATGAACATCCAATGTTTTTTGGCAATCTAGACATCTGGGTTTTTTGTAGGGAGTAGTGGCTTCTACTTTTCCACAAATTATGTTTGCCCATTCTTTGTGATGGTGGAGACACAGGCCTGCAGATCCATGGATGTTGGTCTGTGGTCTTTTGTAATTTTGGATGGTTTTATGCTTTGCGCTTTGATAGATTTTGGTATGATGGCCAGATCCTGTTACAAGCATTCTCTATCGTTCCAATCTTTCTCCAGGTTGCCATGCGTCAACAATTGTTCAGGAATGTCTTCTGCATGTGGCATGATGTGGCTTAGGAACCTTTAGCAAGGACCAAAGTAGACAGAAATGCATCGGACAGGGCTACCCCAAATAATAAACACCTCATGTGGGTGACTAACTGTTCTTGTACCTGAAGATTTGTGTTTGATTATCTGTCACAGCAAACAATGGCGTTGGTGTCATTGTTGTACTCAGATTCCCTCTTTTTACTACAACTGAACTCTCCACGGTCAATGTGAAACTATGCAATAATGCAGAACATGAGACAGGGGAAATGTCCTTTTTTTTCCACACAGCTCCATACCTGAAGTAAAAGGTGCGGAAGAGTTTTGTAACACGTGAACCTACTTTGTCATGGTGTAGTCATATCAATACAATGTATATCTAAACTGGGTAAACTTACATTGGCCTAAACCCAACATCTTACCTTTCTAGCATTTTTAAAAAAATATTGACATTAGGCCGCTTTGCATTATCTAGTAATAAAATGCACCTTTCTGTGAACCTGCCTTTCATTGGTGGCATTTAATGGAAATCTTGTTGCTTTGATTGGGCATCTGTTAAGAAGTCCCTCCACCCATCATGCTTCTGGTGGGACGTTCTTGCTTAGGTGTCCTACAAAGGCAGTATTACCACATAGAAGCAGATAAGTAGCTTTTAAGGCTTATTGGACTTGGATACCAATTCAGATAAGATTGTGAAATTGAGACCTTTCACAATGTACTTTTAGTTGGAATTGGATGGCCTTTTATGAAACTTCTGGTTTTGCGTGCCATAGAATAACCTTTCCTAAAACCTTTCTTTTAAGTGCAATTTATTCATGAAATACCACTGCTTTTATAGAGAGACTGTGAGAATTGAGTGATATTCCTTAAACCCCCAAATTAGTTGTTTGCTAATTTAAAACTATAGGTCTGATTCAAGACATCCATATGTTCTCGGCTATTATATGGGTAACAGCGTGCTATCATTTACACATTTTCTTTCCATAGACTTCAATGACCCAAACGCCAATCCCTGCTTCCTTTTCTCCTTCTTCTCCACTGCATGCCCTTTCCTATGCCATTTGGTCAAATTAGGAATAAGATCATTCCCGATTTAAAGCATTTTATAAAGTTATTGTTAATAGTTGATCATGAGTAGTTGTTGCTTACTTATTAGTAGTCAACTACTTCTTAGTTTGGCTGCTCTTTCACGGTTTCACGTGGCACGTATTGGGAAGAGGTAAAACATACATTATTTGGTTCACCAAAATATATGATCCAAATGTAGTGGCATGTCCGCTGTTTGACAATTCTAAAGATAACTTCTCCAACGCTGCCTTCCATGTAGTCCTTTAACACCTCATCGTTTTTGTACACTAACCCTAAAGCCTTGGCCGCTCGTTTTTGCATACTTTTATCGACATTATAGGATTTTTGCGGAGTGATATAACATTGTCTTTCTCCTCTCTTCATGCCAATGCTGCCCACCTGCGATTTTATTGCTTCACCCACTTAATGCAAGAACAAGCAGGTTGGTGTTATGGGTTTGATCTCGGCGTAATTAAGCTGGAAGGTGATCTTTGGTGTGATGATATCATGACTTTCAGGAGATGAACAATGTTTACATTAGCAGGAGTGGCAAAATGATTTACTACTTTTACTAATTGTGTTCTTTTCCCCCAGCTGTGTCTGATAGCTATGTATCTTGACTGCATGAACAAGCCGAACTCTTAATCTCAATGAAAAGATTTCTGGGATTATTAGGACTAACTCCTGTTTCATTAACTTGTTTTTTTTTTTATGTGTGTATTTGTTGGTTTGTGGATGCTAATCTTGTTAAGCAGTATAGTTGCTGCTTGCACAGGTTGTAATGAACTGCTCTTTTACGTAAGTTTTCTTTTTACAAAACTTGTCTCTGGCTCTTTTCAAAAGCGCTACCAGCGAATGTTTTCTAGTTATTGCTTTTACTGAATTCTGAGGACTACATAAGCATGTGAAATGTTGTCACAGGCAAAAAGAAGGTGTCTGCTGATAAGATGGTAGAGATGCAAGCAAGGATTGACGAGGAAAGGAGGGCACTTGAAGCAAAACTTGACATGGAAGAAGAAGAAAGAAACAAAGCAAGAGCAGAGCTGGAACGGAGGGAGAAAGATTTACTTAAGGCACAGTAAGTAATGGGAATTGATATTCTGTAGTCTTTCATAATACACGGGCACTTGGTGCTTACTTGTAAAGGTGTAGTGATTACACATTCGCATTGTCCTGTGCCACCTGCCAGACCGTAACCTATGTCTGCAAAGATAGAACAAACAAGCCCACACACAACGAGGAAAGTGTCGGTTGGCTCACAAAACATTAGTGTTTTGTGTAAAGGCATAAATGAATATGATCTGGTTATAGATGATGACCCACGATGACTACAGAAATAATTATTAACATACCTTGTCTTTAATAAGTCTATATATTATTTTTTTTAGATATTCAGGGTGCACCAGCATATTTCTGTTGGATGTTTGTAAGAATCCAGACTCTTCTTTTCAGATTCTAACAAATGTATTAGAATTGTGCTTGGAATTAAGAAATTGTATCCTCCTTCTGCAGGCAAGAACATCAGTCACTTCTTGAGAAATTGTCTGCATTGGAGAAGAAGGTTATTGTTGGAGGCGTAGACCTGCTAGCAAAAGCCGAGGAACAAGAGAAGCTTCTGGATGAATCTAATTTGGAGCTCGAAGAACGTAGAAAAAGAGCTGAGAAACTTCGGAAAGAGCTAGAGGAAAAAGAGGTATTGTCCAGTTTACTTTCTAAGCATTGGAAAATTATAGAAGGTGCAATTAAGTGATATTTTTGGTCTACTGAAGGGTCATTGGAGACACAGGTGTATCTTCCCCTCTGGTTCTCCTACCCACTTTTTGTGGGACCTCAAGTGAGTACTAATGTGAGATAGCAAGGCCATGAAAGATTCTTAATACCTCACACTAAACTACCAGTCTAGTACCCACAGCATGTGAACATGTGCTGTGTTCAAAGTCAGTTGTCCTAACTCTTAGTGGTATTTCTAATTAAAGTATCACTAGTAGCACTATATGAAATAGTTTATCTATTAAAACTCATCTCCAATCCCAAAATGGGACCGTACATAAAGCCAGTACACCTCTATTCATTCTTGACAGCACGAGGCTCTACCGGTATACTTCCTTTCACCTTTGCAAACACAAATGGAGTAACTGGAGCTCTGATTTTTGAGTTTGAAATTAAAGTCCAACTAATATCACTTGCATTAAAACAAGATTGTACGTTGTCATTCTAGTAATCTGCCAGTTAGCCACTCTACTACTCGTTTCTTTTATTATCGTACAGCAAGAACGTTTGGATATTGAAGAGAAGTACACAAGCTTGCAAGAGGAAGCCCAGGGTAAAACCAAAAAGCTCAAGAAAGTATGGACAATGCTAATGGCAGCAAAGTCTGAGGTTGGTTATTTTTTACGTTTTTTTTATTAATCTTTGATCAAACCTATGGCAACAGAATATTTTTTTTTTACAATCTATCGGCTGCCAGAAATGAATATAAAATCCCCCTATGTAGCCGATGCTTTCTCTAGAAGACACTGATGTCCTTGATGTAAAATGAAATTTCAAGCAAAAGGGGACATCAGAATCTTTATACTAATATGAGGAACCTTCCCATTTCAATAACCATCAGATAGAAAGCATTACAAGAACGCTTTAAAAACATGGTTAACATTCTCTAAGGCATTGATTGAGCTTCCATAGAGAAAGGTACAGTCTTTATGTGGTCCTAACATTGTGGACCAGTCCTAGTTCTTTGCTTTAAAGTCCCCATACATTCCAAATTTTTTTTTTTCATGTATATTAAATGAAACTTCTAATGCGTTTTTAAACTAATAGTTGATTTCTTATGGTTTATTTGCCTACTAGATGGCTGATCTTCAACAGGAGCATCAAAGGGAAATTGAAGGTTTATTGGAGAACATAAGGCAACTTAGCCGAGAGCTACGACTTCAGTTTATTATAATTGATAGCTTTATTCCTCAAGAGTATCAGGTAAATATCCCTGTTGAAACTTGGGGTAGTAGACTTCACATAATATTTGCACTACTGACTGCTCTTACCCTAAATATCTCAGTTGAGTAATATTTTTTTAATGTATTTAAAAAAAAAAACCTCTTAATACTCATGCCATCTTTCATTCTTCAAGTTTCCTACAAAATGCTTTTTCTCTCCATAAATTTTAAGGAAATGATAGAAAATTATGTTCATTGGAATGAAGATATAGGCGAATGGCAGTTGGTAAGTGCATCTTTTAACTTTTATTGGGTTATAGTAAGAGTTACGAAATCCATAGTTCAATCAATCTAACGTGATCTTTTTATCTTTCTTCCTAAGAAATGCGTGGCATATACTGGCAACAACATGCGGAAGCAAACTCCTGTCCCGGACAAGAAAGAAAAGGATGTAAGACTAAATATATTCACATCCAGTCTCTCCGCCAGGAACAAGGCATAAGCATAGTGATGCTTCAAAGACTGAGACATATGTAACAAGCCCAATTATATATTTGCTAATGATATCAGTTATAATTTTTGTATATGCTTCTATGTTATTTTGGATCAACAGCAATTAACAGATATGGGAAAGGCTGAACTTGATGGACGCATGTCTTTTTTTTCAGCCTATGTAACTATATGTGTGTTACATGCACATTTGTGTGCCCCTGCATTGCTTTATAAATTTTTAATTCCTCACATGAGGCTAGAAACAAAACCAATTAATAGTTGTATTGAGGAAATAAAATGCTTGGTCAGATATTGGAATAAAGGTAGAGCAACACGTTGTTGGTATACGCCAAACATGGAATCAATGTGCTGCTGGTTTTCTAAAAATGTACACAATCTAATTTTGTATTCTTCTCACTTTCCCCTTAGCCCTTTGAAGTAGACTTGTCTCATGTATATTTGGCTTACACAGAGGAGAGTCTACGTCAGTCCCTAATGAAACTGGAGCGACCAAGAACCTCAAAAAGCAAATCAAGACCCAAAACTGGACGAAGGTGCTTCATTCATAATTATTCTTGGTTTTTACATTGATCTTAATATTTAGTATTTTATGGACATTGTATATATTAGTCCACAATCCACTTTTATTTCTGAAAATCTAAACGGTATTTCAAAAAATACACCATTTTCACTAATATGTATAATTTTTTTTTTTTTTATTAATCGTTTGTCAATATTTGTCATGACCACTTTTTTCCTTAAATACTGTTTTAACTGTGTGTGTATGTATAAATATATATATATATATATATATATATATATATATTACTTTAAACATTGTTCTTCATGGAAATCATACGAAATTTAAATGTTTACCTAGTACACTTACATTGACAAAGCGTTGCCTTTTATCAGATGCGTTTCAGTATTTAGTATAATATATTTTCTTTTTTTCTCCCCACTCAACAGGAAGCGCTCTGCCAAGCCAGAAGCTGTGATTGATTCTCTTCTTCAGTGACATTTTGCCCCGCTGATCAGGAAATCACCTGCCCAGAGGTTTAATTTAATATCTTAAACCTCGTGTTTGAGTGCAATTTCAATATTCTGATAGATCTTAAAGCATGTCAAGTTTTCCTAGTTAGGATATTTGACGAGATGCAAAAGAAACAATTTTACTCAAATTGTCTTCACGTGAGCAGCACTTTGTCCCTCGTAATTTCAGTTTAACCTTACTCTTGTTAGGAGTCTGATACCAGTATTTGTTGTGAGAAAACAAAAAATGTGAGTTTTAATGTAAAATATAAGAACTGGGATGGTTACTAGGTTAAGGGAGCTAGCAATTTCATTATTAAATGGCAGGCTTTTCATATTGTAATGTGAATACTTTGATATTTTTTCCCTCCAAAATACTTTTGTGTATGCACTGTCCCAATGTACAGATTTTTTTATGTAATTTGTTGATTTACAATATTTTTTTGAATTTTTTCTGGTACCTGTTGCATGTCTTTGCTTAAAAATGTGAAAACATAAATAAAAGCATCGTGGGCTGCTAGTTTGATGCAAACAACCAGGTTAGTATGATTATAAACATATTGTAGATTTCCCATATAGTCCCATATAGCCGCTGGTAAGATCCCTAAGTACTTATTTGGATGTATTACCTGAAGCTAAATTTCTTTCAATGCGTCTGTTGGTAAAGCCATGCCCCGCACTGATTGGTTCATTTTTTTAACCCCTTAATGACAAAGCCCGTTCATGTAAGGGCTAAAAATGCATTGTTTTCAATGGGTTTAGGGACCACCCATTGTCCTTAAGGGGTTAAATCTCTAACTGACTACGAACACTATCCCTTATAGCTGATTGAATGCCTTTTTGTTAATTGACCCTTTATCACGGCAGACGAAATGTAGAGCACTGGCCGGAATGAAAATTGTCAATAGTAGTTACAACCATGTATTATTCAATTAATGAGTTCGTGAGAGGATATTCCAAATGAGTAATTTCTTCAGTTGTTTTGCATATTTATTACACTTCAGTCTTGACCACTTCATCTGTATTGGGTTGCATCATCACTGTCTATTGTATGAACGTGCTGTACTTTATAAATAAACTGTTCAAAAGTAGCATTTTTTTTCATTACTATTGGAATGGAAACAACGTGGCCTTGATTGTTACCAGAGATACATTATTTCTGCTTATGGAACGATATGGATGTATTGAATTGTCTGATAGATATCTATCTCTGATTAACTAAACTCTAAATATTAGTCCAGGGGTGTCCAACCTGCCGCCCTCCAGCTACTGCAGCTCTTTCAGCTAAGGGGCTGGCTGAAGAGTATGGGAGATGTAGTCCTGCAGCAGCTGGAGGGCCGCAGGTTGGACACTCCTGTATTAGTCCCTTTATGATGAGCATTATTTGGTCATTTTATCTATGAAGTAGCTTGGTAAATGGTTAGAAAATGGAGTGTGTAAGGGAAGAGTGATTTTTTTTTTTTTTTTTTTGTCATCAGAGGGGTGGATGCCCATTTCTGTATTTCTTATGCATACTCTGCCCTGAGACCTTACGTGACAATTATTGTAGACACGGTATAATGGAAGCTCTTCAGACCTTGATGTTATAACTTTCTTGCATTGGGTTTAAGTGCAGGTCTTAGATGTCATATCTTGGGACTTGGCTGATGACCATGTGCAGCATCTGTGAGTATAAAGTCTGAACGGGCAAAGACTCAGACCTTTGCTCCTTAAACTATTCTACAATCATAAAGCACCCCCTCTCATACCAGATCCCACCAAAATACCATCACATAGGGGCAGTGGTTGCTCCTTTTAAAGGCAAGAGTCTACCTAACTTATTACTCCACCTCTATTTTCTGTTATAACAATATTACACTGTTTCTCTTTTCTTTGTATATTCAAATTTACGAAGACGCTGACTACCTTTAGCACATGCCATTTGTATAGAAGAACGAGACGACAACTTTATTGATACAATTTGTTTGATTTAACCTAAGTAAAGTATTTTCTGTTTCTTTGCGCAAACACCAGGGCAATTGTATTTACCTATAGAAAATTCCTTAATTTTTTTTGTGGGGTTGTTTCACAGCACTGTAATACAATTCTTAGCTGGGTAGAGACACCTCAATAAGAGTATCAACCACTGATTATGTATAAGTGTGCTTGAATACACCTTCCACACTCATTTAACACAAAGAAGAGAGCTGAAAGAGCATTATGGGAGATGTAGTCCTGCAGCAGCTGGAGGGCCGCAGGTTGGACGCCCCTGCATTAGGACATATGAGGAGGTGGAGCAGACATTGGGGAAGACTTGTTCAGGAAACAGACTCAAGCACTACAGATGTACTTATTGGGACACAAATCAGGGAGTTTTCAAAAATGAGATTTTGAATGGTACTGATTTTTTTTTTTTTTTTTAAACCAATGAACGTTTAATAACATGTTAAGTCTCTAGTGTGCTTTCTGTGTAAAATTGGTTTTATTACACTAAGAATAACTTGTCCAGCCCAGTATAAAGATTACTTCCCAGGGCATTGGAGTAAGGAGCGTGTACTCAAGGTATATCTCCCTGCTTGAGTATTATTTTCCATGTCCTGTCTGTTTGCTCCGTTTCACCTGTGCTAAGGCTGCCTGATCCAATTAACAACATGTAACAACTTAACAACAACTAGCACAGTAACTTAATGAGGAATAATCATACAGATCGTTAAAACTAGAAGCCTGAACCACACTTGCAAATAGAAACTTATTTAGAAAATGTATAACATTTTAATTTTAATCTGTAAAGACTATTATGTAGTGTTTCCTACTAAAAAGTAGCATTTATGAAAACTGTCATCTGTTTTAAGGCAACATTGATGGCATAGACTCCAGTGTTTGGAATGTTAATGAAAGTTCCCCATAACTTAATACAATGGCTAAATCTGCATTCAATGTATTAGCCTGCAAGCAAAACAAGCAAACACAAATTTTGTGATTTATTAATTGGTTTCCAAAATATCCAAAGCTGCATTATCAGGTCAAACTGCTAACTATTTCAAGTGAAACGTCAGACCTAATCCACAGATCTGTCTCGGGTTGATTAACGTTAGATGGAAACCCCCTTTGTTTCTTGTTATGACTGAATGCTAAAATAACACTTTGATTTGTTCCTTTGATAATACATACTTGTAGGTTGGCAGGCTATTTTGATCTTAAAATGGCCCAAACTGTTCAACATTAAAATGAATCAAAGCATTGTGATACTCATATTGTGCAGTTACAATGTAGAAAGACCATTATCTACAATAGGACTCCTTATGATGGACATCTAGGGACCCATCGGGGACCCTTTAATTTCCCATCCTAATCGCTAATATAAATTAAAGAAAGGAGAACTTACAAAGATCTAAAAATACAATGAGAATATGGCAAGAATTGTGAGTTTAGATGCATTCTGTTATGTTGCCAATCTGGAAAAAATATATAAAAATACCTTGAGTGTCTGTAGGGCCAATTGTTTATTGCAAGATTTTTACAATTGTTGGAAAGCACAAACACACTCTTTGGAATGAACATTATAATAAAAGGTTGTGTCCTTGCCGTTGTTGCCTATACACAGTGAAATCATCCAACAATTTCAGTGGGGTAGGGTTACATTCCCAATACGTTTTCAGCAAAATATGGGATTTTGAGAACATACATGAAAAGGATGACAAATTAAGGTTCGTCCATGTATATCCAAAAGAAAAAATAAGAAATAAAGAAACCCGCAATAATCATCAACATAACAGACAATAAAAAGGCAAAAAAAAGGGATCAGAAGATTAAAAAAAGGGGGTTAAAGCAGAATAACTCAACTAGCCTTGTAGCGTGATTCCAATTACCAAAATTGTATATTTCAAATGCAATTCTAATACTAAGCTTAGCCTATCAGTTAGATGCACCATTAGCTTGAGAGGACGCAATCAGATTCTCAGCCGAACGGATTGACTCCACCATGGCCAGCCACTCTCCAAATGAAGTCACCTCTGTTTGTTTCCAGTGTTGTGGAATTCAGCAAGTGTATAGGTAGTGAACGCTTATAAGCAGTGAAATGTCATGTTATGTATCAGGATACTGAGTGGGTCCATAGGGACTGTAGGATTGTCCACTGTTATAATAACTTCTACGATATTTGTCCAAAATGATTGGATTTTCTGGCATCCCCACCAAATATCTTTGTAAGGACCTTGATTGATCTTATTTATTCTTTACGCTTCACGCATATAGCACTTTATTAGTGCTGCTGCAAAGTGTGAGTTTGATACTGCACCATTTTTTGATCTTACCCATTCTGTAATTAGAGGTTGCACTATGTATTATTTGTCTTTTTATGTTTCATGTTACGAGTTCTAAATATTCGGACAGAAGATCCTTCCACATTCGGATATAAGTATATGCATCCATTTTTTATTTATTTTCGATATCACAGGGTGTGAACAACATGTTTTAGATATTGATTTATATTGATTTAGTGATTATTCACATTATTTGTCTTTTTGTCAATTTGTCTTTTTGTCAATATTATTTGTCTTTTTATGTTTCATGTTACAAGTTCTAAATATTCGGACAGAAGATCCTTCCACATTCGGATATAAGTATATGTATCCATTTTTTATTTATTTTCGATATCACAGGGTGTGAACACAGTGGCGACTCTAGAAACAATATATGGGGGGGGGGCACACAAGATACCACAGTCAAACTGGGGGGGCATTCATAATTTCCAAAAGTAATGTGCTATGGAATTATACTTTTGTTATTGGGCTAAAATAATACTTGATCATTCAACATGGGAAGCCTGAAGCCACAATTGAGTGCGACTAATCCGTGAAATAAATATTATAACACAATAAATAACTTTTCCATTAAATGATTTCAGGGCCTTGAACATTTTGTCCCCTGAAGTCACTACAACTTCAGGAGGGCATTTTATCTCTGGATAAGTATAAATTAAATAATTCCTACTGTAAGTTAAGTGCCAGGGAACAGATGACCAAACACACACACCAAAACAGTCTCTGTCACACCAACACCCAGACACACACACCAGGACAGGCTCTGCCACACCAACAACCAAACACACACACACACACCAGGACAGGCTCTGCCACACAGACACCCACACACATCAGGACAGGCTCTGCCACACCCACATCCAAACACACACACACACACACACACACACCAGGAGAGGCTCTGACACACTGACACCCAAACACACACCCTAGGACAGGCTCTGCCACACTGACAACTGAACACACACACCAGGACAGGCTCTGCCACACCAACACCCAAACACACACCAGGACAGGCTCTGCCACACCCACACCTATACACACACCCAAGGACAGGCTCTGCTACACTGATAACCAAAAACACACAAACAGCAGGACACAATCTACGCCTCAGACGTCTACATCAGGATGGATTTTTCACACTGCATTGTCGTTTATACCCCCCTTAGTGTTTTTGCCCCTTGTGTATTTATGCCCCTGCTGCCCATATATATTAATATTAGCCCCAGTTGCCGATAGCAGGTATAGATCAACACATTAACACACAAACCAAGCTTTGCATGTATAGATCCACTGAAATTCACTTGTGATCTCAGCACTGAAGGTATATATCAAAAACAGAATCGGACATACAAATCCTGTATTTGCAGGTATACAATAGTATATGAAACGTAGCATTGCAGGTATAGATCAAATAAATACATGGAAACAGCATTGCAGGTATTAATCAACTGAATAAGACATACAAACACTGTATTTGCAGGTATACATAAATAATGTATGGAAATATATAGATATGGATCTACAGAATAACGCAAAAACCCAGCTTTGCAGGTATAGATCAATTGGAATTCACATAAAAACACGTCATTAAAAGGTATATTTAAAACCCCCTAAATTACAGGCATAGATCACAGGTTGCACACCCCAAAGCCAGCCCTGGTGTCCACACTGCCCACACAGCAATCACACTCCTATCATACCCAGGCAACCAGTGTAGACCCCATACTGCTGGCAGCATCAATACACAAGGGGGGCAGCTAGCGAGGTTTCAGCATGTACTGGCTGACTTGGCATGATAGGAGTGTGATTGCTAACAGCAATCACAGTCCCATCATGCCTAGGTTCCAGCACTTACACACCCATGCTATCACACACACACTCAATCATTCATATACTCATTCATTCACAGATTAATTCCCTCAATCACGCATACTCATTCAAACACTCTCCCCACCCCCTTACCTGTACTGCAGCTCCTCGATGCCGCTCACAGACTTCAGTAGAGGGCGCGGCCTCCCTCTGCGTTCTCTGGTACTGCACAGAGGAAGCAGGACTGGAGCAGAGTCATGTGATGTCATGTGAACTCTGCTAGGTTCCGCTTCCTTTATGCAGTACAGAAGACCTTCCCATAGGTAAGTAGCAGGGCTTGAAGTAGCAGGGCCCGCGTAAGATCGGTTGCCCTGGCTGCCGACCTTATGCAGGCCGCAACCTCTCTCTCCTCCGCATTAAAAAATAATAATAATAAAAAAAAAAGACGGGATTTAAAGTCGCATTGCGACTTTATTCCAAATTCGGCAGGGGGGCACTGTGTGAACAACACGTTTTAGACATTGATTTATATTGATTTAGTGATTTATTATTCACAGCTCACCTACTCCTAAGTTTCATTCTTTCACTTTATAGTCCTGTTTATGAACAAATTTCCACACAATGGTTTGGCCCCGGATATATATATATATAATGTTATAATATCCCCTCTGAGGCGCAGCTTTTCTAAACTAAACAGATTTAAATTTGTTAACCTTTCTTCATAACTAAAGTGCTCCATTCCTTTTATTAATTTTGTAGCCCGCCTCTGCACCCTTTCTAGTGCTATGATATCCTTCTTTAGAATAGGTGCCCAAAATTGCACAGCATATTCAAGGTGTGGCCTTACCATTGATTTATACAGAGGCAAAATTATATTTTTATCCTGCATTTTTTTTGCCCGTTTTTATACACGACAATACCTTACTGGCCTTAGCAACTGCTGACTGACATTGCACATTGTTGCCTAGTTTGTTGTCTATAACAATTCCCAAATCTTTCTCATTTGTTGTTATCCCTAATTCACTACCATTTAGGGTGTAGGTTGCTTGTGCATTCCCTACCCCGCAGTGCATTCCTTTACATTTATCTACATTAAATTTAATCTGCCATTTGTGTGCCCAGTCCCCCAGTCTATCTAGATCCCTCTGCAGCACAGTAATATCCTGCTTGCACTGTGTTACTTTACCTAGTTTAGTGTCATCTGCATTCACAGAAACATGACTTTCAACGCCTACTGCCAGGTCATTTATAAATATGTTGAATAAAATTGGTCCCAGAACAGAACCCTGAGGGACACCACTTACAACTTTTGTCCAGCTTGAAAATTTACCATTTATAAACAACTCTCTGTTCTCTATCTCTAAGCCAATGTTCTACCCAAGAACAAGAATTTCCTTCGGTTTGAATACTAACCTATTGTGTGGAACCGTGTCAAACGCCTTGGCAAAATCCAAGTAGATTACATCCACTGCCACACCCTGATCTACACTTCTACTTACTTCTTCGTAGAATGCAATTAAATTAGTTTGACAGGACCTATGTTTCATAAAACCATGCTGATTTTAGTTAATAATACTGTTCTTCCAAATGAATTCCTGAATATTATCCCATAATAAGCCTTCAAATACTTTCCCAACCACAGAAGTTAAGCTCACAGGTTTTTGAATATAGGAACTACATCTGCCTTCCTCCAATCCTCGTACAATTCCTGAAAGAAAAAAATCCCAGAAGATTATAAGCAGAGGTTCACTTATTTCAAGTACTCGTAGGAGAATACCGTCAGGCCCCGGAGCTTTGTTGTCATTAACTTTTATTAGTTGCTGCAGCACCTTGTCCTAGTCATATGTATATCCAGTTCTGGAACAGCATTCTTTTGACAGATAACTCTTAGATCAACCTGTTCCAGAATCATGACCAAACAAAAGTATAGAGAAGGCTTGGAACAGCTCATGATTCTGAAGTGTATAGAGATATATTGTCTGCTCAGATTCAGCCTAATTCCGCAAAGATGATTGGCCGACGCTTCACTTTACAGATGCACAATGACCCAAAACATACTACATACCCAGTTTTTTTAAGGCAAAGAAGTGGAATATTCTGCAATGGCCGAGTCAATCACCCGGTGGGTTGTGCAGCCACATACCAGCGACTTGACATAGTAGCGGATAATGACAGAGCAGAACTTGGAGGCACCCTGGAGCAGGCATGAGACATAGCACTGCAATCATGTGCAGGATGCTGCAGGCTGGAAATAGGGAAGCTAAGCAGAGTATATAGCAGAAACATAAGCAAGGGACAGGGAGACCAAACCAGACAAAACATACATAATACAGGGCACAACAGGGAACAAGACAAGGGATAGTAAAAATCAGGCATGAACAGGACAGGACACCCCTCAACCGGGGTTACAATACAGGACACCCCTCAACCAGGGTTACAAGACAGGACACCCCTCAACCAGGGTTACAAGACAGGACACCCCTCTACCGGGGTTACAAGACAGAACACCCCTCTACCGGGGTTACAAGACAGGACACCCCTCTACCGGGGTTACAAGACAGGACACCCCTCTACCGGGGTTACAAGACAGGACACCCCTCTACCGGGGTTACAAGACAGGACACCCCTCTACCGGAGTTACATTACAGGACACCCCTCTACCGGGGTTACAAGACAGGACACCCCTCTACCGGGGGTTACATCACAGGACACCCCTCTACCGGGGTTACATCACAGGACACCCCTCTACCGGGGTTACATCACAGACTGACACACATAAATACAGGAACCAGCCTAGGACTATATGATAACTATTGGAGATTCCGTCACATCTTATGGCCATAGTATGCTTAGCCCACCACTACACCAAAGTACCCCAATGACGGTGGGTCCTAACGCTAAAGCCTGCCTACGGAAGTACTAATAAACTGAACATTGAATCTATACACATATCAGAGAGACATACCTGAAGACTGCAGACTGAGACAAACAGAACACATGGGTGGGGCACACCTTATAAAGGAAACAGAGCTGAAGCAAAAAGCAAGACTGGAATCAAGGAATCAGAGGTTCAGACAGAACATACAGAAAAGGATTCCAAAATTACTTGTTTTAAAAAATGGCATTGTGATCTGGTCTTCTCTTTTTGCGTAAGACTGATTAGTTCATATGAAACAATCCTCGTGTTAGGCAGCATTCAAATTCTTGGTGCCCGAGCAGGACTCCACCAGATCCAAAACAACAACGTTAAAATAAAACAATATATAACTCAGCACTCAGTGAATGGACATGTTTATTCCACCAAGTGGCAACATTTCGATCCGACTACAGGATGGCTTGAAAAAGATGCTGTAGTTGGATCAAAAAGTTGCCACGTGGTGGAACAAACACATCTTTACAACAAGGTCTTTAAAGACCATAGATATTGCATTTGTGTATCTATTCTATAATCTGAAAATAGTTCTTAGAAAAAAATTCCCAGCTGATTCATATAATGCAAACATTTGTAATTTATCAGTCAGATGCTAGAGATGGTACTTTTTATGGTAACTTGCAAAGCATAGGTAATATATGAAGTTATAAACATGCCGTTGCATTTGTTTCTGGGAGGAAGAGGTGAAAGGAAGCTTCTTGAAGGACATATGTTGAAACACGGGACAAACAAACATCTATTGCTGAGAAAAACAGTTCTTCTTTAAGCAGTATGACCAGGGTATCTAGAGCATTTGGTACCCGGGGCGGATCTATACTGTATTTGCCCGATTATAAGATGACCTCGATTATAAGACGACCCCCCAAAATCTAAATATTAATTTAGGAAAAAAACAAAAAGCCTGAATATAAGACTACCCTATAGGAAAAAAAGTTTTACTAGTAAATATTAATTCATGTAAACAATATTTTCATATTTAATAAAAGCTATGATTGAGAAAAATATATATTTTTTTTATTTCCTTTTATTTGCCTACCTGACCCCCCCCAGTTATGCACATCTGCCCCCAGGGTTGCCACTCTGCCCCCAGAAATGCCTTATACCCCCTATTTGCCACTCTGCCCCATGATGTGCCTTTTAATCACCTATATGCCAGAGTGGCATATAGGGGGTTAAAAGGCATATCATGGGGCAGAGTGGCATATAGGGGGTTAAAAGGCATTTCTGGAGGTATATATATATATGAGTGGCACCCGAGGCAGACCGGCTCCCGCCCCCTTTTAAGTAGGCTACTGAGTGTGATGGCATCAAGAATTGCAATTGTTAAACCATAGCTAATGTCACCAACTATCCCTCTTTGAATGATCCTGAAGAAGGTCCATTGCTATCTGTCACTGTTACAGAGTAACATTATACTTCTTTGTATGTATCCCACCAAAAAAGAAGCTGGTACGTAAGGGGAAAACAGAGACTCTTTATTAAGAATAATACATAGGCTTGTATGTGGTACAGATAAAAGGGGAATAGCAAAAAGTATAAGAATTCCAACATTCAAAACAACCAATGACTAGAGGGTATTAGGATAATTAGACTAATAAAGAGCCTAGGGTGCATTAACATCCACCCCCACGGGCAGGGACAAGACATTGGCCAATGAACCTAATATTTGTGGCAAATTATGGGCAATTGCTTATGTATTATTTCCATTTCTACATACTGTATATAATTATATTTGTTTACATATATATATATATATATATATATATAAATATATACAGTCTTGTAAAAATTGGACTTCTATGGTTTTATGTATGAAGACATCTGCTCAAATGAACAGCAACACATGGGATATTACACAGTGTCATGATTTATTCTACAAAAATAAAGCCAAATTGGAGAAGCCATGTGTTAAAAAGTAGACCTTATTATTCAATAGCTTGTAGAACCACCTTTAGCAGCAATAACTTTTCTGTATGACTGTATCAGTCTCTCACATCGTTGCAACACTCTGATTCTTTACTTCTTTAGCCATTCTGTTGTATATTTGCTGTTGTGCTTGATATAATTGTTCTGTTGCATGACCCAATTTCTGCCGAGCTTTAGCTGTCAGACAGATGGCCTCTCATTTAACTCTAGAGGAGTTCATGGTCGACTCAATGACTGCAAGCTTCCCAGGTCCTGTGGCTGCAAAAACAAGCCCAAATCATCAACTCTCCACCACCGTGCTTGTCATTTGGTGTAAAATGTCATGTGTCGCAGTTCGTCCCAGGCATACAATTATTATTGCACTGTCTCAGATATGAGTCCCAAATCAAGCCAAAGGTGAAACAATTGCTGGTTGGGTTTGATATTATTCTGGATGGCATCCCAGCATTACTGAATGTAATAACCTTGTTTACCGGTGAGCTGATTAAGAGAGCTGTGAGGGGGATAACTTGATTGATCCCCATTACACTACTCTTCCAAGGAGTCTTGGGTTTTCTCCTCAAATTGAGGTTTGGATTTGGATCCCAGGTGGCACCTCCACAATCTCCACGTCCAATGATTATGCAGCGGTTAGCAGTGGAGAGTTAAAAAAAATCTTTATGTTTGGAGCTTTGCGAGTTGAAGGAGGTTATTCGCTAGGGGCCAGACAGAGGACTTGGATATAAGCCATCAGTTTTAAGATGAGTATTGTCATAAACCCATGGGAGTGCCAATGCTGGCTCCATAGGTACTACGGGACAGTGTATTTATAATTGTTTCCCTGGGACTGTGCAATTTGTACTTTGGTGCTATTGCCTGGGACTGTGCAATTCTAATATTGGTGCTATTAACTGTTAATGGTGGGGACTGCAAATCTAATACTGGTGCTATTAATTGCTATTGACTGGGATTGTGCAATTCTAATATTAGTGCTTTCAACTGTTGCTTATTTTAATAGTGTACTATTACCTAATTAGGTCATATTTGCCTTATATGATAATTATTTTTGTACAACTAAAAATTATTTCCCCATATCTGAGTTCCAAAAGCACAATAGACCTACTGAAAAGGAATTTATTTTTCTTCTTGAAATTATATTATCAAAAGAAACAAGACTGAGGAACAGCTGCAGTTATAAGGTATGTAGCCTGTGCAGGCACTGGCAGATTATAGGCAGTAGGCACATGCAGCATCTTGGTGCTGGACTGAATTTCCCCAATATTTGAAAAATAAAAAGAACTGATCCCCCAAAGTAAGGAAGGAGAGTGAGCAGAAGCACTAGAACATCTCGCACTTTGAATATTATGTGCTTTCAAGAAGGTCATCTGCTTTGCCAAGTGTGGGGAGAGCCGTGTTTTCTGGTTGTTGAGGATGTTGCTTGTCCGAGAGAAAACCCCGAAAAAAGAAGGACCTCTGCCCAAATGGTTGATGCTCCGGTGAATCTGGTGCTGCTGTTCTGCATGGGTGGAAGGGATTGGGAAATGGACATGTGGGTGGCGCTACTGCCACTGCTGCTGGAAATTTCTATTTCCAACTCTTGCATCTTTCCTTAGCTTAGCATGCACCTTTTCTGCTGCATCTCACACACCCTCTCCAATCATGTATCTTCAACTTTTAAAATTATTTTAAATTAAGGGCCAACTTGCCCTTAACCCTTGGGTCACAGTGGATGGCCAGCATGTACTGTGGGGTGTTGGCTTGCATGTGACCAGTCAGCTCCTCTATTAGTGTTCTGATCAGCCTTTTAACTGACCAGAAAGACCTTTTTTTTTCTAGAAAGTCTTGCATTTTTTGTTTAAGGTAGTTAATTAAAGGTATGACCTGGCCCAAAGTGTTAGTGTTCTGGCTTAAATTTTCAGTCACATTACTCAATGGCTTCAGGACCGCCACCTTCTGCCCAGTCACCTCTGTCCAATAGGTTGGACACCCTAATGTTCTGCTCATGGACATGGAGTGAAGATCCTGCTGCTACACTAGGATCCTCTCCATCAAGTCCATGTGCTGGAGATGAAGTTGTTGATTTGTCCAGCTGCCTTGGATAGTTTGTCCTTCAGCAATAAGACATAAAACTGGTAAAGGGAGCCTGAATGCAATCTTTTTTACCGCCCTTTGTGGGTGTGGCAATATTGCTCATCCCTTCCCTTAACACACATAACCCCTCTAAACACACCCATTTTCTATAACAACCACTCCACCTCTTTGGGCCCCCAACTTCATCCTGTAACATGTCACTTACTTCCCACAGTGCCAGCTTTTCCCTAAATAGTCAATCAGTGCCATTTTGTCCCCAAATAGCTTGTCACTGCCATTGTGACACTGAGAGTGGTACAGCATAACTCCCATCAATATATATACTGAGCCTGACAACATGTCCAATAATTAAATATTATGAAGGGCCAGTTTCAATATATAAAAGGACCAGCTACAACAAACTATAAAAGGTTGGCCCATCAAAATGCAGATTAAGAATATCAACGTTGATTCATCACAGATCAACAAATTCAATTTGTATGGCTTGAACAAAGTTAGAAAAAAAACAAACAGAAAACTACCAAAGTGCGATCAAGTGAAAAATGCACATTAGTATTCATTGACCCACATAGCAGGCATAAATCACAGGTTTACATCCATAGGCCTTGCCCAGCACCTAGATTACACAAATAGGACTTGCCCAGCACCCACATTTCATCTACAGGACTTGCCCAGCACCCACATTGCATCCAAAGGACTTGCTCTGTCTTGATGCTGAGCGCTCACACTTCCACCACAGGACTTCAGTAAGGTAAGTGAATGACAAAAGGGGGGATTGAAAGGGGGAAGAAGTAGATATTGAAAAAAATAAAAAGAAACATATAGGAGGAGATAATGAGGAGAAGAAATAAAGGTGACGGTTCCCATGTATGCTATCTGGGTGCTGGGGCAAGTCCAAACGATCCAAACGATTTGCCCAGCACCCAGGTTGCACTCAAAAGACTTTCTCAGGACTGTTAAATCCAAAGGATTTTATACTAGCATCCACGAGACTTGTCCAGTACCCAGATTGTGCACATATGACTTGCCCCAGCACCCAGATTGGATCCACAGGATTTGCTCAGGACCCAGATTGCACTCAAAGGACTTGCCACAGTGCCCAGGTTGCACTCAGAGGACTTGCCCCAGCACCCAGATAGCATACATGGGAACTGTCACCTTTCTTTCTTCTCCTCATTATCTCCTCCTATATGTTTCTTTTTATTTATTTCAATATCTACCTCTTCCCCCTTTCAATCCCCCCTTTTGTAATTCACTTACCTTACTGAAGTCCTGTGGTGGAAGTGTGAGCGCTCAGCATCAAGACAGAGCCCTCGTGCTCCCACCACCGCAGTCAAGGGCACACCAAGAAGGTGGCGGCAGGGAGCAGAGGAGAGAGAGGGGTGCCGATCGGTTGCTGAAAACTTTTTCATGAACAAACCGCTCGTTTGTGAGAAAGTTTTCACCAACCGCTCTGAGTCCCTTTCTCTCCTTGGCTGGAGAAGGAAGCACCTTCAGCAATGATAAGCTTACTGCTGCTATGATACGACCCATGCATGGGAAGCTCTAAAGTGTTCTAGGATAGGCTGGTGCAGTAGATGTCCCTGCACCACCTGTGGTTTTCTTAGAAAAGGCTGAGGCCTCACCACGCCCTTAGCTCTGGCAGCTGCTGGTGGTGGTTATTGTGGGTTTGCTGTTGGGGCCAATGCTGCCAGTTCCCCATGAAGCAAATGTGTAATGTTGTTGTCTATATAGGCGTTGGTTCAAAACTACCTTATACCAGTTCACTATCTCATGACACAGCTTGCAGTGCGCCCATCTCTCACACTCTCAAAATGCTCCCACACTTTAATACAACTTTTCCCACCAGGTGAGGTAGCAGTGGTACTAGCGTGCTTTTGTCCATGAAAGTATTCATGATGGTTGTGATGATGGTAGTGCTGCCAGTGCATGTAGGGGAACCTGTGGCATTGCCACGCTGCTGCTTCTGTAGAGTGGAAGGAGCAACGCAACTAAAAGAAAAGTTACTGGAAGATGCGTCGCTTGACTCGTCCAAGACTTCTCGATGACCATATCTTTTTTCCACTTGGGCAGAAGGTAGAAGAACATCCACCTCTGCTGCGTGCAAACACAGTCAAATGCCTAATTTTTTTCACCAATATTTTTAATGACGTATTGTTTTGTGTCGTCCAAAAACTCGAGATTTTGCCTGAGTTAATAAATGTTTTCTTACGGGTCTAAAATAAATGAAAAAAAAGGTCTGCTGCACTACTTGCATATGAATAATTAACTTATATACAGTACACTACAGCTACTCCAATCCACCCCACCCCAGTTAATTTTCTACACCAAACTGTGAAATTGACTTGTAGATGAACAATGACCATCAATCTCAACTTCACAATAATGTAACTAACTGTCACTGACTGTCTCACACTTCACAGTTCTCTCATTAGTCAGTAACTTCTACTGTCAAGTTAAAATGGCGTCGGCACACTTAAATATCTAATGCTTGTCCATTTCCCTTGTAAATGCTGATTGGCCAGAGTGAAAAAGTAATGAAAAAACCCACAGCCATAACATCAATGAAACGACCCGCTGATTTTTCATCTACTTCTATTTATATATAAACCTACTACACACAGTCCCTTCCCTCTTTACCTCAGCTAAACGTGGTAAACAAATGGACGAATCTTGATGAAATTTTAGTGCTTTTGACATTCGTTTTCTGTTGCCCTGTCTTTGTGTCTATTAGTTAGTCGTCTCAATGCCACATTAGCTCAGACAGTTGCACACAAAGGATGCCTACAGCAAAGCTGGTATAGAACCTTTTTTTTGCCACTCTTAGAAGGGTTCTTGTATGTGACTGCGCATTCAACTTTGTCCATTTTGTTAACACTCTCTGTATTATTCTATGAGGGTCAGCACAGGTAGCCAGGTTTAACCTTTAGTGAATGCAGCACCTGCTGTTGGTGTCCCAACTTTATTCCAACTCCCATGTCATACAAAGGAAAAAGGTTCTTGGTGAAGTGTAAGGGAGGGACATGTCTATCAGAGGTAACTGCATATAGGTGAGCGTTCCTATGTTTATAAGGCATCAAAGCATCAGTGATGTATTGGAGGGTGTGACAAATCGCGACTTTCATCTTTTGCCAGTTCCTGCAACTGCATTTGGAGCATACACATGTGCTTCTCTGGCTTTAATCTCCATGACTGGCTCCTTCTCATGGCTATATGCTGCATCTCTGCACTGTGCAGTGGAGTCCCCCAGGGCAGCCTATTGTTGACAGTATATAGTCTCGCTTGGTGTTTCGCGTCAGACATGCCCCTGAGAATCATTGAAGCAGAAATGTTTCTTTTGTGTAATACTTCTGTTTCAAGAACAGTAAACTACAACACTGTGGAATTTTCTGAGCTAGTCTTAGTGTGAGAGATCCAGGACACAGCAGCCACAACTCTGAATGGGCCAATTGGGAAGGCCAGTGCTCTCTCAATTATTTACTTTAAAGGACTACAGTATACAGATCTCCATAGCATCACTTTTGCATGAAATAATGATGTCATACACCAGTATTCTGCAGGAAGGAGACGTACAGCCTCTCCGTGGCTTGGTAGGTCTTAATGGGTGGTTGAGGGCGCTGCCCTTTGTCAGGCCTTTGGCAGTGAGCACCAAAATATGCCACTAAAAAGTGACAATTAATTAATAAGGTTTGTTGTAATGATTTTATTGTTTCAATTATTACACATTAATAAATAAACCAATTGTTTAAAATAAATATATTAGGCAAAAATATATAAATAAAATATATAAGAAATGTTATTTTTTAGTAGTAAAACAACTATAATAAAAATAAATAAAAATAAAAGCATTTCAGTAAAAAAATAATTTAGCAATTATCTTCGTAACACGATACAAGCAGCAGATAACGATGTCAAGATACAATCAGAGCATTTTAGTGGTGTGTAAGCTACTTGTAAAATTTCCGGAAAAATTCAAGAGAACTGTTTAAGGTCATTCCCAGGTATTCCTCACTTCCGTAGTCCACTTCGCATTTGGCCTACAAATAAGCAAAATAAAATAGATTTAATTCACAGGTTTTTAAATGTGTAGGCAAACAAGCATACCAAGCAAATGCAAATTAGAAAATAAATCGAATCTCCATTTTTCTCTTGTAAGTGCACGTTGGGGTATGTTTCGCATTCTCATTTTCTAATACCCCTAGAAAGCGAATGCATGTATAAATGTGCATTCTTTAAAATGCACTGTGGTTTAACTAAGACAGACTCAAATTAATGAATCTATACTAAATAATTTGAATGATAATAAATGGAAAACCATTTCAAGACTAGTAAAATAATGGACAGGATAAAACCAATATACAGGCTGAGGAGTTCAGAGACAAAAAAAACACATTTTGCTTTGACTTGTAACGGACTGCTTCAGAGTTTCTGATTCTCCATATGTAATAATTAAAAAACTCTATTATTTGACCTTTCCGACAATAACCCCCTAGTATTAACCTTTAATGTTTAATGATAGAAACTCTTCTAAATTCATTAGGTATATATAAGAAAGTGAAAGTTTGTCCATTTTATAACCCAGATAGACACATTTACTTATTTAGCGCCCAACATGATTTCCTTTAAAGCCAGGAAAAGAGGTTTTTTAGAACTTAATATATTATATTACAATAATATCTGTTCAAATAGTAAAAACGGTCAAAACCTTGGAGGTCATCTCACATCAAAAAAGGTATCACAAACTCCTTTGGACAATATTTTGCGGGAATATTATGCCAATATCCATGCTCGGGCCCTAAGTAACAGTTTTGAGAGTTGTGATTTCATATTCTCTGGTACATAGTTCAGTCTCCTTTTTGATGGTAAAATCACTTACAGGTCCAGAGAGGTGAATTAGGGATTTGTAAAGCTTGCCCAGATCACCCAGAAACATTGTACATTCTTCTTTCAGGGGTGTTAAGGAGGCGTTTTGTAAAGTAATCTGTAAAATAGAGAGTGTCTATATTAACAGGGATTTTATGCAGCATTCTGGATTTTTTCAGTGTTCATAATATGGGATGGCTATGCCATATAGCCTATTTTGATGGCTTTATGTCATATTACAAATATATTCTGGTCTGCTGTGAAAATAGACCAACCGGCTGGCTTTCCACTTGGGCAAGATGAGCGAGTGTTTGTGTGTGAGAGGGAGTGTGTATTAGCATAAGTATGTAACTGTGTGTTAGAGTGTGTTTTAATGTGAGAGTGAGTATATATGAGTGTAAGCGTGAGTGTGTGTTAATATGTGTGCCAGTGCATATGTGCGTTACTGAGGTGGGGGGAGCAAGGTGCCGATGGGGCCACTTGGCTTTAACTGCCACCTCGGCCAGAAGGTGCCACATACATTTGTGTATCAGGGTCAGTGTGGCTATGTGAGTATACATGAGTCTCTGTATGTGAATTTCAATGTCAGAGTGTGTATGAATGGCAAAAGAATGTGCATATTACCATTGGTGAGGTATGTTTGTATATGGAATGTACCTGCATATGAATGAAAAGGTCAGTAAGTGTCTTAGTATGTATTTATGTATATGATGTGTATGCACCTGTGTTAATGATAGTATGCATGGATATAAAAGTTATGTCTATTTTATGCTCTGAATAGTATTGTGCAGTAGAGTGAACTATTTTCACTTTACATGTCCAGTTGGCGTAGTTATTCTCTTGATAAACAGCATTTTATTTTTTGCCTTGTTTAGTACATGCATTAAATACATCATGGATCATACCCTTTTTTCACTTTCATCTTGGGATGTATTTTGAAGGGTTTTCAAAGAGTGTGCCAATTTACATGAGAACTCAGAAATCTGTAAACAAACACAAAAGGTCAACTGTGACATAACAGCTTTTAGCATAACTAAATTAATTCAAACTAACTATCGCTTGTGCTTTTTTCCCCCTGCATCTTGACTTTAAGAGCCAGGAAAGAATAGTGACAACAACACTTGTCATACAATCTGTACAAGTAATACATGATAAACGCTTGCCACTTGTAAACACTTACCTTTTCTGATTTGCTGACAACTGGTACATATGATCTGGCACATGAGCTCTGTAAGACAAAATTTGTTTACAAGTTACTTTTGTATTCAAACTTGTTCTTGCTCAGTGGAAATATGATACATTCCTTGTAGATCACTACTGCTTGAACACAGGTGTATTAATGATGTGCTCAGTGTTAAGCTGTAGGAGCTGAGACAGCTGTTTCGATGCTACCTCTTATTATAACTATGTAAAATTATGAAGCATTTATTATTACAGTTTTCCAATATTATAACCCATCATCCTATATCATCAGATATGTCTATATTAGACAGGATGAAGTAAGACAAAGGTCACCAGTAGATGTAGTTTGTCCTAGAGGATTGGGGTGTTTGCATATTTATTATTCCTTGTACTTTGGAGATGTTCGAAGAAGAACTTGGGGAATATTTTTCTGCAGCAATATAAGTACCACAAATATGGAATATGTTATAGTTTGGTATGTGATAAAGTTTTGTATTAGATGCTGCCGACACGTCTAGGATAAATTTAATTTGACATTTTATCATTGATTCATATGTTATAATTTACATAAAGAAACATTGATTTATATTTAAACTCTGGTAAATAAAAATATGAAATACATAGCATATAAAAGTTGAGGTCAATTGAAAAATATAAACTATTTCAATTAATTTACTAGTTTAACAAAGTAGACAAGCTAAATATTTTCCTCCATCATTCGTGATATAAATATTGGGGTTTCTAATATTAAATTACAGTTGATATCATTAAATTATATACGTCCTGAAGTGACAAAAAGTTAGTTTACCTTGAATAACTAATATGGCATTCCCATAATGCTTCTTATAGGTGCCACATTTACATACACCAATACAAATTTACATATACAATAAAATGTTGCTTATTAGTTTCAGAACTACCATAATAACAGTATTTACTAGTATATTATATTACCAGAATCAAAATCCACAAATGAAATACTAGCTTTCCCATATACTACAATTTAGAAATGCGGAATAAAAACTGGTGATAAAGTGGGCAAAAAAATAAATAATCCAGAATTTTGTGCTTAATATTCTTACCGTCCGAATCTTGTCCGCCGCCGACATGCAGGTCGTTATAACTTCAAAGATTTGTGTTTTTCTGTTGTTTTGTAGGGGATATGCACCAATGAGCTGGATCAGGCTAAGTACTATGCAGAGCATCTTAAGGGAATGGCACATGGTTCTTCCCGTAGTGAAAGATGCTATACACCAGGGATGTGCATAGAATAGTTATATTGGCATCATTTTGGCATCATTTATAGTGACACTCTCAGCTCATTGGAAAATGATGCAAAATGACAGCATCGTTACTTTCTGCTGATTGTTTAGATTTCCACATCTGATTAGATTACCAAAGATAAACACAATCTTAGTGTAAAGAAAAAAATTGTATAGCATAAATGTATAAAATGTATACATACACCTACACCTTTATATATATATAAAATATGTGTAATATTTTTTGGGGATCTGAAAGACAATTAATTTCAGTAATAAAAGGGTAACTTTACTAATAAAAATTGCTACTACCAATACTTTTTTTTTAAAATGTGCATTTAAAATCTTTTAATAGTACACCTTACATACTTTTTGCTGGTTTTATATATGTATGCTTATTTAGGAATTTTGCATTGTTTCCATTGTTTTTTTTTACTTGATCTTTTTTTTCTAATATACTCTAGCCCAGGCATGTCCAAAGTCCAGCCCGAGGGCCAATTGCGGCCCGCGTTCCGGACTGATAAGGCCCCCAGATAAGTTGCCCAAATATAGATCTGTTTTTTTGATATTAAAGGCAGAGTGATTTAACACCTGTTTAGATTTGTCATCCAAGTCACAAAATGAAAAGTATGCCGTTTTCAATAAACTTTGCATAAAATAGTTAATTTGCATTTAGTTTTAATGGCTCAAAGAACGTCAGGCAAAATGGTCGGCACTCGCACATGTTCACTTCATCAAATCTGGTACTCTTCGAAAGAAGTTTGGACATGCCTGCTCTAGCCAATTGAATGTTATGTTTTTAATTATATTTTATTTCGGCTGTTCATCCACATTAGGACTAGATTCTAATACCTGACAGAACCTTTTTAAATGTATATATTAATATAATATATATATGTTACTACCCACATATATTTGTAAAACAGTTGTAACATGATGATAACATGTAGGGTTTCAAATATATATATATGTAAAAGTTGTTTTTGAATGAATTTTAGTTCATATCAAGTGGTTCTGGAAACACAGCTAGTTTAAAATAATTCAATATAAAATAGACATGGGGTTAGTAAAGTAATGTATAAAGACATTAATAGTATACTTTACTTCATAGTTTAACCCCTTTCTGGCATGATCTGATTCTTTCTGTAATCTCATGGTATAATGGCTACAACAGGACCACTTTCAATTTGGGGGTCAGTAAAAGAAGACATGCTATTTTAGCCTAATATCACAGCTAATGAACTAAAAAGCATACACAAAACAAAACAATTAAATAACATAAGTTGGACATCTACAATCAACTGCGTGAACCACCATCAAAAACATAGGTAAAATAGCATTAAAGCATTATTTTTTATCAAATCTTTTGCTAGTCCATTTTAAGCCAAACAAGGTGGCAAAAATCGGTTTCCTCTATAGATGGGACTAATGTGATTTGTCCATGGAGATTTACCAATAACAAACGTTATGGTGGGTAAAGGTAATGGAAAACCCTTCCACTTAAAATTAAGGGGGTAGTAGAAGTATTATTAAACACTCATCTACAGACACCAGACCAGCCAGAAGGTCCAGACCACCACTCATGGACAGCTGTCTTATAATCAAGCAAATGCGGTACTTTCAAGGGATCCATGTATAAAGTGGATATAGAGGCAAAAGGTGATCATTGTTGACCTTATTTGCATGTGCTTACCCACAATCCCCTGTGGTTGTGACAGCACCATGAGATTTCTGAGGGGAAAACAAGCCTTCTGGCTTGTGTGGTGTCTGTAGATGAGGGTTTAATAATACTTCTACTACCTCCATGGAGATTTGGCAGAATGAAAGGTAGTAACGTTAGAAATATTGTTGCCTGTTGACTGTAAAATACTGCTGGTTGAATATGCGATGTTTACTAATGTGGCCAAATGTAAAATAGCATTGAACAAATATATATTTCTTTGAAAATGTTTACATTGTTCTATATTAGAGGTGGCCAACTTGCAGTTTGGCATGGACCTTATCATTCCCAGGTGGGCATTGTCCTATTGGACAAGCTATTAAGTTCATTTTTGTCTGAACACCTCATACGTTACTTTGTGTCTTGTTTTTTCAACAGTTTAATTTTTTTCTAAATATCTATTTTTGGATCTAAATAAATCAATGATACAGACAAATGGTGAAGAAGAAATAATAAAAAATTTAAATAAAATAAACTTTGATGCATAAAAAGTGTGTTTTAAAAAAATCAGAACTTTTTGAACCAACGTTAACTACATAATAATTCTAAATGCTTTAAAGCTGATTTAGTATTCTGCAGGTATGTATGTATGCAAATAAATACACTATTAGTAGTGAGTTTAGGAGTGAATGTGTAATATCCAGTTCTACAGTGTATATGATAACGGATGGATCGCATCTTTGGAAAATACAAAATGCTTGACTCAAAGCCTGCTCACAAAGCAAGAGCTGGAGCTGACTCGTGATGAGGATAAAACGTGCATGGAGATGTGTTCTTCCAAACACATCTTCTGCACAGAAACAATAAAGGAATGGGCAAAAAGAACAAATATATATGGGAGGATTCTGCAGAAACCCACCATGCATCTGCGATGGAGACATCATGAAAATGTAAAGGGGCCGCACAGCATTAAAGGGCATAGGCTGAGTGGATTGTCCCTTTGATTAGTTCAGTTAAGGTTATGTTTTAATGCCTGGTTTAATTTTCATTATTTGTCCTTAGAATTCTTTTAGTGATTCCAATTTTTCCGTAACCTGCACTGTTTATTTTTATGATCAGTCTATCAACATAGCACGTTTGTTTTTAATACAGAGGGAGCTAGTTTGTGAAGTATATACTCTTGCTTCTGTATGTTTTACCTAATAATTAAATCTGTTTCCTTTACAAATGTGACCAAACGTGAAATCAAGATTTTTTTTTTTTGTAATTAATCGGTGGTCCTTTAAATTCCTTAAACTTGGGTTTCCTAAGGTGATAATAGTTTATTTCCAATAAACCTGATGGTTATTTTTGTGGTTTTTGACTTTGATGTCAAAAATGTGGTAAATTGTATTGAGATACACACAATCAGATAAATGGGACTGAACTTTGAGAAGTCATATGACATCACTTTCCTGCTTGTTATATCATTAATTCTATGAAAGGCAAATCGGGGGTGAACCATTACATAATCATTATCTCGTTACAATTCTATAAACTGCTCTCAGCCCTGGAAAGTCCTTGATGATATATGACGATTTTGACTATACTCGAGAACCCATTGTTGAATGGGTATATGTGATAACGTGCTGTTGGAACGTTTACAGGAGTATTTGGAAAAAAAAAAGATGCAAATAGATGACGATAACTTGACCGCTTTTGTCAGGAAAAGGTAGAAGAATGAGAGGAAAGTATAAACATTTAAAAGGCAAGAAGGTAGGATCCAGAAAAGGTGATGCAGAACGGATCAGATAATAAACTGGCTCCGGTAGATAGGAAAAAAAATTGTATTAAAAAAAAATAAAACTGGTTCAACTTTCTTAAAGCATGACAACATAGGGGTTACTAGTTAAACCCTATAACTGTGATCCTGGGAATATGGGTAGAGGTGGAGAGGGAATAGTCTGTAATATAACATTAAATGTTACTGAATGATAACACATTTTAACATATTGCCGAAATATAAGGCAATAGATATCATACAACAACTTAAATACTGTAAAATTGTAACACTGAAAACTATATCAGCCACCACCCAGAGATATATGCTTTATATTATAGAGATTGTGTGTTGGAAAATGACATGATAATAGCAAAAAAAGCATCTGTATCATTTTATTGTTCAACACAGAAACGCTACAATATAAGGAAATCTGTGGATGCTGGCTGGTATTATTTACAGTTTCATATTTAGTGGCGATCCAGTAGCTGACAATCACTCATTGGTTCTGCAGCACGTGAATCAGTTTTTGGGATGAACTGGAACGCTGATGGCTAGCCAGACCTTCTTGTCCAACATCAGTGCCTGGGATCACAAATGGTCTTTTGGCTGAATGGACACAAATACCCTTGCACCAAAATCTGGTGAAAAGCCTTCTCAGAAGGCTGGAGGCTGTTATAGCCACAAAGAGGGGGGATTAGGTCAACTTCATATCATTAATGCGCATGGTTTTTGAATGACATGTCAAACAAGCTCATACAAAGTGTGATGGTCAGGTGTCCCTAAACTTATGGTCATATGGTATTTATTTACTACTCAACTAAAATAAATAAATAAATACTAATGGAAAAACAACAACACAACCACGGATTATATAAAATAAAAATAAATATTTCTCTATGTTACCAATTACCATGGCATGACCAGTGGGAACAGGAAGTAAGGTTAAATCTAACCAGGTTATTATTCTAATGAATTGCACCGTTACAGTGATGGTTTCCATCCCCGTATTGATCAGTTAATGACTGTGATACAGCTGCTTATTGTCGTATCACTAAGTATTGCTGCTTAGCAAAGTCTAAAATAAGAAAAATGTCATCATATTGACACAATTCTTGCCCTTGCAGCCTCTCTGCAAGTTCGGCCGTAACTTATAAAAGTATTTTCGTCTCCATATGAGTCCTTAATGTTATGCAGGTTTACTTTTAACTTGCCTGTTAGAATTCTAGCACAGGTCTTAATCAATGACCTGACTCTTGTACATTAATCCAGAATTTGTGTATTGACCTTAAACCAGTCTGTGATTCTTGTGTACAACCACAACCAGGCTTGTTGTATTAACCTTGAACTGATCTCCAACACAAATGTACCAGTTTCACCATTACTTTACATATGCTGGATTATCGTGTGGCTCCATTCTTGTCCTTCCATTCTAGTCCTTTGATTTCTATGGGATTTTTTATGCTGCTGTTACTCATGTAAGAATGCAACACTAACATCTACAAAAACGGAAAATTATTGCAACCTGAAACTTCTACAGGAAGAGTTATGAGAGATTAAAAGATTAATTCCTAGAAATATGAAATGTTTAATTATGGTATTTTAGGCAAAGAAGAATTTGCTCCTACCTCCTACTCTTTGCTGATCTCAGAGAAGATGGCATCTTAATAAAGATCACTAAAAGTTCAAAAACGTACTCACGTGGCAGAATATACTTCCAGAAATTACATGTATATTACAGTGGTAGCATTTAGGAAGGTAATTGATCCAGGGGAATATTTTTTTAAGAATCCTTAGAAAATTATGTATAAAAGGAATCCTTGAAAACATAGTCCAGGTGGCCTGAAAATGGAAAATAAGTAAAAACTAGACTTGGGCACTGGCCAAGTCTTCGTGTTCATCTTTGTGAAAAAAACCCCATCCTATTCTACGAATATCGGCCCGGTCCTGTGTTCTGTTTGGGCGAATATTCGTGTACGCTCTTTTTTGTTTTTTGCCGTTGTTTTTTGTAGTGGTTAATATGGGGCTAATGTGGTAACAGTACGCAGTAGCTTTGCGGCTAGGATTTTAAAGGTCCATAAGAGCGACTCTCTTGGTCGCCAGCAGGGGCTTCCTCTGGCATCAACTAATAAAAGGGCAGCCACTCTTCATTGGTTGATGCTAGATGAGCCCCCTGGTGGAGACCAATAGAGTCGCTCTTACGGACCTTAGACTCCTTACGCTGAAGCCATTAGTCTCCCCAGCCCAAGTTGCTCTGAGGTGTACCTTGCTATGCCCTTTGCCAGGGGGACTCAAATTCCCATTCCGCCAAGACCAAGTTGCTCAGAGCAATTGTCTCAGACTCAGACAACCCCTGTGAGCCACTTGGCTTGCAAGGAACGGGAGTTTTAGTCTCCCTGGCAAAGAGACCACCTTGGTGATATATTTATTATTATAATTTATTATTCGAATACTATAAGATGTCCATCTGTTTCTCCATCTTATGGCACTTGCAGGTCTTTTTACTTGCGCTGTCTGATCACACAATCACTCATGTTGCAGCATTCATACTGAAGATGTGTTGGCGTTTCAACATTTCTGTTCTGATTAGACATTCTCGTGCCGGCACCATGATGAAGACCTAGATTGCAAACATTGGGATCTTACTGGGCATGTATGCTTAAATAAATGTGTTTAACATTTTTTAGTGCAGAGTTTGCTTGTGTATATTTTGCCACTGGCTGTGGACACCTATGACATATTAAATGTGTGTAGATGTTTACAGAAGTGAACTCAAAATCAAATGATCTAAACATACCCCATGCTAATATTTTTTTTATTCTTGTTAATTCACAAAACACAATTATTTGACATTTTTAAATTATTTTGTCTTATGAATGTACAGTGGCTCAAATATAAATACCAAAAAAATCACAATACTCATTGTGTATGTACATAAATACATAAAAATGTATTTATAACTGCAAATGACAAATATATGTGGAATTTTTTTTATATATAAGTGCTGTTTCACTTACACAAAGCGTTAATCAAGCTCTCTAACATGTTATCGACACAAACTTTAGCATATCGGTCACTTATTTTTTACTCTGAAGGTTAAATGCCATAAAACTACACATAAACTTTAGCTTGACGTGGTAGTTTTTCTGGATAAAAACTTTAAATGAGACAACAATTTACACAATAAAATAAGTAATTTTGAGAAGGGTCCGGGCATTCAGCAACACCGAGAATGATGTTTCTGATGCTGCATTTCATTACAAAAGTGGTAAGTTTAGCAGAGTAGGTTTACTATCCTTAAGAAAGAATTTTATGTATATAATATATCTATGTGTAAGAATGATGAAGTTCGGAATGACATAAGGAAAAAAGATAACTGGTGAAAGGCCCAAATGTCCCCTGAAAGACAAATTAAACAAAATGAAAGCACCTTTTAACAAAAATACAACAGTGTTTACTAGTTCTAGACAATTTACTTTTTTCTTGCTATATATCTATTAATATGAAATGCCATTGAAAAAAATATTAAATATTAATATATTACTGCATCTTGATGAATACTGAATTAAAGATACTGTTGGTGAAAATATGTAATGTACTTTTATAATATCTACTGCTTAACTGTAATTATATAAATACAGAGATATTTCATATAAAACATACCCACTGATAACACATTCAAACTTAAAGATGTACCATAAGTGATAGATAACAATTGGTGTCTTCTAATTCGGATACATGGTCCGCATGGTACGGAGTGGCAGATAATTGAAATGGAACGCATAGCATAGAGACGAGGCTTAAACAGAGCTAAGGGCCAAGTGAAGTTTAATGCCTTATGACCATCTAACAATCTAGACCTGGGGTGGCACAATCTAAGGGGTAGCAGAGTGTGTACAAGGGGCCTGTTCAGGATGAAGAGATTTGATCTCCTCCAGTACAGATTTCAATGATTTGGGTGCATGGAGTTTACACTTCCATGGTGTGAAAGAAAGGAAAGTGCAGCCAGTATACAGCAAAAGGGCGCTCCCTCCAAATGACTTGTGACAGAATGATCTGTCATACAGGAGCCCAAGGTACTCAGAGATGGCTCCAGCCTGGCTGCCAAACAGGCAGGAACTCCATTGTTAAACTAATCCCATTAACAGGATGGCTACCAGGGGGATATTCAGTAGCTAAAGGGGATTAAAGGTTGGGTTGTCTACCTGTTTATCAATGTTAATGTATGTTAATGCTGTTCTGTGGATATATGAGTCTATGTTTTACAACAATAAACTGTTCATTCCTGCTGTACTCAGTTCAAGGTAGTTGTGTCTACTTATTGGGTACACATAGCAGGGTTCCAAGGTGCGCATGCTGACTGGTGCTGGAAGTGATTCCGGGGACAACAGGAGGATACATGTGGGTGATCTCTGGGAGTTACTACAGCTCTCTTGGTGAACCCGTTACATTGGTGGCAGCGGCGCCAAACGTCCCAGCGGAGTACCAGCGGGTATACCAGCAGCAAGCCAAAGATGGTTCCAGCACTACAGGACGTGTTGGTGCACAGCAGAGTCGCAAGTTACATAAATGCCTGGATAGAGGCTGTCAGAGTGGACCAGGGTGTCCGGGGAATAGTCCTCCCAACCTCCAAGGAATGGTACGTGCTACAACTAGATTGGCGAATGCAGTACCTGGGAGAGCAGCCTCAAGAGGACTTGGTGGCTGAGTTGGAGAAGTTGCTTCCACTTGAAATGACTGTGGATTGTGGATACCGGGCCCTGTATTGGCAGGCCGTGCAGTGGTGTCCAGAGCTGAAGGATGACTACATGCCAGAGGGCGATGACTTTTGTGGCCTGGGATTGATAATGGAAAGCCTACAGGAGGACCGAGAATTTGGGAGCCCATCGAAATATCGGTGCGAGGAGATCCGGGAGTTCAGGGAAGGGATTCTCGCAGATGTGCCCTGTTACCTGCCTGACTTGTGGGCTGATTTTGATTATTTGGTTTACCAAGAATGGTTCCTGGAGCAGGCCTACCGAGAACTCTTTGACCGTGCTCAGCAGTGTGCTCCAGTGGATCCTGTGAGTATTATGCCCCCACCAGAAGCACAAACATCCGAGCAGAGCGCACCTGGCCTCTGCCCACTCCCTTCCCTCACCCCAGACACTTTGCCCTATTCCCCGCAATATGGCCCAGAAACTGAGCAAGACCCCCCCTGCATGTCCCAGCCAGATCCCCCAGCTGAACTGCTGGCTTCGAGGCAGAGCGCTGCTGGCCTCTGCTCACCCCTTCCACTTGTTCCCAAGCCTGTCCGCAGTAACCAAGGAGGGTCCGGTCAGGCAGCCACAGAGTTGGTGGTGCACCTGGACTTTACAAATGCAGCTGAAGCGCTGCCTTCGGGGCAGAGTGCCGCTGGCCTTTGCCCGCTCCCCTCTGTGACCCCAGCTCCATTGGCTTTAGCCCCCCAATGTTGCCCAGAGGCAGTGATTTCTATGGATCCTGTATCCACAGCAGAAGTGTTGGCAATGGGAGAGAGGCAGATTGACCTCTCTCCCCAGCAGATGGAGTATACAGGAGGGGATGCATGTGGCTTTCCTCCCCTCGCCGAGGATCATACAAACATTTGTACCATGCAGGTGGATTGGACTACGGTCGCCACCTGCAGTCCCCAGAGGTGCCGGACAGTCAGCCCAGAACCCCATATGGAAGGGACCCCAGCCTCTCTGTCTTCTCCCCAGCGGCTGAGAGGACTCCAGGGAGAAGGCACATTTGGCCCTTCTCCCCAGCGGCAGTTACACTATTTGGGAGAAGCAGAGTGCGGCTCGGTTAAATTGTTAAATTGTTTTGGGGAGTACCAATTTGTGGTTGGCAGTGGTGGTCCGGATATACAGACTGACTTTGGAGTCAAACCGTGTGGGGTCTTATCAGACGTCAGTCTCCCCCAGAAAAAGGAGATATGTGATGGAGTGTGTGACGGAACTGTCCATCATTGGGGCCCCTGGAGAGGACTGAAAGCAAGCCTGCTACCCGCAGATTATGGACCCTGTCTCCCTGCCCTGGCGAGTGGGACTGTTGTCCTCATCTGGGACCCGAACTCCCCAGTCTCTAAGTGCACCCCAGGACTGGTTAGTGGGACAGGTGCCCTTTGCCATCCCCCTGCATCCACAACTCTAGGAGCGACGGAGCTGTGCTCCCCGACTGAACTGGATGCAGACCCGTTTGGGGTCTGGCCCCAGTTCAGTCTTCTTTTTAAAAGGGGAGATATGTGACAGAATGACCTGTCATACAGGAGCCCAAGGTACTCAGAGATGGCTCCAGCCTGGCTGCCAAACAGGCAGGAACTCCATTGTTAAACTAATCCCATTAACAGGATGGCTACCAGGGGGATATTCAGTAGCTAAAGGGGATTAATGGTTGGGTTGGCTACCTGTTTATCAATGTTAATTTATGTTAATGCTGTTCTGTGGATATATGAGTCTATGTTTTACAACAATAAACTGTTCATTCCTGCTGTACTCAGTTCAAGGTAGTTGTGTCTACTTATTGGATACACATAGCAGGGTTCCAAGGTGCGCATGCTGACTGGTGCTGGAAGTGATTCCGGGGACAACAGGAGGATACATGTGGGTGATCTCTGGGAGTTACTACAGCTCTCTTGGTGAACCCGTTATATGACTGATGTGATGAGCTTTCAAGTTAAAATTAAGTGGGGAGGGATTTCCTCTTGGTCAGGCTTACTTCAGCACCATATATATAAATATGTCACTGCTAGCAGTGATTTATGGGGAGATTTGATGGACTGAAGAGTTTTTTGGGTATCATTTTTTTAATGTTTAATTCTGATTTTTCTCATTTGATTTCTGAAAAACGAAAGCAGGCCCCTGAGGGCAGAACAGAGATCCTCTTCCTCGTCGTTGTCCACGCTGCATTTCATCTGTTAAATACAAGAAACATTTGTTAATACGGCCAAAGTTTCTGTCAATTCCCGACAATTTAATCAAATTTCATTTTATTTTACTGCAGAAATCTGTTACAAAAGACTATCGATCTATTAGCTGAATGTTCTAGTCTGCTTTTCACAGTCCAAGGACAATACTTACTTGTTTGGGGATCTGGTAAACGAGTGATGTGTTAAGCTTTTGTAGAAATTTCTTTTCACTCTCGTTGACTTTTTTCATGGATTCGACAGCCTTGCAGGAGATTTCAGCTATTGAAGAGTTCTATAAGAAAAAAATCAAATATACTTATAGTTCCTTAATGTACATATAAGCAACATTAAATATAGCTTAGGAAATACACAAAAGACATGTTAAAAGCCTTAATCAATAGGAGCTTATATTTAATGTTAATTAGAACCCAACCCCTTTCGTGAACAATGACATACGAGATACGTAACGGAGAAAACTATTCTAAAGAACCAATGATGTTTCTGGCACATCATAGGCAAAAAATGGTCCCGTGTCACTGTTGCAGCCAATCACATCCCTTTATCTCTGTTCCCTGTCTCTCTCCTGACTGTGTGTTGGGGAGCAACAGCGAACACTAAGGAAAAGTTTGTAATTACTTAGTATATTACGTAGTTAGTGTGGTGGAGGTTAGTGGGGAATTAGTTAAGTTTAGGGTTAGATAGGCATTAAAAAAAAAAATAAAAGCCTAAAAAAATTAGAAGACTTAAAATAAATGAAAATTATATAAGAATATTTGGGAGTGCAGATCCCAAATGATCTATTACTGTTATACTCCCTGAACATTTCTCCAGAGATTCAAAGAATAACACCTGAATTGGGTGGCTGGGTATGTTAGTATGTGTGTGTGTGAGTATGTTAACATGTGAACATATTTCTGTCTGGGTATGCTAGTGTCTGGCTAGGTATGTGTCTGGGCATGTTAGTGTGTGTGGGTATGTTAGACTGTGTGTATAGCTATGTTAGCATGTGTATCTGAATATGTTAAGTGAGAATTAGTATGTTAGTATGTAAACATGACAATTTAGGTATGTTAGTGAGAGTGTGTCTGTAACTTAGTGTGTGGGTAATTTACTGTGTGAACATTTGTATTTAAGTGTTAGCATGTGTGTTTGGGTATGTTAGTAAACGTGTGTGTGTGGGTTTGTTTATGTGTGTCTTTGGCTATGTTAGTGTGTGTGTCTGGGTGTGTGAGCATGTGTCTTTTTAAGGGTATGTTAGTATGTCTGTGTCTGTTAGTTTGAGTATCTGGGTATGTTTGTGTGGGTGTCTGAATGTGTGTATTAGTTTGTGTCTTAGCGTCGAGTGCCTGGATGTGTGTTGAGTGCTGAGTTTATAGTTGTGTTGGTGTGAATGTCTGGGTGTCTGAGTTCAGCGTGAGTGCCCCCCCCAACCCCAAGGTCAGGCTCTGAAACCACCCCTGGCTCTCCAGGAAGCTGCGCGAACTTGGGATGTGTGACCTGTCATGTATGCCTGCATGAGGGATGGGGGTTGGTCATGTGTATATGGGCAGTATATAAGGGGCGGGGCCAAATGGGGTGGTACAATGAGGTCTTGCCTAGGGTGACAAAAATCCTGGCACCATTCCTGGTTAAATACCTGTAAAACTGTGAATAAATGTGTTTTTTAAGATGAATAACTCAAAAAATGCTTTGGTCCTGTAGTCTAAACAGTTCAGCAGTATTTAAAATATTTTAATACATGATTAAATCTGCTAAACAATTACAAGCATAAGAAATACCGACATAAAATATAACCATTTTTGTGCTGTGTTGGTTAATATAATGTGTTTTTTTTATCTGTGACAGATAAGATATAAAGCTTTCATTTTGATGAATTAACATTTTCAGTTAACACTTTGTTCTGTAGAGACCATGGGATGGACCTCAATTAGCCTATTGAACTGATCCATTACAAACACACAGAGACATACAAAATATATTTCAGATCATTAATTCAGCTTGTCAAGTCAACTCAAGTTTATGGTAAAATGAATACTCTTCTTTACTGTACATAGCAGCATTGATCAGGGTGATATAGTAGTGGGTCAAATATACACCTCAAAAGCAGTAAAAGAAAACAAACAAACCAAAAAAAGGCAGTAAAACCCTGTAAAAATGTAAAATCTTAATTTCTCTATAACTTCTTATTATGCTACAGCCTATTTGCAGTCATTCTTACTGTTAGCATCAAGATAACAATCATCCAAAATGAGCAGTAACAAATCTATGAGTAATAATGTTTATTAATTTGCTTCATAATATTATATCTACAAGTAAACTTGCCTGTTTTTTGTCGAAAACTGGTACATATAAGGCACATGATGAGTTCTGTAAGAGAAATAATTAAACTATTTTAGATACATTAAAACAAATGGTCAAAGTATTTTCAATAAGTATTTTACTACAAATATCATGTGTACTTCACCGTCCATTTTTTTGTTTAACAAAGTAAAAGAAATGGCTGGAAGTGGCCCACTTACCTACTAATTAAATATATTCTTATGTAATTGTAATAACATATTATCTGTATATAATATTTTTTTTATCATGTATTTGTTTTCATAGGAAGAACAGTTGGGTTGCAATAGCAACGGCCCTGTTTAATTCAGTTGGATGTTTTATCAATGGTATTATACTACTTATTGATTATCGAATGTTATTTCATATATTTAGATTTCATTCTGGAATGAGTTTTATGTTTCACTATCCAGATAAATAATCTGGTTAATATTTTGTTAAAGCAGAGGGGTCCAATAAACTAAATAGACTTCCAGCATATAATTCCTATTGACAGAAAGTATATCATGAAACTCTTTATTTCACTTCATACAAAACCATATCCCACTAGGATCACAATCTTGGGTAGTATTTTTGTTTAAGAAAAGATGGCATTTACTAGATTCAAAATTACCCATGTAGTATTTGCTTGGGGTATGCTGTTGAGTTTAATCATAAAGTAATGTTTATTTCTAATTTAGCTTGATGCTGACGGTGTGAATCAAACATGCTCTGATCTCCTGCTACCAACCCTGGGCCTGCCATATTACGAGGAAATCAAGAAAACACAAACCATTTTTTCAAGTATTAGTAATAATGGAAGTCAAAAAAGGCACAAGGTGAGAATAAGAAATAATGGAGGGGTAAGTGAAAAAGGACTTACAGGGAAATTGGTGAGGACTGTGATTTTAAATGAAAAACCCTGGAGCGGAACATAGCAAGCCAAAATTACTTTACCAAGAAATAAACATGATAAAAAGACCATGTGAGAGATTGCCAGCTCTTACGCTACATATTGCACTAAATTAAAGGTGCTAATAATTATCAAACATTTTAGTTTCCTTAACTGAACAACCACAAAAATAAAACCGCTTAATTACATTCAAGAATGAACATCAATGAAAGGAAGGTCCAGCATATATTGTAACTGTATTACACCAAGCATTTCAACAGATGTTTGTGGATGGGGTAGACAAAAAGACAATTCACTAGCCAACATTCTGCTAAAGTAGTTATGAAGCAGGTTAGACCAAAGTTATAGGGAGGACCAGAAAATGCTCCATGGCCGATCACCCTTGACAAAGGTTATTAACATGTCTCATGCATGTTATCCGCTCCCCTGCCATCACTTTCTGTGACTGAGCATTCTTGTAACTAATATAAATTTATACTACATTGTATTCATAAAGCATCTTTTCTGCGTACTATTTGTGTAATTTAGCATTTTTTTTATACTTTGTCTGTTACCTGTTGGGTGCGGATTGGAGCGTCTTGCACCAATTTCAATATATTTGCCCATTTATTCTGTGCATGCACATAGATTTACAGCGTGTTTGAAGGCAGAACATGTCTACCAAACCAACTATTTCTAACTGTATCTACTAGGCAACTAAATTAAATAAAAAGGCAAATTGGCCTGATATCTCTTACCTTTTGATAATTAGGTGTCAGAAGATCCAGTTCCTTGATAATTTCTTGTAAGGCTGTCGCAAGGTTTACTGAAAGATTTATAGGTTTAGCAGTAATTAGATAAAGCAGACAGAGTGCAGAGCAAAGGACTGTCAATGAATTACTCATAATTGTTTATTCTGTATTTTGGGGTGAGTTTGTTATTATCCTGTTGCAGGTTCATCAAGCAGTTTTATAAGCTAAACCTACCAGTGGAAAATTATGTCACCTGACAGAAACCTTAATTACTGCTGACAAGTGAATGCTTCAAATCTGATAATATCACAATAAACTTTTTAAAAGAAAATCTCATTGTAACCAGAAAAACTAACCATAATGGTGTATTGTGGACATTTTTATAAATAGTAATAAATATACACAGATTTGACTAATCACAATCAGATTATCATATCAGTAGGAAAATGAAGCTAAATAATTTCCAGGAATTCAATTATAGCTTTTGTTGGGTTACAATTCTGATCCAGTTCATAGACAGATTAACTGTATTTTTTTAAAGAAATGAAATAGAAATAAAAAAATGCTAAAATGGTAACAATATTTTCAGCCTAATAGAATGTCTTCTATAAATCACTTGCATGGAAAACATCTTTGAAATACATATCTACACATAGACATCCTACTTATTAGTTGCCGTATGTGGATGGGGTGAGGAACTAAAAAGCCGTTCTATTCCAACGAATGAAACATCAGTGAGCATAGACATTCCATTTAGTAAAGTACATATTGTGCGGATAAGAGTGGATTAGAGTGGTTAGGATCCAAAAAGTGGTAAACCACATATATGTATTAACAATGAAAAAGTAAAAGTGAGGTTCTTGACAAACCTCCTTTTATTGCTTCCTTTCCTGGTCTAGTTGCACCTACAGCCATCAGCCTGTTCTGATCTGCACAGAAACCCACAGTGATCCCAGCTACACAAAGCATGGACATAAGAAGGGACAGCTTTTGTGGGCCTCTGAAATGGGCTGGTAGTGGTCAGGTCTAAACCTTGGCAACAAAAGTGAGTATACCCCTAAGTGGAAATGTCCAGATTGGGCCCAAAGTGTCAATCTTTTGTGTGGCCACCATTATTTTCCAGCACTGCCTTAACCCTCTTGGGCATGGAGTTCACCAGAGCTTCGCAGGTTGCAACTGGAGTCCTCCTCCACTCCTCCATGATGACATCACGGAGCTGGTGGATGTTACAGACCTTGTGCTCCCCCCCCGTTTTAGGATACCCCACAGATGCTCAATACGGTTTAGGCCTGGAGACATGGGTAGAAACATCAACAACTCAAACAATATCAGATTTCCAGTTATGTTTTTAATTTTTTAAAGCTTTTTTTAAGTCATTATCCATTTTAAACCACCGAATTTGCTTGTTTATGGCTCCCTAGCATCCCTACTCTCTTCACTGCAAGCAGATTTCCTCTGCTTTGTCATTGAAGACATTTGTAGTTATGTTATCTTCTTTAGAAGAATATCTTACATGACATAAGTATATCAAACCATAGGCAGTCACTCTCTGTCTAATGTCCTACCATAAACTTCCACTATGATACACTGGTGCACATGCTGGAACTATTTTGGACTCATATGACATATTATCCCCAGGGGATATGTTGTCACTTATTCAAGACCAACAGCATTGCGGCTGCCTTACATAAACACAAGACTCATTTTACAAATGGCTTCGACTCATTTTGACAGCTGGCCACAAAGTGTGCTTTAAACTACTGAACACTGCTTTCATAGTCATATGGCATAACACAACTCCAAAAACTCTGCACTGATCTCAGCCTGCAGGCTCCACACAACATATGGTCCTAAAGTGAGGCTACTTGAGAAGACTTCTTTGATTCTAGGGCTGTCCAGGGAAACCTGGACCCAATAATTGAAGGAGGGTTTTTAGTTGGCTCAACTGAACAGTGCTTCTTATATCATGAGAAGCTGGGAAAAGCAAATAACTAGATGTTGGGCTCAGTTCACAAAGTCTTGCCAAGTTTTAATATCAGCCATATATAATCAATCCTGTGGGTCCACTTAGTAATCTGAATAACCACATCATACTTTTTATGCTTACAAGAGTCTCTACACATGACTGAGAAATGCTGTTTTTCTACCAAGGCTGATATTAATAAGATTATCCATGCTCCAGAAGATTTATATTTTTTTTTGCTTTCCTTCATATGTAGCCTTTAAATGTTATGAATTTAGTTTGTCCCTGTCACAGAACTCATATTATATGGACAGTTTACTGTTCGTGACACCACCACTAAAGGAGATAAAGGATATTAAAATATTTTGTGAATACCATTACGTATGTATTCCGAAAAAAATTACTTATCTTAGGTTAAAGCTGCAGCCTTGCAACTCCCCCCGCCTCCAAGTAAATGCTGAATTTTTATTTCGGTGCATCTCTACAATATACTAAGCCAGACACTGAAGTGGTAGACCTACACCACATCAATGTTTGGCTTAGTATATAGTGATATATAGGGGTTATGCTGCATTATTGTCAATGTCTGGCTCAATGTATAGTGATAGGTGTTATGTTGTACCACCGTCAGTGCGTGCCTCAGTATTTAGTGATAGGTGTTATGCTGTACCCCCGTCAATGTTTTCCTCAGTACATAGTCATAGGTGGTATGCTGTACCCCCGTCAGTGTGTGCCTCAGTATATAATGATAGCAGTTATGCTGTACCACCGTCAGTGCGTGCCTCAGTATATAATGATAACAGTTATCCTGTACCACTGTCAATGTTTGCCTCAGTATATAAAAACAGTTATGCTGTACCACCATCAATGTTTGCCTCAGTATATTATGATAGCAGTTCTGCTGTACCATGGTCAATGTTTGCCTCAGTATATAATGATAGCAGTTATGCTGTAACACCGTCAATGTCTGCCTTAGTATATAGTGATAGGTGTTATGCTGTACCCCAGTCAATGTTTGCCTCAGTATATAATGATAGCAGTTATGCTGTAACACCGTCAATGTCTGCCTTAGTATATAATGATAACAGTTATGCTGTACCCCTGTCAATGTTTGCCTAAAATAGAAGTTATGCAGTATTAAAGTGTGTGTGTGTGGGGGGGTGCCACATACAGGATCCGCCCCAGGTGCCAAATACTCTAGGTACGCCCCTGAGCTTTGTATATCATCATGAGTGTTTGCCAAGCATGCACATAGGAGTCTGAACAGACTCCTGCCAAGCAATGATGCTTACTGGAGGTAAGTGTATAGTGTAGGGAGAAATACATTGTGTTAAAAAAAATGCACCTCTTGCTCGGGAAACACCTAGGGGGGACATTTAGGAAACTGGATGGATTCCGCAAGGGGGACACCACACAAATTCATATGATGGCTGTAGTATCCTTTTTAATTTTCCATTTCACAGTTGGCTGCCAAACATTAATGTGTCTTTTTGATGAATGGCTGGGTATAAATTTAGTAATGATAATACCTTTATTGGCTAACTGAGGGATAATGGATTGCAAACTTTCAAGACTATCTAGGTCTCTTCTTCAGGCATATTACCATAAATGGGTGAAATGGTAAACCTAATACCATAACTTGAAAATGTTACATTTTAATATTATAACATTTATGCTACAAATTTTGTATGAAGTGCATTTCATATAAAGTTTACTATAGTTGTTTTAAAATAATAAATACTAATTGTGCATTGAGGTAACAAAGATCCTGACAATATGTTTTGTAAATCTTGTCAATAATATATTATTGACTATAGAAGAGAAAACCTGAGCCTTATCACTGTGTGGAACTACATAGAAAAACATATATACCCAGAAACAAATCTGGCTCCTGGACATAAAAAAAAACAGTTGCCCTAATTCCTCAGAAAAGACCCTTGGGAAAACAAAGTTAAATTAATAAAAACAATAAATTGGTTTATGATTGAAATGTCATATCCCAAAATAACGGGCAGACGTGATGGACTAAATGGTTCTACTGTCAAATTCAGTGGTTCGATAATTGAAGTATGAGAGTATGAGAAATGCAGTTTATAACTATACATCATAAACCATAGATTGACACATTACTTTATAAATACATTTCATTGATATCATCTCTGTGTCTCATTGAAAGGAAATGCATGCAAAAAGTATATCTTATTTTTTCTCAGTAAAGTTAAACTATTTTTATACTAAGCAGATCCTTTCCATTAGTCAGGGTTATTTTTTTTAACACTTAAAGTTTATTGGGTTTACAAAACAAAAAAAATACAGAAAATACAGGAAAAAAAACCAAACCAGAGCATGTGGAATTCCAATAGTACACACAGTGCATGTCCGCTGACGTAAATAAAAACAAAGAAAAATGTAGACACATGAACACGAGAAAATCCCAGACGACACAGAGGAAGGACAAGGACACAGACAAGGTAAGGACGAGACAAAGGGATACAGGGGAAGGGGATGAAGGCAAGAGTGAGAACGCGAGGTCAGTCAGGGTTATTTTTTTAGGTCTCAGTGAACAAGCAAAATGAAACAGCTAGGGCCTGTTGAGAGATTTTTGGTAGTTGCTGCCGCAGACCCAGGGGCTAGCTTAATTCAGGTTTCTAGTTTGAAAGAGTATTTTCTAATTTATAAAGTTAATTAACTAAATTTTTAGAGAATCGATGGAAAAGGGGATTTGGTCTCATCATTTTGGTAAGATGAAGTATTATCATCTTCTATAAGAAACACTCTTTCAGGAGAAATAGAACGGGTACTAGCGACCGTGCACATGGTAGATCATTCACCTGCCTATGTGACCACCATGAGGCTCTGTGATCTCCCCCATGTCCCCTCTCATGCATATCTCTGGTTCACACTTTGGTCTATCTCCTTGCAATCTGCCACTTCCCAGACTCTTTGTCCTCTTTGTTCCTTTCTCTGACAAATTACTGTCACAGTCCTGTGCAGAGAGCCTACAAGTCTGTAGATAATGGAGGTTTATTTGAAGAAAATGAGATAAAACCAGGTTTTTGTCAATGCTAGCCTATATTTCTGTATACAACGCTGTATTTTGTACAGGACTTCCTTCACATTACAATAGACACCCACTTTGTTTCATCATTATTATACAATGGAAATTTGCAAGGCATAGATAAAACATTTCAAATATAATTTAAAAAGTTGTGCTTTTTTGCCTTTAGGTTTAAAACCCATCGAGGGATCTAAATATTGGGGATTCTGTCCCCAATATATATATATATATATATATATATATTTATATATTGTGATAAGGTGCAGGATGTTATCGCTGATGGCGTGTACATCCCCCTAGGTTTTGCAGAGAGTGGTATAATATGTAGTCCCAGGGGGAGTATGTGTTGTGCCACATAACATTATGATTATATATTGGCCCCTGGGGTGGACCATACAGAGAATAGGGTGGGCCGGTGCAACCCCTTACAAAAAAATTACTGCAGTTTTTCTGAAGTAATACTGCTATTTTTTGGACATGAAAAAACTGCAATACTGCACTTTTACTGCAGTATTACTGCACATTTACTGCAGTTTTACTGCATTTGTACTTCACTGTACTGCAGTTGTACTGCCGTTATTTTTGTACAATGCAATAAAGCTGCAGTACATTGAAGTACAACTGTAGGTTTGCAATATAAAAAAAAAGTGCAGTAAATGTGCAGTAAAACTGCAGTACAGTGAAGTACAAATGCAGTAAAACTGCAGTAAAAGTGCAGTAATACTGCAGTAAAAGTGCAGTATTGCAGTTTTTTCATGTCCAAAAAATAGCAGTATTACTTCAGAAAAACTGCAGTAATGAAAGCGACTTCTAATAGGTTGGTGAGGCCTGCGTTGTGTTTAGTTTAGACCCTGAGTAGTAAGGGACATCTATGTTTAGTAAGAGCTCAGATGAGCTAGGATTTTGTTTGTAGGAATTTAGGATTTAAGCTTCTGTTACTGGTGGATTATACAATAAACAGTGGTTTACCATTAATTCACAAATACTGTGCCTTTTAATACCCTAGAGGACCGTGCTGTTTGTAAGGACATGGTACCCTATGTGGATGCAGGATCACAATATGTATATATATATATATATATATATATATATATATACATATTGTTTAGTCCGCCACTGTGTACCGCAGGTTTGGTTTGTCCTATCTAATTTTACAAGGCTATTGCTTATAAAGTAGCTGAATCGATGCGACTGTACTGTATTTTAACTCAAGTGAATCTCTCAAGCAATTTAAAGTCTTCTCTGTACACCATTGGTAAGCAATATAGCCGTGACAAATTAGACAGAACTAGCCAAACTTGGGGTACTTTGATGTAGTGGAGGGGTAAGCAATATATGGCCATACAGTGTGAAGGAATTCCCAATATTTATGCCCTAGATCCACTGGATTGTTACAGCTTCCTACCAAGCGGTCTCCCTCTCTTCTGCTTTTTCACTGCTCCAATCTGTCCTTAATTCAGCAGCAACTAATGTTTACCCATACCCCCCAGTATCAAATCCAAACTTCTTACCCTTACCTACAGAGCCCTTAGCAACTGCATATACAATTCCTGACCCCAAACACTTACATATTCATTCACTCATTTACAGTTACTTCACCAGCAGATTTTTCTATTCCAAGGGCCAGCCGAGCAACACCACTGCCTGTTTGAGGTCTATGCGGCCCGATGGACGCCTAACACGGGCCCGCAGCTTACAATTGTGGCACTCACACGTTTTGTGAAGAAACTCTCTCCTTTTCCGCCCAAGGGAAGCAGGAACTTGGGCGCGAAAAGTAAGTTTTCTTACACAGTGCGCAAGCTCCAAAGCGGTAAGCTGCAGGCTGCATTAGGCGGCTATCGGGCCACCTAGACATCAGCGCAGACCAAGTGCTGCTTGGCCAGCTCACAGGGAAATCTCCCGGTTTCCTGGTAGGCCAGTCCAACCCTGCCTACCCATTTGTTAAGACTTTCTCCCTCATATGCAAATTTCAAAAGCTCTCTGAAAAGCCAGCCTTTTCAAGAAGTGTAAAACCTTTCTTCCTAATACTCAGCCAGCATCCTAATCAATATAGTGTTAGAGAGTATGTGTATTGGTGTATGGTGTTAGCATGTGTGTGTTACTGTGAGTATATGATGTTATCATGTGCGTGTCTGTTACTGTATGGTGTAAGAGTATGTTATGTGTATGGTGTTAGCATGAATGTATGTGTGTTAGAATTTGATGTTAGCATGTGCGTGGTGGTTGTCAGTAGACTTGGGCACCAGGGGGCTCTTCGTGTTCGTCTTCGTGCTCGTCTTCGGCAAAAAAAAAACCATCATATTCCGCGAATATTCGCCTGGTCCTGTCTTCTCTTCGGGCGAATATTCGCGGACATTCTTCGTGCTCGGGTTTTCTTCGTTTTCCCCGGTTAAGGGGTTAAAACGGGGTTAAAGCCGCTCTGGCGCCAGGAGTTTAAATGTCCGTATGAGCAACTCTATTGGTCGTCAGCAGGAGGGTCGCTCGTACAGACTGTTATACTCCTGGTGCCGTAATTGTTCGGCAGATCCCGCTGGTCTCCCTGTTCTATCATTTATTAACTGATAGATCAGGGAGACCAGTGGGATCTGCCGGGTAAGTTGCAGCATTGGGATTTTAAAAGTCTGTACGAGCGACTCTGTTGGTCGCTCGTACAGACTTTTAGGCTCCTGATGCTGTAACTAACCCGGCACATCCCACTGGTCTCCCTGTTCTATCAGTTAAATGTCCGTACGAGCGACTTTATTGGTCGCTCGTACGGACATTTAACTATCTGAACAGGGAGGGAGACCAGTGGCATCGGCAGGGTAAGTTGCAGCATTGGGGTTTTAAAACCCCAATGCTGCAACTTGCCCTGCCGATGCCACTGGTCTTTAACTAATTGAACAGGGAGGGAGACCGATGCCACTGGTCTCCCTCCCTGTTCAATTAGTTAGTCTGTGCCGGGTTAAATGTCCGTACGAGCGACCAATAAAGTCGCTCGTACGGACATTTAACTATCTGAACAGGGAGGGAGACCAGTGGCATCGGCAGGGCAAGTTGCAGCATTGGGGTTTTAAAACCCCAATGCTGCAACTTGCCCTGCCGATGCCACTGGTCTTTAACTAATTGAACAGGGAGGGAGACCGATGCCACTGGTCTCCCTCCCTGTTCAATTAGTTATTCTGTGCCGGGTTAAATGTCCGTACGAGCGACCAATAAAGTCGCTCGTACGGACATTTAACTATCTGTACAGGGAGGGAGACCAGTGGCATCGGCAGGGTAAGTTGCAGCATTGGGGTTTTAAAACCCCAATGCTGCAACTTGCCCTGCCGATGCCACTGGTCTTTAACTAATTGAACAGGGAGGGAGACCGATGCCACTGGTCTCCCTCCCTGTTCAATTAGTTAGTCTGTGCCGGGTTAAATGTCCGTACGAGCGACCAATAAAGTCGCTCGTACGGACATTTAACTATCTGTACAGGGAGGGAGACCAGTGGCATCGGCAGGGTAAGTTGCAGCATTGGGGTTTTAAAACCCCAATGCTGCAACTTGCCCTGCCGATGCCACTGGTCTTTAACTAATTGAACAGGGAGGGAGACCGATGCCACTGGTCTCCCTCCCTGTTCAATTAGTTAGTCTGTGCCGGGTTAAATGTCCGTACGAGCGACCAATAAAGTCGCTCGTACGGACATTTAACTATCTGAACAGGGAGGGAGACCAGTGGCATCGGCACTGCAGATGCCACTGGTCTCCCTCCCTGTTCAATTAGTTAGGGGTTAACTTTTTTTAAAGGGTTAAGGGGCCGTGCAAGTGAGCCTATTGGTCGCTTGCACGGCCCTTTAACCAATTGGTTGATGCCAGAGGAGGTCCCTGTAGGCGACCAATAGGCTCATTCGCACTGCCCTGTAACCCGTGACGGCGAACCTGCGGATTTCCACTTCCGGGAACTGCCGCGATGCCGCGAAGCCGCGAAGACAAGACAAGACAAGACAAGGTAAGATGAAGGGGGGGAATGGTAGACAAAGACGAAGACAATCACGAAGATCTTCGTGGTGTGTGTCTTCGTCTACGTTTTACCGCCGCCGTCTTCTCTTCGGCGTGTCTTCGGAACGAACACGAAAACGCACTCTTCGTGTTCGTTTCCATGTTCACCCGAAGACGAATGCACAAGTCTAGTTGTCAGTGTATGATGTTATGAGTTTGTTTAATACCATAAATAGGGTGCTTTCTATGATTTTCTGAAGCCTGCTCCTGTACTTCCTTCACTGAACATGCACATGTCTCTAAAGATTGTGTTCATTGATTTACCAGTGTTTAAGATCCTAACTGTGGTGGAAACAGTAAAAATATTACTAAGCATATTAATTATTATCTATGAGTAATCTCTATACTTAAGCTAGAAAGCCATGCACGAAACCCTTTAAATATAATATCTACATACTACATGTTAAAATAAACTTATATAAGCAACAACAGAAAACAATGAGGGTGGATGTTGGTTTCTTATCATTACATGCACTTTTTCTAAGTACTGTAGAGGAAGTCAATTAATATGAGCATCTGCTTTGAGACTACCAAGAAGGGGATTACAATTGGGATAGCCTTTAAAGTGAACTACAATTATGAATGGTTATAGAGAGAATACATTTGTCTGAACACCTAGGCGTGCTTTAACAGGGTTACTTTAATAGGCACACACTGCATAAATACATTTGTTTTATAGAACACACTGCTAACATCAATATAAGACATTTACCAGTCTTAATCATTTAACTGTATGCTTGTTTCTATAATCACCTTTCTAACAAAATCACAAAAGCACCCTAACATTTGAATATATCCTAAGGAGAGATTCTTTAGAAAAGACGGTCCATCCTTGGTACTCACGTACTTCTATCCCTCTTAAGGCCACAGAATTCCTTTTTCCTTTACTCCGGTCTCAGACACCTAAAAATGATAGATGCTGGTCCTTTAATTCTTTAAAACAAGAAATCAGCTGCAGCCCAGCAATAAATAAATAAATACATTCCAGTGTTTGAAACATGAAAAAAAACGAATTATTATTTTTCTAGTCCTGTGAAAAAGTCTGTCGAGCGGTCTAAAACTAGAATGTGAAAGATGTAATGTAAATACGTTACAACATTTGGGAAATTTGTATGTTTTACTGAACTGCTATGTTTCTCATAATTTGGTGACCAACTGGTCCTGGGGCAAGTAAAATAATTGGAAGCCTCTGCAAATAAATGAGCATTATGAAAAATCAATATCTATGTAGATATATAGATCATTCTATGGTAGAACACCAGAAGCAAAGGCTAGATAGCCGGTCACCACACCAAAAATGGGGTCCAAATGGTGTACCAAGTAAGAATCCCAGCTACCTTAGTCCTGAAAGTACCAACCTATTTATCCACGTATGTATGCAGTTGAAGGTGATTGGTTTCTTCTGGTTAGTTTGTTTGTGAATTTTTCTCAGCTACTGTCAAGTAGCCTTAGAACCACTGAGCTGACATAGCCATACAGTGTACCAGGAAGATCTCATTCCAAAGCAAAACAATTGTTAATGTGTGAATTGTGCTTTTGTATTTAGATAAGTCTGTGTTAGCTTCATTAATGCCTGAGGAAGGGACCTAACAACTTGGTCTCGAAAGCTCGCAATCAAACTCTCAGTTAGCCAATAAATGGTATCATTTTAACTATACTTTTCTCCTGTTTTCTCAACAGCTAACACGGTACAAAACCTTTTTATCAAAGCAAAACATGGAATTAAAAGTATGCGCTTCTTTGCAGCAGCTACATATTAGTAAACTGGTATAGTTGTGAACCTGCTACACATTCATTGTTTTACAACCCCCCCCACACTATATTTTTTCTTTTTCTTTTTCCTTTTTTATATTTTTATATGAGCTATTCGTGATCGCGGGTTTAAAAGCGCCCCTAGACAGAAGTCAAATTTGTATTCCCTTTTTCAACATTCCGTGGAGAGTGTTCGTAGGGTTGCAGCTATAGACCCGATCTCAAGAAAGGAAAGTATTTCTTTTTCTTTCTTTATTCTCACTTTTTTGACACTTGGTTTCACTTTTTCACGTCCTACCCAAACACACACACCAGGACAGGCTCTGCCACACTGACACCCAAACACATACACACCAGGACAGGCTCTTCCACACGGACACCCAAACACACAGACCAGGACAGGCTCTGCTGCGCCGACACCCAAACACACATACCAGGACAGGCTCTGCTGCGCCGACACCCAAACACACACACACACCAGGACAGGCTCTGCCACACTGACGCCCAAACACACACACACCACGACAGGCTCTGCCACACTGACACCCAAACACACACACACACACCAGGACAGGCTCTACCACACTGACACCCAAACACACACACACACACCAGGACAGGCTCTGCCACACTGACAACCAAACACACACCAGGACAGGCTCTGCCACACTGACACCCAAATACACACACACCAGGACAGGCTCTGCCACACTGACACCCAAACACACACATACACACCAGGATAGGCTCTGCCACACTGACACTCAAACACACACACACCAGGACAGGCTCTGCCACGCCGACACCCGAACACACACACACCAGGACAGGCTCTGCCACGCCGACACCCGAACACACACACACCAGGACAGGCTCTGCCACGCCGACACACAAACACACACACACACACACACACCAGGACAGGCTCTGCCACATTGATACCCAAACACACACACACCAGGACAGGCTCTGCCACATTGATACCCAAACACACACACCAGGACAGGCTCTGCCACACTGACACCCAAACACACATACACCAGGACAGGCTCTGCCACCATGACACCCAAACACACATACACCAGGACAGGCTCTGCCACGCCGACACCCAAACACACACACTAGGATAGGCTCTGCCACGCCGACACCCAAACACACACACCAGGACAGGCTCTGTCACAACGACACCCAAACACACACACCAGGACAAGCTCTGCCACACTGACACCCAAACACACACACACACCAGGACAGGCTCTGCCTCACCAACACGCAAACACACACACACACATCAGGACAGGCTCTGCCTCATCGACACGCAAACACACACACCAAGACAGGCTCGCCACACCGACACTCAAACACACACACCAGGATAGGCTCTGCCACACTGACACCCAAACACACACACACCAGGACAGGCTCTGCCACGCCGACACCCGAACACACACACACCAGGACAGGCTCTGCCACGCCGACACACAAACACACACCAGGACAGGCTCTGCCACACTGACACCCAAACACATACACCAGGACAGGCTCTGCCACACTGACATCCAAACACACACACACCAGGACAGGCTCTGCCACATTGATACCCAAACACACACACCAGGACAGGCTCTGCCACACTGACACCCAAAACACACATACACCAGGACAGGCTCTGCCACGCCGACACCCAAACACACACACTAGGATAGGCTCTGTCACGCCGACACCCAAACACACACACATACCAGGACAGGCTCTGCCATGCCGACACCCAAACACACACACCAGGACAGGCTCTGCCACGCCGACACCCAAACACACACACCAGGACAGGCTCTGTCACAACGACACCCAAACACACACACACCAGGACAGGCTCTGCCTCACCAACACGCAAACACACACACACACACACACACACATCAGGACAGGCTCTGCCTCATCGACACGGAAACACACACACCAAGACAGGCTCGCCACACCGACACTCAAACACACACACCAGGACGGGCTCTGCCACACTGACACCCAAACACACACACACCAGGACAGACTCTGCCCTCGCTGAAGCATAAAAAATTTATTTTCTACACTGCTTTGTCATTAACTGCCCCTTTTGTATTTTTGCCCCTTGTATATTGATGCCCCAGCTCAGCCCCCAACCTTTGTTTATTGTCCCTTTTATGCATTTATGCCCGCATTTATATCCCCACACCCTTATATATTAACGTATGTGATGCCCCAGCCAATCCCCTCCCTTGTGTATTGATGCCCCCACCATTTTTGTATTGGTTAATGTGATGCCCACCCCCTTATTGATTTTGTAATGCCACAACCCAGGGAGATATGAAAAATGGATGGACATTGGGTAGCTGGAGCTCTACGGCCAAAGGGGATATGAGGAGAGAGATGTGAAAAGGTCCAATGTATCTTGGACCCAACTTCTTAGGGTTGTTTAGGGTTAATTTAGGGGCAATTATGGTTGATGGGGTGTTGAGGGTTAATTTAGGGGCAGTTGTGGTTAATGGGGTATTTAGGGTTAATTTAGGGACAGTTATGTTAATAGGGTGTTTAGGATTAATTTAGGGGCGGTTATGGTTGATAGGGTGTTGAGGGTTAACTTAGGGGCAGTTATGGTTGATTGGGTCGTTAGGGTCAATTTAGGGGCAGTTAGGGTTAATGGGGTATTTAGGGTTAATTTAGGGGAAGTTATGGTTAATGGGGTATTTAGGGGCAGTTATGGTTAATGGGGTGTTTAGTTTTAATTAAGGGGCAGTTGTGGTTAATGGGGTATTTAGGGGCAGTTATGGTTAATGGGGTATTTAGGGGCAGGTATGGTTGATGGGGTGTTGAGGGTTAATTTAGGGGCAGTTATGGTTAATGGGGTATTTAGGGTTAATTAAGGGACAGTTATGCTAATAGAGTGTTTAGGATTAATTTAGGGGCGGTTATGGTTGATAGGGTGTTGAGGGTTAACTTAGGGGCAGTTATGGTTGATTGGGTCGTTAGGGTTAATTTAGGGGCAGTTAGGGTTAATGGGGTATTTAGGGTTAATTTAGGGGCAGTTATGGTTAATGGGGTATTTAGGGGCAGTTATGGTTAATGGGGTGTTTAGGGTTAATTAAGGGGCAGTTGTGGTTAATGGGGTATTTAGGGGTAGTTATGGTTAATGGGGTATTTAGGGGCAGTTATGGCTGATGGGGTGTTGAGGGTTAGTTTAGGGGCAGTTATGGTTAATGGGGTGTTTAGGGTTACTTTAGGGGCAGTTGCAGTTGATGGGGTGTTTAGGGTTAATTCAGGGGCAGTTATAGTTATTGGGGTCTTCAGGGTTAATGTAGGGCAGTTATGGTTAATGGGGTCTTCAGGGTTAATTTAGGGGCAGTTATGGTTGATGGGGTCATTAGGGTTAATTTAGGGGCAGTTATGGTTGATGGGGTCTTTGGGTTAATTTAATGCTGAGGACTGAGAATCAATTTAAATTTAATAAAGTTAACTTGAGGTGCAGTTAGAGGTAAAGGGGGGCAAACTAAGGGGAATCTAAATCCTGACAGCAGTGAAGATTAATCCTGTATTTATTTATTTATAAAAGTATTGTGTCAGTGTGCTGTGAACCTGAGTCTGTAAATCTACGAGTGGGCTCAGATGTGCATAACTGGGGGGGGCAGGTTTGGAAATAAAAACAAGAAATGCATTGATAAAATCCTATTACGTAATAGTTTTGTGGCTTACACTGATTCATCTTACCCTATCAATATTGACTAAAGATAAAAAAAACCTCCTATATGTATTTTCCCCCTTTTTTCTATGTAAAGACCAAATAAAATCACTTTTCAGCTACTTTGAGTTATATAAAAAGGGTAAATTTAGTTCATGTAGACATCAGTTTTACTCTCCTTCATTGCGCACCATTTCACCACACACAGTATAATTATGTTTCATCTGAAATTTGCCATCCTCTTTGCCCTTGTGACGTTCTCCCTTTCGTATCCAATGAAAGAGCTTTGTCTTAAAGAAATCATCAAGATCATCGACAACATTAACTCCTCATCTAAAATGGTAAGTACTTGAACTGATTTCTTCAATTGCATAAGAGGTTTAGGACCAATGTGGCTCACTGAGAAGTTGTTGAGTAAATAAAGTTTCTTAGTGTCAGGTGATAGGAAATTAACTCTACAAATGTTTTAAAAAGATTGACTTTGAAACTGAATAAAGGGATATGATAATTGTATCTGTAATATAGTGCATGTCAAGGAGGAGCTTATATTTTACCTACTCAAATACTTTCTATACCTGTTTGCTTTCACCACTAGCAACATGCCATTGGTGATTTGTTAAATGTGACAATGCAGGACTGCAGAATTAAAGGGCTACTTCACCATCGTGGCTTCTCCACCCTGCAGCGTCTTGGCTTGTAGAATTTAATTAATCTCCTTACCAGAGTACATGTGTGTTATACTCACTCACAGGATCCAGGGGGTTAAATGATACCCACTGGGTACGTGCATAAAAAGAGCTCCCATTGATTCCCAGCATACATTGGTCATGGTAGTGTGCTTCAATGCTGGAGCTTTAGTGCCTTCTGGTGCATATAAAGAATACATATTAAAAGGGCACTCTAATACATTAAATTATCTTGTGGGTTTTATTGTTTTTTGTGCCACATAATGTACTCACCTCCAGGTAAATTGTGTGTTCAGGGGTCTTTTTAGATCCCAGTTCACATGTCCTGTAATTGATTTCAGTGGGAGCACTATCCTGCCACCGATTGGCTGCTTGACAATGTGGGTAAATTTTATTTGGGGGGTTAAAGTAAAGTCAAGATGATAGTATTTAGTAGACTTGGGCGCAAGCCAACTCCTCGTCTTCGTGGGGGAAAAAATCTTCGTATTCCACAAATATTCACCCGTTCCTGTGTTCGGTTTGGGCGAATATTCGTGTACATTCTTTGTGTTCGTTTTTTGCCATTTTTTTTATAGAAGGGGTTAATACAGGGTTAATGCGGTACGCACTATGCAGCAGCTTTGGCGCCAGGATTTTAAATCTCCGTACAAGGAACTCTATTGGTTGCCGGCAAGGGCCTCCTCTGCCATCAACCAATGAAGTGCATCTGTACTTAATTGGTTGATGGCAGAAGAGCCCCCTGCTGGCGACCAATACAGTCTCCCGTACAGACTTTTAAAATCCTGGTGCCGCAACTTGGCCGGGAAAGACCACTGGTCTCCCCCTTCCAAGAGTTAAAGATCCGTACGAACGACCAATAGAGTCGCTTGTACGAACCTTTAACTCTTGGAGCAGGCCAAGTTGCGCCGTCAGGAGTTAAGGGGCCGTGCAAGTGAGTCTATTGGTTTCCTACAGGGGCCTCCTCTGGCATCAACCAATGCCAATTGGTTGATGTCAGAGGAGGCCCCTGCAGGCGACCAATATAGTTGTCTCCTCAATATAGATTTCCGCTCCCGTTATCTACGCAGCATCGCAGGGCCACCTGCAGGCCACCAATAGAGCCAGTCGAATGGCCCTTTAACTCCTGACTCTGAACTTGGCCTGGGGAGACCATTGGTATTATTATTTATGTTTATTTTTGAAAACTGAACAAAATGTATTTAAAAAAAAAAGAAAAAAAAGAAAGTCATGTGTTATGGCATCATAGCATAAAAACTGCTCCCACCCACTTTCATGCTTGCGGGTGAAAAAGCCTGTTTCTAATAGCAAAATAGGTAAAATGCTACTTTGAGCCTTATACACTCAACTATACATTAATTCACATTAGTTGATGTATGTCAAGATTCTTATATATGCCTATTTTATTTGAAGGGTTCGTGTGAAAAACTAGTCCCGGACATATTTCACAACAGCAAGGTAGGTGGAAATGGCACTGGCATTTGAAGAAAAATATATGAAATCGCAATATGATCCTACATTTTTTTTCTAGAACAGAATTGAAAAACTCTAATAGTACACAACAAATACCTTAATCAGAATAGTGCATTAAATAAATAGCTATATATGGACTTCAAGACGGAAGGACTTCCGAACCTTACTATGTACACAGAATACATAAGTGGGATGTGGTAGAGATATGGAAATATATTAATGGATGAAATAAACTTTAAGAGGATAGAACATAACAAAAAAAAGCTTTTAAAGATGGAGGGTTGAATTAAGGGTAAAGTGTGAGAGGATGTGTAATGATATATACTTTTGTGTGTATATATATATATATATATATATATATATATATATATATATATATATATATATATATATATATATATAGGATGTATAGTGACATCCTATATACCGTATTTTTTAAAAAAGTAATGCTCAATGCTCTTGTGACTTTCCTAATTATAATAATACATTGCATTGTGTTCACAGGATGATGACATATTTTGCAAAGCCTCCAAAGTATTGCGTAATACCAATATATGCCCAGCACTAAAGAGAAACATTAAAATGATTACGATAAACATGCTTTCACTAGGACCAAAGGTAGGTGATTTCATATCACAGCTGATTATTCACCCAATATGGAATTGCGGGTAGGTGGAGGTCAATCAACTCCTGCTTTAGTAAATAAATCCCAGGTAATATGGCACAAATTAAGAATTGCCTGGGTGGTACTTGAAGCTTCTAATAAGCATCATGTTGGAAAAATAAACTGAACAAAATGCAAAACTGATGCATATAGAAAAACAGAAGGAGTAGATCAACCCTCTTAAAGTAGATCAGCACTCTTGGAGTAGATCAAAATGTAACTGTAATCATGCTTTGTGTCAGAAATTCTTAATTTAATAAATTCAGCTATTGGCTTTATAATTGTAAATTATTCTAGCCTTGGTGTCTAAATAATTGGAATTTTAATAACAACAGGAAGAGAGTATTTGCATATCTCTCTTTGCTTTCACCAAACACCAGCAAAGAAAGAAAAATCAAAGTTATAAACCAATCAGAACACAGCTGAAGAACACAGCTGAGCTATGACGGCCCCTCCTTCTTCCTCTGTCAAAGACTGATGTCATCTCCTGTAACTACGTGTTATCAGGAGCCAACCGGGCAACTTGAGCTAACCAAGCATAAAACCATCAAAATCGCTGTAAACCATTCAAGCTAGAAAAGAAAAGAGAAAACATAACATATCCACATCCATAAATATCATTACAAAGCTGTGCAGGAAAGAGAGGTGCGATTTTTAACCTAGCAACACACAATTTGGGATCATCCTTGGGGTATGAGTAAGAAACTGGCAATGAGTATGTCTGCTTAAAGATAGCAAAAACTACACACTCAGGAGAAAAGGATATTACATCCACTTCGAAAGCTTGGACATCCGAAATCCTGGGAAAGGATAAAAGCAAAGAAGCAAAGTATTTTTAGTCGAAAGGTGCTGTAAAGCCAAAAATGCAAAAATTCCTGCAACAAGTCATATTGGTGAACCGGGGGTCTAGATAAACTAACACTCCGGTTCACCTGCGGAACTGTCATGCTCACTAGAAATGGACGATCGCAAATGATTGATAAAACAATGAGACTTGCCTTTGGAAAAAAAGATCTGCCACAAAATTCAGAATACAGGTTACAGGTGCCGAATGGGATTTCACTTGTTAAACGCCAGACTGTCCAGGCCGCACAATAGGATTTCCTCGTGCCTGGTGCACTGGAGTCTCTGAGCAATTCCTTAACTGTTTTTTCGATAATCCCTGCCTCATTTGGGAACTCCTGATATGGTTCAGACAACTAAGGATAAGGGCCCTTCGAGGATCAGAGAATATGGTTGCTCCTGCAAGTCCACAAGAAGCGAAAGATTGGTAGAGCCAGAGGATCTTGTATGGACATCTCCAACAGAGCTGAGAACCATGGTTGTGAATGCCACAGAGGGGTCATCAGGACGAGTGTCGTCTGGCTGAGACGGAAATGGTGAACTACATGTGGAATGTGGAGAAGAACACATAAGCCCCCCATCTCTGGCCATGGCTGCAGGAATGCATCTGTTGCCAGAGCCTACAGAGCTATTGGGGGCCCCAGTGGTTTCCAGTTATGCTCCTGGGGACTGTCATAGCTCTTATACCTTCATCTATGTTCTCATTGGTATTTCTTTCTTTGCTGCTTGTTGGTGGCAGTAAAGGGAGATATGCAAATATGAGCATCCTGTCCATACAAATGTGTGTTTTTTCCCACATATAAGGTATAGAAACATATGGAATGATTTGTATTGTGAGGATACTATCCATGAGTTGTTCTATTCTTTAACCCCTAAAATTTTCAGTAACCAAGTTAAATAGTAAAAACTTAAGCTCAAGATGGGTTCTACCTAGATTTATTACTCAACTGGTTAATACAAAATCAAATATATAATTTCTATGCAAACAGGGGAGTAAAATAGGCCCCTGCGTGACATGGGGGCAATAAGACAATATATATACACAGGTTTTTTTAAATCTGCCATTATTGACCAATGACGCTGCCACTAATGATGCTATTGGCGTATTTAACTATGTGCAAGCATACACTTTTCATTTATTTGCTTCATAACATAAACACACATAAGCGGACGTCCACTTCAGACATGTGTAATGACATGTTCTGGCACAGGATACACATATGTGGAGTGGAAACCTCCAAGAGTTAGAAGGGATCCCAATATTTTGGGGTATACCACTGTATGTTCATCTTCAAATATGATAATTTACAATTCCTCCGATATGAGATAAATAAAACATTGAAATGAAATGAAGGTTTGGTTTCTAATATTATTTTTTCTGGTTTCAATGAATACTATAGGACTGCAGTGTTGAATCAAGGCTGTCTGAAGTTGGATTGAGCGAATTCCTTGCTTCTGTACTATCGTTGGCACAACATCATCTTCGGAAGACAACTAACGATAGAGAGAGTTCTTGAATTGTTATTTATGTCTTACTATAATAATTTATAATTTAGTTTAATACAGAATATATTTAATATATTATGTTTATCATTGTTTTGTTAATCAATCAAATGTGCAGTATTTATTGATTTTTTTTGAACTTTGTGGAAAAATGCTTTTCTTTGCACATGACAACAGAAGTGAAACTAGGATACATTTCACAGTTAAACATCATCCCTTTCTTGGGGGCCATGGACAAAAACAAAATGAATAAACAGAATTATCCCCTTTATGACAAGGGTATAACACACTATTGACAGCTTTTGTTTTTGCAATTTTAACAATTTTTAAAATGGTATCTCTGTCTGTGGCTTGGAACAAGGCAATTCAGTTCAATATCTTTGTGGTCCTGTCTGTTGATGGGGATCTTGTACCTCAAATCCCTGGACTTCCCTCGGCCGGTGGGGATGTTCTCTTGTGCCTCACATTCCTGAACCTCTTGCTCACACTGAGGATGTGGCTCTTCTGCCCCACGTACTTGCACCTCTGTCTGCCACTGGGGTTGGGGCTCTTGCGCCTCATTTTGTTTCCAGTCATCTTAGTTGATCTATTCCAACAGATGCATGTATAGGTTCTCTATCAGGGCTAACTACAATGCTCTTGCCCTCGGGACATAACCCAAAGTACATTTTTCAGTCCAGTGTTTCGTTGAAAATCATATGGCTGAGATCTCACTCTCTGGACAACCATAGCACTACCGTGTGGATAAAGGTTGTGATATGGTGACCTCGTTTCTCTGAACCATGCCTCCACACACAAGTATGGGTTCTCCAGAAGGGCTATCTCCAATGGCATTCGTTTCAGGGCAAAATTAACAACACTGTTAACATCTTGTGGAGAAGGATTTGGACCAAAAAGAGATAGGTGACCTCTCACTCTGCAGGCAAATGCTTCACTCATCTCTGCCACCCTGCTTCTATTGGTGTCTCAGGTCATGGTTTGGATAGTCTATGAGGAAGCACTAGATCACACCACTTGCCATGAGAACCAGGGTGACCGCTCTACAGAGGCGTATCTACTGAAAATAGCGCTTATGGCAAGCACTGAAATTGCGCCCCTGTCCAAATATCTAAAACCCATTTATTAGCCCCAGCTGCCCATATATATATATATATATATAAATATTAGTCCTTGCTGCCAATATATATATAGATATATATATATAAAAATATAAATATTAGACCCTGCTGCCGATAGCAGGTATAGATCAACACACAAACCCAGATCACTTGAAATTCACTTGTGATCTCAGCACTGAAGGTATATATCAAATAAACAGAATCAGACATACAAATCCTGTATTGCAGGTATACAATAATAATATATGAAATGTAGCATTGCAGGTATAGATCAAATAAATACATGGAAACATTGAAGGTATTAATCAACTGAATAAGACATATTAACCCTGTATTTGCAGGTATACATAAATAATGTATGGAAACATAGCATAGCAGATATGGATCTACAGAATAACACAAAAACCCAGCTTTGCAGGTATAGATCAATTGGAATTCACATAAAAACACGGCATTAAAAGGTATATTTAAAACCCCCTAAATTACAGGCATAGATCACAGGTTGCACATCCCAAAGCCAGCCCTGGCGTCCACACTGCCCACACAGAACCTGACCAGCACCCAGATAACACACATAAGATTTGCCATCTTTGTCCCCAAATAGCCCAGCACAAGTCAACTTTGTCCCCAAACAGTCCGGCCTGTGCCATCTTTGTCCCATATACACCCTGCCTGTGCCATCTTGGTCCCCAAGGCTCAAACCTCCCGCTAGTGCCACCTTTGCCCTTCCACAATTATACATCTATGATACACACAAACACTTTTACAGTCACTCACTAATTCACACTTTCATTCAATTTATCCACACATTAACTCATGCTCTCCCTCATTCAGACAATTTATCCACACATTAACTCATGCTCTCCCTCATTCAGACAACTCATCCACACATTAATTCACACTCTTTACTTATATCTACCCCCTCTCCCTCCCTTGTCACTTTCTAACCCCTTTCCCTACTACCCTCTTCCTCAATATCTACCCCCCTCTCCCTCCCTTATCACTTTCTACCCTCTCTCCCCCCTCTCCTTCCCTTATCACTTTCTACCCCTTCTCCTTCCCTTATCACTTTCTAACCCCTCTCCCCCTTTGTAGTTCTCTCACCTTGAGGTCCAGCGACAGGCGCACGAGGCTTCTGTCTTCCTGCACTGCTGCGGTGCCAGCTACTTCACTGCTGAGCGCCGGAATATGACGTCATATTTCGGCGCTCAGCAGTGAAGCAGAGGGCACCAGCGAGCGGCTTTTAAACGCTGTCTTTTTTTTTATACGGGGGAGAACGAGGGGCGCTGAGCGGTTGCTAGGCGCCCCTCTCTCTCCTCTGCTTCAAAAACAAAAAAAAAAAGACAGCGTTTAAAAGCCGCTCGCTGGTGCCCGCTGCTTCACTGCTGAGCGCCGAAATATGATGTCATATTACCGCGCTCAGCATGAAATGCCGGCACCGTGACGGAGCTAGAGACCTCATGGAGGAGAATGAGGGGCGCGGAGCGGTTGCTAGGCGCCCCTCTCTCTCCTCCGCATCCCCCCCCAAAAAACGGAGTTTAAAAGCCGCTCGCTGGTGCCCTCTGCTTCACTGCCGCCCCCCTTTCAAATGGCGCCTTTGGCACGAGCCATAGGTGCCATACCCTATATACGCCTCTGCCACTCTATACCTGGCTGTCATTGCCGTCTTCCTTTTACTAATATCTGGCTACAAGATGGGTAGTCTGTCTGGTCCTTAGAGTAAATATGCTCCTCTGGGAAAAATCTCCATACCACCAAGCACACAGCAGAGTACACACTGCAGAAGCAGGTAAAACACACATTTTATTCAGATAACACAGGGCTTTTTGAAAACAATGGCAATAAAAGGACATCCACATACACTCACTGGCCACTTTATTATGTATACCTTGCTAGTACCGGGTTGGACCCCCTTTTGCCTTCAGAGCTGCCTTAATTCTTTGTGGCATACTTTCTACAAGGTGCTGGAAACATGGTACATGTGGACATGATGGCATCACGCAGTTGCTGCAGATTTGTCGGCTGCACATCCATGATGCGAATCTCCAGTTCCAGTCCATCCCAAAGTGACTGAGGAGGCCGTTGGAGTACAGTGAACTCATTATCATGTTCAAGAAACCAGTTTGAGATGATGTGAGCTTTGTGATATGGTGCATTACCCTGCTGGAAGTAGCCATCAGAAGATGGGTACACTGTGGTCATAAAGGGATGGACATGGTCAGCAACAATACTTAGGTATGCTGTCGCGTTAAAACAATGCTCAATCGGTACTAAGGGTCCCAAAGTGTACCAAGAAAAAGTCCCCACACCATTACACCACTACCACCAGCCTGAAGAGAAATGAGAAGGGAAAGATTAGAACAGGGATACTCAAAAACAAACTAAAAAAAACACTTATAAGACAAAAAAGGAACCAATGGTACTAATGGATATAATAGGAAAGTGACCAGGGGGGGGTGTTATGCAGAGTTACATTAGCCCTCTAACCAGTAATTAGACACTCTGCAGGAATGTACGCAGGCAGACTGATAAAGCACTTAGGGCCAGTGGCTGCCTAATGGTTTGCTACAGAAATGCTCCAACAGGAGTTTGCACAGGGCCAGACTGGCCTACCTGGAAACTGGAGATTTCCCTGTTGGCCCGGACTGGCCAAGCAGCCCTGGGGCCACTTCCTGCTTCCCTCTGGGTGGGAAAAAGGAGTCTCCTCACACAGTGTACAAGCTCCACAGCGGTAAGCTGCGGGTCCGTGTTAGGTGACCATTGGGCCACAGACATCAACAGTGTTGCTTGGCTGGCCCCCGGACCAGAGAATCTGCAGGTGAGGTAAGTGGGTGCAGAAGGGTGAATGAATAAGTGAATGTGTTTGGGGCAGAAATGGCTAAGGCAGGTGGTTGAGGGGCAGAGGTCGCACAGGTAGGGTGTTTATGGGCAGTGATGGCACAGGCAGGGTATTTAAGGGGAAGAAATGGCACAGGTAGGCTGTTTGGGGCAGGGGTGGCATAAGCAACCTTTTTAGGGGCAAAGATAGCACAGGCAGGCTGTTTAGGGGGCAAAGGTGGCACAGGGAGGCTTTTTAGGGGCAGACGTGACACAGGAAGGCTGTTTAGGGGGCACTGACAAGCTGCTTCGGGGTAAAGATGGCACAGACATGTATGGGTGAACATACTGCACAGACACTGCTTGGGGGAAAGGTGGCACAGGCAAGCTGTTTGGGGGCAGATACTTTGGGACATATTGCTTGTAAAGTTGAGGTTCCCCTGGGGCCCTATGGTTTCTAGTTACGCCCCTGGTGTGGTGTGTAGGCACAAGAGCTTAACCATGCAATAAAATATATTGGGCTGGTGTCCAAATATTTCCAGAGCTGCTTATCATTCCAAGTTCTCCCCTGGTTTTCACTTCACAGAGTGCTATTATTTGATCAGTCAGCAAAACCCTTATGAAACCCTTATGAAATCAAAGTGCCTTATGAAATCAAATACCTTATTTTCTGGGAGGTTCAATGTATATATTTATATTTAAACACACTGACTGGTCACTGGACCCAAAACATTCTCCTACAGCGACATCCGAAATCAAGTCTCCATTTGTAAATAATAAATCTAGCTCCTTCCTTGTCTGCTCCTCTACCAATTGCCTCAGACCCAATCACTGAAAAGAATTTAGGATGTTTCTACATCCTGCTGACCCAGCTGTTTGATATTTCCAGTCTACATCAGAGAGATTATAGTCTCCCATAATGATCTCACCTTTCATTCACTTTCAGAATTTCTTCGATTTGCAGACTCCTCCGTGTCTCCAGGGGGTCTATATATCCCACCAATGCGGGACAACCACTTTGTTACAAAGTTATAAAGA